>NC_143576.1:72054112-72373151 GCF_048544385.1 Mastigoproctus giganteus
AAAAAGCTGTTCTTTATAACCAAATTCACAATGCTATTAAATACAGTTCTTCACAAGATGACTTATCTGTTGAACTACAATATCTTACAAAAAAGTTCATGTCCAGGAAATACCCATTCCAATTAATCCAACATATAATTTCTGTCTCCAAAAATAACACCAATAATTTACCCAAACACAACACAAAAGGGAGCATGCGCATCATTCTCCCTTATCACAGTAGTCTCGCCAGACAATTCCGTCAAGTGTTCGCAGGCACTGACATTACACTTATATTTTCCTCATATAACAAACTAGGGCCACTATTTAATACATACAAAAAAACATATAAATACCCAATAAATGGTATGAATAATATTGTATATTTAATCAAATGTCAGCAAAATTTCAATGCCTGCTACATTGGAAGCACTACTACCAAGTATGGTTCCACAAAAAACTCTAACACATGGGCTTATTACCATTACAACAGTTTCAGAACATGGCAATCCAGTACCGAGCTTACACTATACGTACATTCCCACAACCACACCCCTTTAGTCGATTCTGCCATTACCATCATAAAATTAAAACCTAGTTACAAAATTTTTCAATAAGAAGCCCTTATTATAGAATGGTTCCGCCATCACACCAAATTAAATGTCATAAATGTGAAACTACCCTCCAACCTTTCTGGAATCTCACGCACCTAAGATTCCCGCATGTCACCAGAGCATCACGGGAACATAGAAGTCCTTTAAAACACACGTTCTCTTCTCACTTTAGTATTGCCAACTGAAGACGTTAAAAAAAAAATGAAAGTCAGTCGTTATGACTTTTGGCTTCACCA
Organism: Mastigoproctus giganteus; assembly: GCF_048544385.1. Lineage (NCBI taxonomy): Eukaryota > Metazoa > Arthropoda > Arachnida > Uropygi > Thelyphonidae > Mastigoproctus > Mastigoproctus giganteus. The sequence continues at coordinate 72,054,942 of NC_143576.1, forward strand.
GTTTCATATTTTAGAGTTTTTAATTAATTAATTCTTCAATGACAACAAGGGACGAAGTTGTGCAATTCTACTTCCTTGAGCATATTTTAATTCCATACCCTTACTAATTAACTCATTTAAACTCTAAATTATTCAAAACCTCTTAAACCCCAAAATTATTCATCCATCCTACCTCTGTAGGTAGAACGTGTTAATACTAATCAATGTGTAAAAATGGATTTTTCCTGACAAAGGTATGAAACACTGAATTACATGTAAAAAGCACCTGGTTCAGTATTGCATGCCACACTTTGTTATTTGAACATATTATTTTGCATATTATCTCTTTCAGTGGTCATTCACTTTCTCTACCATTCCATTCCTCTTCAGGTAAAACATTGGGAACATCTTTTTAATATCATGGACCTTACAAAGATTCAAATATAGCACAGGCAAAATTACCAGCTCGTTACTGTGCAAAACAAAGTCTTTCTTGTGTATCACCTTAACTTAAGCATTGATATGTGCTCTTCCACGATGTGTGTCCACTAATCCTCAAATAATTCTGTTTCCTACATATACTAGATAGGTTGTTAATCAGACAATTCTTTCTGCCACTAATATAAAATATATCAACCTGGAATTCCTGCAATTCTACAAACCAACTTAAAATTATTTGATTAAACTCCTTCAATTGCATGTTAAATTAGAGGGATTTATGATCCGTTCTGATATCAATTATTTGACCAATCCAAAAATGTCTTGGTGCCTCAACAGATAAATGAGGGCAAGTGACATCCTTTTGATTGTAGTGTAGGACCTCTTAGCATTGCCCAATCTTCAGAGATTAGCAATGGCCTCAGCTTGCCATCTACTTCTTGTTCCAGCATAGCCCCTATAATTTTTCCTAATGCATCACAAGACACAAAGAACTCCTGCCTTACACTGGGATGGATAAGCACAGGATCAGTAGGTAGTTTATTCCTTACCTCATCAAACCTGACTGCTGGACTAACCAAAGCAAACTTCACACTTTCTGGTCAACAAAGAAATAGGTTTCATAATTTTAGCACACAAACTAAAATAAATTTCCTATAGAAATTGAGCATCCCTAGGAAGTTTCTCACTTATGTGAAACATGTGGCATCTTAGAATTCAAAATGGTGTTTGTGTTCTACCCTTTAGCCAGCAGGTGGTTGATTGCTGAAACAAACTTCTGTTGTTGTTGAAGTGGCTAGTTTAAATAAATTCAATTAAGAACTAGAACTATAGGAGGGAATGTATACGGTGAAATGGGATTTTTTTTTTTTTTTTTATACTGATGCTGTATAATTAATATAAGCTTGCTTGCATCATTTGCCACTACAAACACAAGGAATGGGACTCCTCATCACCTACCAACTGCTTCACAAAGCTGAGGCTCTCTGTCTACAATGCTGCCAGACTTTCCTCCTTTTTTCAGATCCTTTTCCTTAACAGAAGAAGAAGAAGAAGGAATTGCATACAACTTAAAAAAGCTTGCAAACCTCTCGAGATACCACATTTCACAACCACTGGACAGAAATACAGAAAATACATAACCACAAAAACTTGGAACAAACTCCCTATAAATATCAAACAGACCAATTAAGACCAGTTCAAGAAACTCCTAGTTGAACACATTTCTTGAAATGACTTCCAACCAACTCCTGAATTTTTAATGATGTCAAGAAAAAACCAATATGTAAATAATGTAAATGTGTTGTTTATTAAATTGGAACTGCCATTAGTTTGGCTAAGGTCATCTTAAGACCTGTGGGAAATTGTTCAGTGTGATATGAAGCTTTCTGATCAGTGCAGACAAGCTGCCAGGACAGCTCATGGAGTTTTGTCAATGATATACAGGAATTTTGCTAGCATAAATAAGGAAGTTATTATCCCTTTGTATAGAGTAATGGTCGGCCCACGCCTCGAGTACTGCATACAGGTCTGGAGGCCTTATATTAGGAAGGATGTAGAGCTGCTGGAATGAGTACAGAGAAGGGCAATGAGACTGGTGAGGGGGAAAAGGTGCCCTTATCAAGAAATGCTTCAGTTCTGCAAATTTGTAACATCTGTAAACAATAACACCTGTGAGGTGTTCAGGCTTTGAATGGTTTGAGCAAGTTCAATGCTGATGGGATTCTTCCTCTTGCCCAGATTACACACTTCAAGAGACAAATTCAAACTGAGGAAAGATGGTTGCTGAATAGATGTGCTGAAATTTTTCCTTTAGCCAGCAAGTGGTTGTTTGCTAGATCAAATTTAAATCTGTCTGTGTGGAAGTTGATGGCTTAAATAAATTCAAGGAAGAACTAGACAAACTTTTGGAGGGAATGAATAGGTGAAATGGGAAGTGGATATTTTTTTTTTTTTTTTTTTTTGCTGATGCTGCTTAAGCTTGCTTTCTTGCCTCATGTGCCACTAAAAATGCTAATGCTATCTTACCAAGAGAGAAAAGAATACAGACAAGGAGTTTTTCATATGAATACAAAGAAGAAAACAAATCAAATCAGACCCTTATGTAATGGATCTGGGCAAGTCTTATATAACTCAACAGATGTTCATGATTAACTGAAAAGGCACTTTGCATTGATCTTTACTGATGACCCTTCATAGTGAGGAGATCTGTGCAACTGAAGCTGAGACATTCAATTAATGATTTTGAAATTACAGACCACTGTTTAATAGAAAAAAAATTGAACCTAAAGGTAAGTAAGCTTCCACAAATGGATAGCTTAAGTTTCAAGGAGGCAGCCAGTGAGTGCACTGAGGTAAATTATGTGGGCAACCTTGGTCTCATCAGGAGAGATTCCTTTGAACTGGGGAAGTGCCAAAGTATTGCCATAATGTATGTATATATTTCCAATACACAAAGGTGATTCTGAGAGAGAGAGAGAGAGAGAGAGAGAGAGAGAGAGAGAGAGAGAGAGAGAGAGAGAGAGAGAGAGAGAGAGAGATCAGTAAATGCACACAAGTCAGTCAGACTTTAATGATTAAGAATGCAATCCAGAGACATTTAGACAGAAATCACATTCTAAAGAACACACCACATGGTTTTGTTTAAAAGAAAATCACACTTAACAAGCTGGTCAGCTATTTTAACACATTTACTCATGTGCCGGATGCAGGGAATAACTTTCACATAATTTATTTGGATTTTAGCAGAGGTACTACCACTCAGTCCCTCATGAGAGGTTACTGTATAAGTTTTTTTGTGAGAATGAAAAGGGGAACCTTTTGAGATTACTGGCAGGATTCTTAGATAGACTGCAGGCAATGGGTTGTGATTAATAGAAGATAGTGTTCAGATTGGTGTGAAATTCCCAAGAATTGGTTCTTGGGCCATGTTGTTTCTGATTTTTATAAACAATGATCAAGGGGATATACATTATGTTTGCAGACAACAAAGATTGAGAGAGTTGTTTATGATCAGTGCCAGGCAGCCCTCCTTCAGGATGACTTGAACAGGCTTCAATGATTGACAGAAAAGAGGCAGCAATGTTTTAATGCAGCAAAATGAAAGGTCTTATATTTGAGGAATAGCAAACCCAAAATAACATATACAGTTGGCAGGGCTGAATTACAAATATTAGAACGAGAGGATCTGGAGCTATGCTATAGGTATAAGAATTTCTCTGAGTAGTATAAACAGACACCCAGAAATCCCCATGGTGTTGATGGTTTTTGAATAAAATTTGAAGCCTATAAAGATAACGAGGATATAATCCCACTTTATAAGATTATTATTGCTCAGAGAACTTTGAATTTGACTGTATTCTAACTCTCATATCCCTTTTTCCTCTATGGTTTTCAGTTCAACACCGCCAAGTATAAGCTGTTTTTGGGAAGCTATTCCTCAAGTTTAAGAGCTTGCATTCTACTGCATTAAAACATAGTTGCCACTTTTATGTCCATCCCTGAAGTCTATTTAAGCCTTTCTGAAGAAGCATTGCTAGGTTCTGATCATTAATTACTCTACTGATCTTGACATCATATGCAAATCCTGACATTACTTCCTCTACCCTTTGTCAATATCATTTAAAAATTTCAAAATTAATTGTGATCAAAGTACCAATCAATGGCTGTGTCAAATGCTTTACTGAAATCCAAATAAAAAATGTCAAAATTATTATACAAAAATACTTCAGTTACACATTTTCAAGAGTAAAATTTTAATGGTATACTTAAGAAACATAACCACTATGTAATGAACTGACACAATAAGAAATTAAATAACACATAATCCCATTGTCTACTATGTTGATTCCAATATAAACTAATTGCTGCATAATAGATGCAAGAAACCTATGAGATCCAACCCTTATTCTAGATTCACTGTCTTGCTGAAGAATGAAAAGGGGAACCTGTATCTTTCAGTCTCTGACACAACAGCACACCAACTTTTATTGGTAAAATAAGAACTTTCGAAATATTAGACTAACTGGATAATAAATTATATTCTCTGATCACTCTAAAAGACAAAATATCCTGGCTTTGAAGTTTTCAAAATAAGCAAGAATATATGATATGATATGTTAACCTGAACATTACAAACTGAATTACAAACTTACCTTTTGAGCTAACTTTATCTCCTGCTTAGTTCTCCTAGCCATTGGACTACTAGGTGGGGGACTAGCTTGAGCAATAACACTAAGGACAGTTTTAGATGGATGTTTGTGAAAGAGACATGGTTTTAAAGTTCCAAATTCTTCATATGTATATTCTAATCTCAACGGAAGTCCAACTGGCTCAGGAGGAGCAATAAAAACTGTCCTATCACTTTTGTGAGATTCATCAACTTCCAAAAGCCTTTCTGAACAATCTGTAATATCAACTTTCTCAATACATTCATCAAAAAAGGCCAAACTAGCATCCTTATCTGACACAAATGAACGCTCTTCAATAAAACGAATAAACATCTGGGTTTTCATCATCAGTACATAGAATCTGTGGTATGCTTTATCTCTGCTTTTCATGAAACCTATATTAAAACCAAATAAATAAATTTCCAATATAGTTCTATCAATAAAACTTCATTTTAATGATTCCTTTTAAATAACATTTTAAGCTAACTAGTTCATATACTGTTAAGAATGGCATAATAAATTAAAGCTAAATTCTTGTCCAGAGCTAGATACCTCATTCCACAACTTATCTTGATTATTTTATGTAAATAACACAGAAAATTGTATTACATGGATTATACCTTAAAATTCAGCATAACTGTAATGGAGTGGTGATAAACAAATACAAAACACTAAGCCGTGAGCTAGGGTTGAATTTGAAAATGTCTGCAATTCTTTCCAGACACAACAGGAGGCTACCTGTGAGTCTAAAATGCTGATGGAACTGATATTCGGGTGACACTCAAGACAAGTGGAACCAATTTCGGAGAAGTCCGGATGGTCTGTGACAGCCAAATCCTCTGCTTGCACTTTCACGATGGTGGGACTGTAGTAATTCTGGGTATAACCCCAGAATTACTACACTTACACAAGTGCAACCCCATGCACAAGCGCACTGTGGGTGACCATCCAGGTGTGAACCAATGTAAGCAACAGTTGAGGTGTGGCACCCACACCACATGGAGGAATGCCGTCCCCCTGTGTTACCAGGCAATACTAGGTGGTAGATGACCACATCACCCGGTGCAATACCAGCACTTTGCTTATTGGAGGATTGAAGTGGTGGAACCCATGTTTAGTCTTCAGAACTAAGTTCCGGTCAGCCCTGCCCATCTCTTTCATCTTGCAGTATGACTGATTACTTTTGAGGTTATGATGGACATCATTGCAAGACCCAATCTTCCTTACATTTCGAGGGTACAGCTCTAAAACAGTGTCTAAAATGACCACGTTACGTCAAGGATCTGAGTATATTCTTACCATGCGTATGCCATATCCAAAAATTTTATTACTTCATACAGCATGCCGCCCCCCCCACACTTTTTCTTACTATTCAATACACCATGAATTGTCAAACTAATAGAGTAGGCTTATCTGCAAAAAGATCTGAACCTCTCAAACCCTTCCTAGTTCATTTCACAAATATACTTGGCTCGGTTCTAACCTCAACAATGTCCATTTCAACTTACAGTCTGCCAAACCACATCTACTTTTTCTGACAGAATTTCTGTTATTGGTTGATTTGAATACTCATCTCAATTGGCCAAATTATACATATGATTCTTTTCACCTCAAAGGTGGTACTTGTCCATATATCCATTTTGATATTCCCTGTCAGAGACTTGGTAATTTGGAATCTCCTCTTTTCAATCTTCTCTGAGGCGCATTATACCCAAAGTAGATTATGCGCCATCAAACCACTTATCAACAACAACAATCTTCTCCGGCTTAAAATCTATCTACCTCATTCTGTCAAATTCATCTGTTGTCTCTACCATTCTCCCAACTCCACTAATCACTTGGAGGAGCTCTTTGACTTCCTCTCTTGGAAACTTGACTTTCTCCAGTCCAAATTTCCTAAGAGTGAGGTAATTTTCCTTGTTGATTTTAATGTTCAAAACTCCAGCTGGCTTCCGTTTTCTAATCACACCGCCCCAGCTGGTTGAGATGCTGAGGCTTTTGCAATTACTAATGACCTCAAACAGATTGCTCATTTACAAGAATACCAGACAATCCTAACCATATAGCCAACATGCTTGATCTTTTTCTCACAAACAATCCTTCTAAGTACACGGCCAAAGTGAGTGGTCCTTTAGGCACCTCAGATTACAACTTTTTTTTTTTTTTTTTTTTTTTTGTAAATTGTTGGCGCATCGCCTTCTGTGGCCATATTGCACTTCCCAAGGTTTTTGCATTTTGTACTCTGATCCAAGCCCAAGGTGGGATTCAAACCCGTAATCTTTCAGTTGCCAGGCAGGTGCTTTACCCACCAGGCTAGCCCAGTTGGCAATTATCTTGGTGATTATCTCTTTTCCAATGGAGCCATTATCTCATGGCTATTCCCAACCTCGTATTGTTTGGCATTACAAGAATGCAAAATGGGATGACCTATGAGATTTATTTTCTTCTTTTCCTTGGTTGAATCACTGTTCCAAAAATTCTGATGTCAATGTTTGCTCAGATCATGACAGTGAAATTATTCTTGTAGGAATGCAATCCTATATTCCACACACCTTTGTTTTCCAATAAATGTGCTAAGGCTGTTCAAGAGAAGAATGTTGCATATCATAACTGGCTTGTTTCCAATTTTTCTTTCACATTGTTTTAATTTTGGGAATGGCCAAAAGTTGCATGGTGTCCAATTACAAGACAAAGGTGGGCATAGCACAACAGAAATATTTTTGTTGGTCAAAAATTTTCGAATGTCATTTTAGCATTAGCAAAGGCACATGATGCAAGAAAGCAAGTTTAAATAGCATCAGTCAAAAAAAAAAAAAAAAAAAACCCTTATTTCACACATCCACTCACTCCAAATGTTTAATGTTTGTCAAGTTCTGCATCGAATCTATTTAAGCTATCAACTTCTATAACGACAGATGGAAGTTTGTTCAGCAATCAACCACTCGCTGGCTAAATGTAAACTTATGCACATCTATGCTACAACTGTCTTTCCTCAATTTGAATTTATGCCCTCTCAGACAATTATTCTGAGCAAGAGGAACAATCCCATCATCATTGAGCATGCTCAATCCATTCTTTCAAGGCTTTATACACCTAAATCAGATAACCTCACAGATGCCAATTCTCCATACACTGTAATTTGCAAAACTTAAGCCTTTCTTCGTAAGAGAAACCCTTTGTTCCATTCAGTATTCTTGTTGCCCTTCTCACTACTCGTTCCAGCAACTCTACATCCTTCTTAAAATGAAGCCTCCAGATCCGTATACAGTACTCAAGGTGTGGCCTGACCATTGCCTTATACAAGGGAATAACCACCTCCTTATCCCTGCTAGAAAAATTCCTATATATCATTGACAAGACGCCATGAGCTATTCTTGCAAACCGTCTGCACTGCTCAGAAAACTTCATGTCTGCTTGCACAATTACCCCCACGTCCTTTTCATTCTCTACCATTCTCAGTGTAGTGCCACAGTTGATATGTTACTCTGGGGTTACTGCTTCCCATATGTAGTACTTTACATTTGTCAATGTTAAACTTCATTTGCTACCTCTCAGCCCATCTGCGCAACTTTTCTAGATCCTGTGGCAGCAGCGTACGTCATTAATGTCATTAACAGCCCTGCCAACCTTTGTATTGTCTGAAAACTTGGATATTATGATGATGTGGTTACACATCATCATAATATCCAAGTTTTCAGACACTGTTGCGCATGGAAGACTATTGTGCAAATTGGAGCAGAATGGTATTAAGGGTAAGTTGCTACAATGGATAAAAGGATGGTTAGGTGGGAGAAGACAGAGGATGGTAATCAATGGGTGCTGCTCTTTGTGGACTAATGTTATTAGTGGAGTCCCACAGGGTTCGGTGTTGGATCCATTGTTGTTTTGTATATTTATCACTGATATTGAGAAGGTATATCAGGCTTAGTGTCAAAGTTTGAAATTGATACAAAGGTTGGCAGGGTTGTTAATGACAGTAATGGCAGTGTGCTACTGCAACAGGATCTAGATAATTTGGGCAGATGGTCTAAGAAGTGGCAACTGAAGTTTAACCTTGACAAATGCAAAGTAATGCATATGGGTAGAAATAACCCGAGAGAAAAGTACCAACCGTGTGGTACTACACTTAAGGTGGTAGGAAATGAAAAAGACCTGGGAGTAATTGTGCAGTCAGATATGAAGTTTTCTGAGCAATGCAGACCAGGGCAGGTCATGGGGTTTTGTCAACGATATATAGGAATTTTGCTAGCAGGGAAAAGGAGGTGATTGTCCCTCTGTATAAGGCAATGGTCAGACCATGCCTTGAGCAGTGCATACAGGTATGGAGGCCTCATTTTAGGAAGGATGTAGTTTTGCTTGATCACGTACAGAGAAGGGCAACACGGTTGGTGAGGGGAATGAAGGGATCCTCTTACCAAGAGAGGCTTAATTTCTGCAAATTGCAGTGGCTGGAGACTAGGCACCTGCGCGGTGATCTGATTGAGGTGTATAAGGCCTTGAATGGCTTGAGCACCCTGAATTCTGATGAGATCATTCCACTTGTTCAGATTACGAATCTAAGGGGGCATAAATTCAAATTAAGAGAAGACAGATGTAGAATAGATGTGTGGAAATTTGCCTTTAGCCTGCGGGTGGTTAATTGCTGGAACAAACTTCCATCTGTCGTTGTGGAAGTTAATAGGTTGAATAAATTTAAGGAGGAACTGGACAGGCATTTGGAGGGGATGGTGTGATTTTTTTTTTTTTTCCGGCTGATGCTGCATAAGCTCATACACTTGCTTTCTTGCATCACATGCCACTACTACTACTACTATTAAAGCCTGATATATCATCATCAATATCATTTATAAATACAGAAAACAATAATGGACCCACTGAACCCTGAGGGACTCCACTAATAACATTAGTCCACGAAGAGCTGTGTCCATTGATTACCACTGTCTTCTCCCACTCAACCATCCCTTTATCCATAGCAGCAGTTTTCCTCCAATGCCACACTGCTCCAATTTGTTCAGCAGTCTTCCATGTGCAACAGTATCAAAGGCCTTTCTAAGATCCAAATATATGATATCAAAGTTATTCTTTGCATCCAGTTACTTTGTGACTACATTATAGTATCTAATCAAATTAGTCAGATAGACTTCCCCTTAACAAACCTACACTGTGTCCGAGCTATAACTGAAGTCTTGTCTAGATGATCCTGCAATGCTTCTTTAACCAGTGCCTCGATTAATTTCCCTAGAAGAGAAGTTAAACTTACAGGTCTGTAAATACCTGTGTCTCCCTTTGATCCTCCTTTGTGGATTGGGGTCACATTTGCACATCTCCAGTCCATGGGTCCAGGGAAGCTCTCATAATTTTGGCTAAGGGTTTGCTTACTTCCTTTGCCGCCTCCTTTAATATAACTGGATAGATTCCATCAACCCCAGGTGCCTTTCTTGTGTTTATCTTCAACAATTTCTCCTCCACTTTACTCTCAGTTATTACAAGATTATCTAGCTTACTGCCAGAGTTTAATACACCACCGGCATTCCCTCCCTGGATAACTCCTCATGTGTGAATGTAGAAGCAAAATATTCATTTAGTTTGTTAGCTACCTGAGCAGGATCATCAACAGTTTAACCATCGATATCAAGTTGACCAATCTGATTCATCCCCTTCCTTCTAGAGTTTACAAAGGTAAAGAACTCTTTGCTGTTTTTCTTTGCATCCTTTGCCAGAGATTTCTCGTAATCTGCCTTCGTCTGCCAAACCTCCTTTGTGACTTGGTTACAGACCAGCTTATATCTATCATAGGCTTCCTTGTCACCTATTATTTTGTATGTATCCTATGCATTTTTCTTCTCTGTCACATGTCTAATTAGTTCACCTGACATCCATTTAGGCCTAAATCTTGAACAATATTTCTTAGCTGGTATGAAAAGCCTAGTAGTTTCCAAGATTAATTCTTTGAATTTTCCGTTGGTAACATCTTTATTTGGTCTCACTGTATAAAATTTAAATACTGTCTCAGACCACTGCAGCCACCTTTACAAAAGCAAAAACCCTTCCCTTTACTCTTGATGGCAGTTATCTCTTTGAGTAAATCCCACTTCAGCACACTGTGATCCCTGCCACCTAGTGGTTCTGTTATCTGCAGATTCTTAATGCATGAAGAATCACTACTGATAATCAGATGATGACTAGTACTCCCTCCAGTTGCCTCCCGAACATACTGCTGTAGAAAACAATCATCCCATAAATCCACAAAAGCCTTGCTAGTGTGTGAGTGATCAACCCACAAATTCCAGTGAATCTCTGGGAAATTAAAATCCCCCATTATAAGAAACTCTGATTTACTGGCACACTATTTCTCTGCACAATTGCTCATTTTACCCATCAGATTTATTAGGCCTATAACACACACCTACTCTCATTTTTCCTTTCCCAGAGCTTATGTCAACACTAAACAGACTCAGCACTGCATTGTCCACCAACATGAACTGGATTCACTTCCTTAGATTTTGTGTTTTTTAACTAATAGCATAACCCCTCCTCCCTTCCTGTCCAGTCTATCCTTTCTGTACACATTGTACTCCCTAAATTCCAGTTCCGCACTGCTTATGTCTGTGTAACATCATGTCTCTGATATCCCAACAATATCTGCCTTTGATGTCTTGATTAGCACTTCAAGCTCATCGAATTTATTAACTATACTCCTAGCATTGGTGTAAATGCAAGTATACATACACCTGTTTCTACTGTTATTTACCCTAAAACAGTCCACGTATTTACTTTTACCACTATGACTCCCAGCAGTCCTGGAAATTCCCATTGCCTTGCTTTACAGGCTGCTGTTCAATTTCATTTCAATAGCAGCAGTGCAAGAATCACTTTCACCTCTGCCAGCAGGTACTGTTAATCTATTAGTCCATGTATCCCCACCTCGAAGCTAGCAGTTTTCCGACCCACCTAACTCTGCCTCGATAGCATCAGCCAATATTCTTGCACCCTTTCTATTTAAGTGTATCCCATCCCTGTTGAAGGAGTCTCTCCTGTTAACAAGCAAAGACCAGACTGAGAAAAATTCTACCCCTTGAGCCTTTCACAATCTCTCCAGGGCCGAATTGATCGACAAGGCTCTGATCATAAGCTCCCTCCTATCGCGTCTAGGTAGAATTGCAGACACTTTCAAATTCAACCCTTACTGATTTCCTTACACTCCTTACATTGTGCACGCACAAAGACATCCGCCATGGCAATATCAGGTTCCGTTCCAGAGAGTTCGGCAAACATTTCACAAATTGCACATATTTTTAGGCTGTGATGAGTTGGAGAATCGCCCCCCCCCTCAGTTCTTCCCCGTGTCACAGCACTCCTGCCACTTTGTGCCCGTTGCTTTGCTGCTCTAGTTTGGGGCATGCTATTTTAAATTAATAAGATCAATAAATTAAATTAATTAAATGTCAATACTACGCTATCTAATAGAAACAGTGAAGCATATTACTCTATATTACAGATATATGTATCAAGCATGCAAAGAGTGGTGACTGAATTTCTTACCGAGGAAGAAGTGATGCCTATCAAAATCCATATACATCTGAAAATGTTTATGGTGACAATACTGCAAATGTGAGTACAGCCAAATGTTGCATAAGACACTTTAAGAGTGGGGGAAGTGACATTGTTGACAAGCCCTGAAGCAGAGGCCAATAACATCCGACAACAAGAGTCAGATCAATGCACTGAATAAAGAAGACCGCTGCTTCACTGCATAGCACAATGAATTGTGCTATGCAGTAGGTATAAGGAAACCTGCTGTGATAACCATCATAAACTAACTAGGCTACGACAAGGTGGGTCCCGAAAATGCTAACACGTGAGCACAAAGAAGCCTGGAAAGTCATCTGTACAGAACTTCTCCAGAACTACGAGAATAAAGGAGAGGTTTCCCTTTCACGCATAATCACAGGTGATGAAACCTGGTTTCACCATTATGACCCTGAAATGAAGAGACAGTCGATGGAGTGGCACCATCAAAATTCACCGAGCAAGAAGTTCAAATGACAGCCTTCTGTCAGCAAAGTCATTGCAATAGTGTTTTAGGACAAAGGTGTGGACTTGCTTGTGGACCTCTCAGAGCGTGACACCACAATCAACTCAGATCGATATATGGAAGCATTGAAAAAGTTGAAAGCCCTCATCAGCACAGTTTGACTGGACAAAAACCTTAATCAGTTTCTTCTTCTCCATGACCAGGCACAACCCAACACCAGTCTGTACACAATGGCGGCCTTGGTAAAATTGTACTCCAATTTTGCGAAGGCCTATTGTTGGAGTACTGTTCTACTTCATCCCTCTCATAGCCTGGATCTTGCACCTTCTGACTATCACTATCATCTCTTCAGCCTGCTGAAGGATGCACTCCGTGGAACCCATTTTACAGACGACGACCAGCTCAAGCACTGTGTTCGCGAAGCCCTCTGGACCAAATGTAATGCCTTTTACATAATTAGAATAGTCTGACTCAGAGATAGTGGAAGTGCATAGAAAATGGTGACTTTAGGAAAAATAAGTGTGTTTATTAATGACTGAGGATTAATTAATGTTAAAGCACAGTTGTAGGAATTTATTTTCTGGGGAAAAAAATAACTCAAAATTTAACCTATGTTGTCTGTTTAGACATTGTAGAACTCTTGATCCATGAGCTGATTTCAGGTAAGTTTATTTTCTTCAATTCCTTTACAGAGGGTACAAATTTATCAAAATATCATTCTTTAAATAATTTTAGAGTCCATTAATGATGATTTCTGTGCATGGTGGAAAACTGGAAAAGAACAATTTATAATTTTTAAAAGCTCTAGGATTAATTGATTCAGCTACAATGAGAAGTGGCAATTTGTGAGTTACAGTTGCACTGCTGTAGATGGCTACCATCATTCTGTTTCATTTTTGGAACTTTTGTAGCTTGCTGCTCCAGGCATTTTTTTTTTTTTTCTGCCCCATCATTTTCATAAGTAACATCTTATAATTTTAGACCTGTTTCACTGAAATTGTGGACTTGATCACAGAAGAGGGCCCTGACTCTCTCTAAAAATTACAGCTGTGAATTACAGGCTCCAAAAAACCAATAATAAGTGTTTGCCTTTTTATTTACCTAATTGTTATTTTAAATTGTACTTTATATGTATTCTTATAGTTACACTTACGCTGGTTATTTTTATTTTTAATTTAGATAAAGAGATTTTGTAGATTACTACTTAATATCCGTACAACCTTTATTTTGTTCGAATCTTGCAGCCATTGTTTTTGTATAGACTAGTAGGGAATTCAAATTTATAATTGTGAAAACTAGGCAGCTCTAACGTATAATTATATAGCGTAATATGCATAACTGCAATTAGGATTCTATTAGATAGCGTAGTATTGAGAATTAATTAATTAAATTTATTGATCTTATTAATTTAAAATATCATGCCCCAGACCAGAGCAGCAAAGCAACGGGCACAAAGTGGCAGGAGCGCTGTGACTCGGGGGAGAACTGAGGGGGGGCAATTCTCCAATGCATCACAGCCTAAAAGAATGTGCAACTTGTGAAATGTTTGCCGAACTCTCTGGAACAGAACATGATCTAGCCAAGGAGGATGTCTTTGTGTGTGCCAGGTGCAGAGAGTGTCTAGAAATTAGGCATCAACTCAGCGTTCTACTGGGCGTCTATGAGAGCTTGAGGTGTAGGGTAGATGCCCTCGAAGAAATTAATATGAGGGGCCCGTCAAACTCTCAGCTGCCCAACTCAACACCAAAGCTCACTCCTGGGCACCAGGCAACACAGCAGCAATCTCCAAGGCTGAATGCACTGGTCCCAAAGGAACTAGTTATTGTTGGTGACTCTATTGTCAGGGAGACGGGGAATATATTGTGCAAAAAGGATACATGGAACAAGACAAGGGCATGTCTGCCAGGAGTAAAAGTAGATGACGTTGTGCATATATCATCTTTTAAAGGCACAAAAGGTGATATTGTTGTACACGTTGGCACCAATGACATTAAGAGTAGGAGATCTGCAGATTTACTTAACAAGTACAGGTCAAGGTTGCAAAAAAGTTGTGAGTCAGGGTTAAATTAGAGAGTGTCTGCAATTCTGCCCAGACACGATAGGAGGTAGTACATGATGAGAGCCTTGTCGATCAGTTTGGCCCTGGAGGAAATGTGCGAGGCTCAAGGGGTAAAAAATTTTTTCAGCGTGGTCTGTTAACAGAAGAGACTGCTTCTACAGGGATGGGATCCACTTAAATAGAAAGTATGCAAGAATATTTGCTGATACTATCAAGGCAGTGTTGGGTGGGTCGGAAAACTGTTAGCTTGGGGGGGGGGGATTCACAGACATAGTTTAACAGTAGCCGCAGGCAGAGGTGAAAGTGATTCTTGCACAACTTCTATTAGAATAAGTAGCGACCTGGAGCGAGGGGTGTTGGGGGTTTCAGGGGCTAATAGCAGTCATCGTGAAACAGGTTGGTATATGGGATGTGTTAGGGTAACTAGGAATAGGTGCACGTATGCTTGCATGTATACCAATGGTAGAAGTATAGAAAATAAATTTGATGAATTTGAGGTGTTGGTCAAGACATCAAAGGCGGATATTATTGGGATATCAGAGACATAGTGTCACACTGATATTAGAATTGGAATTTGGGGAGTACAATGTGTACAGAAAGGATAGACAGGATATGGAGGGAGGAGGTGTTATGCTGTTAATTAAGAAAAACAAATTCAAAAGAAGTGCATCCAGTTGATATAGAACAACAGTGCACTGTTGAGTCAGTTTGGTGTGACATAAGCACTGCGAAAGCAAAAATAAGAGGAGGAGTGTGTTATAGGCCTAATGACTCGAATGAGTACAATGAACAGTTGTACAGAGAAATAGTGTGGGCTAGTAAATCAGAATATCTCACAACGGCAGATTTTAACTCCCAGATATTGACTGGAACTTGTGGGTTGGTCACTCAAACACTAGTCAGACTTTTGGATTTATTGGACGATTGTTTTCTGCAGCAGCATGTTCGAGAGGCAACCAGAGAGGGTAATACTCTTGATCTGGTTATCAGCAGTGATCATTCGTGTATTAAGAATTTGCAGATAAAGGAACCACTAGGTGGCAGTGATCACAGCGTACTGATGTGGGATTTACTTAAAGATATAATTACCATCAAGGGTGTAAAGGAAAGGGTTTTTTGCTTCCGTAAAGGTGAGTACATGGTCTCAACTGAGTAAGTTCTAAGTGGGAAGCATTCAAGGAATTAATCGTGGAAGCTACTAAAAGTTTCATACCTATTAAGAAATATTGTTCAAGGCTAAGGCCTAAATGGTTATCAAATGAACTAATGGGACTTGTGACAGAGAAGAAAAATGCAAGGGGTGCATATAAATTATCAAGCGACTCAGAAGCCTATGGCAGATATAAGCTATTCTGTAATCAGGTCACAAAGGAGGTTAGGCAGGCAAACGTCAGATTACGAGAAATCTTTGGCAAAAGACGCTAAGAAAAACAGCAAGGATTTCTTTACTTATATAAACTCTAAAAGGAAGGGGATGAATCTAATTGGTCCACTTGATATCGATGGTTCAACTGTTGATGATCCTGCTCAGATAGCAAACGAACTGAATGAGTATTTTGCATCTACATTCACACATGAGGAGTTGTTACGGTTTGAAGATGGCAGAAGTTTATCAAATTGTAGCAGGGTGCTTAATGATTTTGTAATAACTGAAAGCAAAGTGGAGAAGAAATTGTTGAAGTAAACAATTTTTGAAAGGCAAAAGGAGTGGATGGTATTTATCCAGTTATATTAAAGGAGGCGGCAAAGAAACTAAGCAAACCCTTAGCCATAATTATGAGAGCATCCTTGGACTCAGGGGAGGTCCCCACGGACTGGATATGTGCAAATATATCCCCAATTCACAAAGGGGGATCAAAGGGTGACACAAGTAATTACAGACATGTTAGTTTAACTTCTGTTCTAAGTAAAATAATGGAGTCACTGGTTAAAGATGCATTGCAGGATCATCTAGACAAGACTGCAGCAATAATTCAGACACAGCATGGGTTTGTTAAAGGAAAGTCTTGTCTGACAAATTTGATAGGATATTATGATGTGGTTACAAAAGAACTGAATGCAAAAAATAATTTTTAAATCATATATTTGGATTTCAAGAAAGCTTATGACACTGTTGCGCATGGAAAACTATTATACAAATTGGAGCAGAATGGTATTAAAGGTAAGTTGCTACAATGGATAAAAGGATGATTGAGTGGGAAAAGACAGAGGGTGGTAATTAATGGGTGCTGCTCTTCGTGGACTAATGCTATTAGTGGAGTCCCACGGGGTTCGGTGTTGGGTCCTCTGTTGTTTTGTATATTTATCAATGATATTGATGAAGTATATCAGGCTTAGTGTCGAAGTTTGCAGATGATACAAAGGTTGGCAGGGTTGTTAATGACAGTAATGGCAGTGTGCTACTGCAACAGGATCTAGATAATTTGGGCAGATGGTCTAAGAAGTGGCAACTGAAGTTTAACCTTGACAAATGCAAAGTACTGCATATGGATAGAAGTAACCCCAGAGAAACGTACCAACTCTGTGGTCCTACACTTGAGGTGGTAGAAAATGAAAAAAGACCTGGCAGTAATTGTGCAGTCAGATATGAAGTTTTCTGAGCAATGCAGACAGGCTGCCAGGGCAGGTCATGGGGAATTGTTAAAAATATATATAAAAATTTTGCTAGCAGGGAAAAGGAGGTGATTGTCCCTCTGTATAAGGCAATGGTCAGACCACACTTTGAGTACTGCGTACACGTCTCAAGGCCTAATTTTATAAAGGATTTAGATTTGCTTGAGCATGGCAACAAGATTGGTGAGGGGAATGAAGGGATCCTCTTACCAAGAGAGGCTTAAGTTCTGCAAATTGCAGTGGCTGGAGACTAGGCACCTGCGCGGTGATTTGATTGAGATGTATAAGGCCTTGAATGCATTGAGCACGCTGAATTCTGATGGGACCTTCTACTTGTTCAGATTACGAACCTAAGGGAGCATAAATTCAAATTAAGAAAAGACAGATGTAGAATAGATGTGTGGAAATTTGCCTTTAGCCAGCGGGTGGTTAATTGCTGGAAAAACTTCCATCTGTCGTTGTGGAAGTTGATAGGTTAAATAAATTTAAGGAGGAACTGGACAGGCATTTGGAGAGAATGGTGTGATTTTTTTTTTTTTTTTTTTTTGGCTGATGCTGCATAAGCTCATATACTTGCTTTCTTGCATCACACGCCGCTACTACTACTATATCAATTTTTCCTCTATTGATAAATCACTAAAAACTGCTACCAATTTCTGTGTAGCTAATACTCAATACACGGAGATTTTTTTTTTTCCTAAAATGTTTTCTGCATATCAACCTTTTGACGTTAGAATAAAGCCTTTTCTTTGACGCTGCTCTTGTGGGTCTGCTGATTGGACTTTCATGTCATCTTTCTTGCATAAACCACAGCCAACGTTTATCTAATTTTAGTTTCTTTAAAGTGAGGTAAGAACATAACTACCCCTGTCTTAGTTTTTACTAAAACAACTTTTTTTTTTTTTTTTGACTCATTCACATTTTATTCATTTATATAATATTTAATTAAATTACATTCACTAATCACAACAACCAATAATTTTACTGGTGTAAACACAGTTTGGACCAAGCATATAACTGACCTATATATAGGTCAGTTATACAACTCATGTGTATAGTTGTATACTTCCTATATATAGGTCATGAGTTATACAATTCATGATCTATATATAGCATTAGCATTAGTAGAGGCATTTAATGCAAAAAAGCAAGCTTATGGAGCATCAGCCAAAAAAAAAATAAATAAATAAAAATAAATAAAAAAATAAATAAATAAAAAATAACCACTTCCACTTCACCCCTCTGTTCGTTCAAAATACCTGTCCAGCTGAGCCTTAAACTTATTTAGGCTATCAACTTCCACGACAAGGGATGGAAGTCTGTTCCACCAACCAACCACCCGCTGGCTAAAGGCATATTTCCGCAAGTCTATCCTACATCTGTCTTTCCTCAATTTGAATTTATGCCCTCTCAGGTGATTATTCTGAGCAAGAGGAAGAATCCCATCAGCATTGAGCATGCTCAAACCATTCAAGGCTTTATACACCTCTCTCAGATCACCTCGCTGGTGCCTATTCTCAGACACTGTAATTTGCAAAACTTAAACCTTTCTTCGTAAGAGCACCCCTTTGTTCCATTCACTAATCTTGTTTCCCTTCTCTGTACTCATTCCAGCAACTCTACATCCTTCTTGAAATGAGGCCTTCAGGCCTGTATACAGTACTCTAGGTGTGGCCTGACCATTGCCTTATACAAAGGAATAATCACCTCCTTCTCCCTGCTAGAAAAATTCCTATATATCATTGACAATACAACATGAGCTAATCTTGCAGCCCGTCTGCACTGCTCAGAGAACTTCATATCTGCCTGCACAACCACCCCCAAGTCCCTTTCATTCTCTACCACTGTCAGTGTAGTACAAAGAGTTGATATGTTGCTGTTTCCCATATGTAGTACTTTACATTTGTCAAGGTTAAACTTCATTTGCACCTCTCAGCCCATCTGAACAACCTTTCCGGATTCTGTTGCAGCAGCATAGTGTGAGTAGTGTCCTTGACAACCCTGCCAACCTTCGTATCGTCTACAAACTTGGACATTAAGCTTGATATACCATCATCAATATCATTTATAAATACAGAAAACAATAATGGACCCAATACTGAACCCTGAGAGACTCCACTAATAACATTAGTCCACGATGAGCAGTGTCCATTGATTACCACTCTCTGTCTTCTCCCCCTCAACCACCCCTTTATCCATAGCAGCAATTTGCCTTCAATGCCACACTGCTCCAATTTGTGCAGCAGTCTTCGATGTGCAACAGTATCAAAAGCCTTTCTAAGATCCAAGTATATAATATCAAAGTTATTCCCTGCATCCAGTTCTTTTCTGACTGCATCATAGTATCCAATCAAATTGGTCAGGCAAGACTTGCGCTTAACAAAACCATGCTGTGTCTGAGCTATAACTGAAGTCTTGTCTAGATGATCCTGCACTGCTTCTTTAACCAGTGCCTCCATCAATTTTCCGGGAATAGAAGTTAAACTCATAGGTCTATAATTACTTGTGTCAGCCTTTGATCCTACTTTGTGAATTGGGGTCACATTTGCACATCTCCAGTCCATGGGTACCTCCCCGAGTCCAAGGAAGCTCTCATAATTATGGCTAAGGGTTTGCTTACTTCCTTTGCTGCCTCCTTTAATATAACTGGATAGATCCCATCCACCCCAGGTGCCTTCCTTGTGTTTATCTTCAACAATTTCTCCTCCACTTTACTCTCAGTTATTACAAGATTCTCTAGCTTACTGCCAGTGTTGAATTCACCTCTGGCATTCCCCTCGCTGAATAACTCCTCATGTGTGAATGTCAATGCAAAATATTCATTTAGTTTGTTAGCTACCTGAGCAGGATCATCAACAGTTGACCCATTAATATCAAGTGGACCAATCTGATTCATCCCCTTCCTTCTAGAGTTTACATAAGTAAAGAACTCTTTGCTGTTTTTCTTTGCATCCCTTGCCAAAGATTTCTCGTAATCTGCCTTCACCTGCCTAACCTCCTTTGTAACTTCATTACAGATCAACTTGTATCTATCATAGGCTTCTGTGTCACATGTTAAATTGTATGTATCCCATGCATTTTTCTTCTCTGCCATATGTCTCATTAGTTCATCTCATATCCATTTAGGCCTAAACAATACCTTGAACAATATTTCTTAGTTGGTATGTAAAGCCTAGTAGCATCCAAGATAAGTTCTTTGAATGCTTCCCATTTTGAATTTGCTGTTGGTGACATCATCAGTTGGTCCCACTGTATAGAATTTAAATACTGTCTCAGCCCATTGTAGTCAACTTTACGAAAGCAATAACCCTTCCCTTTACCCCTAATGGTAGTTACCTCTTTGAGTAAATCCCACTTCAGCACACTCTGATCACTGCCACCTGGTGGTTCATTTATCTGCAGATTCTTAATGCATGAAGAATCACTACTGATAATCAAATCAAGAGTATTACTCGCTCTAGTTGCCTCCCGAATATGCTGATGTAGAAAACAATCATCCAATAAATCCACAAAAGCCTTGCTAGTGTGTGAGTGACCAGCCCTCAAATTCCAGTCAATATCTGGGAAATTAAAATCCCCCATTATAAGACTCTCTGATTTACTGGGCCACTCTATTTCCCTGTACAGTTCCTTATTATACTCATCAGAGTCATTAGGCCTATAGTACACTCCTACTCTCAATTTTGATCTCCTAATGCTTATTTCACACCAAACTGACTCGACACTGCACTGTCCAGTGATGTCGACTGGCTTCGCTTCCTTGGATTTTATGTATTTCTTAACTAATAGCATAACCCCTCCTCCCTTCCTATCCAGTCTATCCTTTCTGTAGAAGTACTACCCAAATTCCAGTTCTGCATTCCTTATATCTGTGTGACACCATGTCTCTGATATCCCAACAATATATCTGCCTTTGATGTTTTGAGCAATACCTCAAATTCATCAAATTTATTTACTAAACTCCTAGCATTGGTGTACAAGCAAGTATACATGCACCTGTTCTTTTTCTTAGCTACCCTAACACAACCTATGTGTTTACTTTTACCCCAATGATTCCCAGCAGTCTCTGAAATATCCTGCATCTTATTTTCCAGGCTGCGGATCATTCCAATAGAAGCAATGCAAGAATCACTTTAACCTCTGCCAGTGGCTACGTGTTAATCAATTAGTCCTTGTATTCCACCCCCCAATCTAACAGTTTTCTGACCCATCTAACACTGCCTCGATAGCATCAGCAAACATTCTTGCACCCTTTCTATTTAAGTGTATCCCATCCCTGTAGAAGCAGTCTCTCCTGTTAACAAGTACAGACCAAGCTGAAAAAAATTCTACCCCTTGAGCCTTGCACAATCTTTCCAGGGCCGAATTGATCGACAGGGTTCTCATCATATACTCCCTCCTATCCTGTCTGGGCAGAATTGCAGACACTCTGAATTACAAAGTAAGTAATTCCTTAGCCACACTCATGAGAGCATCCTTGGATTATTACTTTATATAAGGCTGAAACTGAATCAAATAATATACATAAATGTAGACAATATTACTGCAAAGGGAAAAAATTATTATTATTTTATTTATTTATTATTATTTTTTTTTAAATTTTAATAAAATTTATGAAATTTGACAGCTCACTGAATGTTTGGGTATGTAGTCAAACTATGAAAAAATAATATGTAAAGCATTTCCATAGTTTCCAGTTTTTACAAACTTTCCAAATTCTTCGGAAAAATCGTATTCAGGTCACATGCATAGGGTCCAAAGACGCATTCTCAATCGGCTTAAAATTTCTAGATCATGTTTTATTTTTGTGTTTAATAGCAGTAATTCAACCCTAATTCAAATTCAACCCTAATTCACGTTTTTTTCAACAGTGACCTGTACTTGTTAAGTAATTCCGCCGGTCTCCTACTCTTAATATCATTAAGGAAGTATACAACTCAACAACAGGTAGGCATGATGTACATGTGTGGAAAAAGAATTTTCAGCTCCAGCAAAGGGATGTTTTTGATAAATTTTTGCCATTTTATTGACTTAAGTGTCATATCAATTTATTTTCTACAAGTAGTTTTATAATCCTAGTCATGCTCCTTGGTTTATTTTGAATTTAGCTAGAGATTTTACTTAATATACATAGAACCTTTATCCATTCGATACTTGCTCCCACTGTTATAGTATATTAGATTGTACAGTATAGCGTAGCATATATCTCGAACTTCATAGCGTAAGGTGAATGTAAAACTTGATAGCGTAATATGTATCACTCCATTTAAGGAATCTGTTAGCTTAGTGTAGTGTTGTCAATTGACCAATTAAATTTTTCAAACTTATTAATTGTCAACTGTGCCATTGCCGTTTCCAAGGCCCTTGGGCTGGGGGTTAGCATACCTCGAGAACAAAAAAAAAAAAAAACATGCAGGCTCTGCTGGCTACGGCCAACAGTACCTGGGATGGGCCCCTGCCTGGGTTACAGGTAAAGATGGAGGATCTATCTTCAGCTACAGTGGAAGTCTGTCACTCTTCCAAGATGCTGGTCCCATCTAAATTGTGGACTACGCAGCTGGCGAATGGCAAGCCAGCTGCATTATTTGCCTTAAACACTATGGATCTCAGCCATTGTCAGATAAACATTCATGCAATGTCCAGGGTAACTGACGTGGCTGTTCTTAGACCAGGGAGGACAGCTGTGAAGAAAGCTATGTGGTCAGCCAAAACCAAAATGTATCTCTCAACACTAAACATAAGATTGCTTTACAAGCCTGGGAAAATAAAACTGGTAGAGAAAAATTGAAAAAGATCAAATAGTATATCTTAGGAATGTCAAAGAGATAGACTGTACAAAGAAGGAACACTGGATATGACAGAAGAAAGAAAATTTTACTCAGAGAGAAAAGACAAAACACATAGAGGAGTTTCTTTCCTATTAAAGAAACATCTATTAAATTCAATAATAGAAATTCACCCACACAGCTCAAGAATGACAAGTTTAAGAATAAAAGGTAAAGAAAAAAGAATCTTCATAAAAATAATCCCCGGGGATTATTTTTATGAAGATTCCCGGGGATTATTCAAGATTCATTCAAAATGTTAAAATCCTTAGAAGTACGGATTTTGACACTGACCATGACTCCCAGACTCCTCACCTGATGACACAGAGACAGCTTCCTTCTATTCAGACCTACAAGAAACCATAGATAACACAAACAAAAAAGATAGTTTAATAATAATGGGAGACTAATGCAAAAGTTGGAGGCTTTTTGACAGACTTAGGGACGTTCTATAACGTTCGGGATAGGAGGCAGAAATGAGCGAGAAGAACTCACAACTTTTACAAAGAAGGGAAAAAAAAAAAAAAAAAACTATTCATCACTGTCACACTGTTCTACCACAGATCTCAACCTAAATATACATGGACATCACCAGACGGAAATACAAAAAACTGCACTGACTACATTTTAATAAAGAAAAACTGGAAATGATTCTTCAAAATGTTAAAATTCTTAGAAGTACGGATTTTGACACTGACCATGAACTGCTAGCAGCCACAATTAAATGGAAATTTAAAAACACTATAATTAACAACAGAACAATACTAAACACATCAAGATCTGAAAATAAAATAAAGGAAATTTATGGGAAAACACTACAAGAAAAATTAAAAGATATAAACTATTCATCATCTGTGGAAAATATATGGGCGCAAACTAAACAAATGACTAAAGATGGTGCTTTAGAAACCTTGGAAACTAAACCAAAACCAAATAATCCTTGGATTACAACAGAAATTTTAGACATACAGACGGAAAAAATACAAATGGAAAACCTCCTAAATAAAAAAAAAAAAAAAAAAAAAACCTTTACATAGGTTCTCCATTTTTTTTTTTTTTTTTTTTTTTTGTAAAGCTGCTGAAAGGAAATGGTTGGAAGATAAAGCAAAGCTCTTTAAAGAGACAAATAAATGCCACAACTCATAAACAACTTACCGGTTATAAAGGAACTCCTAAAACATACAATGTGAAAACACTGATGATGAAAAATAAACACAATATAAAAACAGGAAACATGAAAGAAATTTAAAAAATATGGAAAGAATATTACTAAACCTTGTCCAACGGGGAAAGAAAAAGGGCTCTTGCCTAAGCTAAAGCACCCTCAATGACAAAAAGAAAAAGCCTAGAAAGGAATTAGCCAAATGAAGAATAACAAGGCACCCGGAAATTACGGTACACAAGCAGAACTATGGAAATTCGGAGGCGATGCAATGTTAAAACATCTTGCACAATTCTTTAATCTAATTTTATTTACAGGTGATATACCAGAAGACTTGAAAATTGGAATAATTGTACCTATACACAAAATAGGAGATAAAGAAAATTGTCAGAATTACAGACCCATTACCCTTTTAAACCATATATAAAAATTATTTATAAGAATCTTACAATTTATAAGAATTACAGGATACTTAAAATATATGAAGAAACAATAGAGGAAGAACAAGCAGGATTTGGAAAAGACAGATCAAAAAGAGACCAAATATTCACACTAAACATCACTGCAGAAAAACATTGGAATCAGAAGAAACCTCTTTATCTGTGCTTCATCGATTTCAAGCAGGTATTTGACTCTGTAAACAGAGAAAATGTAATGAAGCAATTATAAAAAATTACACTTGATCAAGAAATAATCATGTTTGTAAACAATTTCTACAAAAATACAAGAGCAACAGTAAAATTCACAACCTTAAAACAGAGAATTTGAAATAGAGAAAGAGTCATGCAGGTTGGTTGGTTAGTTGGTTTAGATTTTATTGGCGCATTAGAGTCATGCAGGGATGTCCCTTATCCCCATATCTATTTAATATCTACCTAGAAGAACTAATGAAAGCCAACTGAAGAAAAACGAGGCACAATAATAAATAGAAAAAATAAAAACCACAAAATATTCAGATGATATTGTGATTTTAACAGAAACCAAAGGACAACTAAAAAAACATATTAAATAACATCAATAAAGCAAGAAACAATTATGGAATTAATATTAATATCAATAAAACCAAAGTAATGTAAATTGGGAAAAATCGAAACTGTTTTGCCCAATTGAAAAGGCATGGTTTCAACATGGTATCATTTCCATAAACTCTGGTCAACTTTTCATAAACATACGTTGACGATTTGCCACTTTTCACTAAAAATTTATTACAATTCTTTGCTCTAAATTCTGTTCCATTTTTCACATAACACAGAACTAAAACAAGTCTTTAAACGAACCAACTTGTACAGTGACTGAAATGACTGATGACATTTACCTTTTCCATGCAGATAGAGGGGGAGGTTCAGGCTACACAGAGGGAGGACGTAATGGTTTACAGTTTGGCAACTTTGACGGAAACAAAATTATTCTCGAAACTTTGTCACACCTCATATAAACTAGGCTGTAATTCAGTCACAAAGGAGGTTAGGCAAGCGAAGACAGATTATAAGAAATATCTGGCAAAGGATGCAAAGACATCTTTACTTACATAAACTCTAGAAGGAAGGGGGTGAATCAGAATGATCCACTCAAAATACATGGTTCTCTGTTGATGATCCTGTGCAGAAAGCTAACAAACTGAATGAGTATTTCGCATCTACATTCACACATGAGGAATTCTGTAGAGAAGTGGAGGATAGAAGATTAATAAACTCTAACAGGGATCTAAATAATTCTGTAGTTGTTGTTGTTATTGTTATTATTTGGTTTTTAGGAGCATTAGCAACTACAGCCATATTGCTCCGGGGATATGTAGTGATCATTCTTTGACTTTTCCGCATCCTCCGTATTTGGTGGTCACGGGCTCAAACCCCGGTCTAATCAAGAAGCGTGTTCTACGCACTGCTACTACTGTCCACTTGGCTACAGAGGCAGCAAATGATTCTGTAATAAGAGAAAGCAAAGTGGAGGAGAAATTTTTAAGTCAAACATAAGGCACCTGGGGTGGATGTAATCTCTCCATTATTATTAAAGGAGGCAGCAAACAAAGTAATTCCTTAGCCACACTCATGAGAGCATCCTTGGATTATTACTTTATATAAGGCTGAAACTGAATCAAATAATATACATAAATGTAGACAATATTACTGCAAAGGAAAAAAATTATTATTATTTTATTTATTTATTATTATTTTTTTTAAAATTTCAATAAAATTTATGAAATTTGACAGCTCACTGAATGTTTGGGTATGAAGTCAAACTATGAAAAAATAATATTTAAAGCATTTCCATAGTTTCCAGTTTTTACAAACTTTCCAAATTCTTCGAAAATATCGTATTCTGGTCACATGCATAGGGTGCAAAGACGCATTCTCAATCGGCTTAATATTTCTAGATCATGTTTTATTTTTGTGTTTAATAGCAGTAATTTATTTAGGTAAGGCAGAAGGTTGAATTTTAAGTGCTATGGCATTCTTAATTTCAGAAAACCTCACTCACTGCAGTGCATTTACAGGAGAAGCCCCTTTAACAATTGGGAATCTTCATCAGCAGCTCTTCTCACCTCAGCAAGCCTGTAAGTTGGAAGCAAATCACAGACTACCAAAAGCTGCATCCAAGCTGAGATGATTCATCTCAACAAAATCTGTAGTGCTGGGAAATGGTCCTTGGGAATTAAGCACAAAGCCAGGATGTACACGATGCCACACACTAATGAGGCTTCATTCCATGACCTCATTCCCAGCCCAAAAATCAGCATTAGCATTAGCATTAGTAGAGGCATTTGATGCAAGAAAGCAAGCTTTATGCAGCATCAGCCAAAAAAAAAAAAAAAAAAAAAAAACCCACTTCCACTTCACCCCTCTGTTCGTTCAAAATACCTGTCCAGCTGAGCCTTAAACTTATTTAGGCTATCAACCCCCACCACAAGGAATGGAAGTCTGTTCCACCAACCAACCACCCGCTAGCTAAAGGCAAATTTCCGCACGTCTATCCTACATCTGTCTTTCGTCAATTTCAATTTATGCCCTCTCAGGTGATTTTTCTGAGCTAGAGGAAGAATCCCATCAGCATTGAGCATGCTTAAACCATTCAAGGCTTTATACACCTCTATCAGATCACCTCGCTGGTGCCTAGTCTCCAGACACTGTAATTTGCAAAACTTAAGCGTTTCTTCGTAAGAGCACCCCTTTGTTCCATTCGCTAATCTTGTTGCCCTTCTCTGTACTCATTCCAGCAGCTCTACATCCTTCTTGAAATGAGGCCTCCAGACCTGTATACAGTACTCTAGGTGTGGCCTGACCATTGCCTTATACAAAGGAATAATCACCTCCTTATCCCTGCTGGAAAAATTCCTGTATATCATTGACAATACTCCATGGGCTACTCTTGCAGCCCGTCTGCACTGCTCAGAGAACTTCATATCTGCCTGCACAACCACCCCCAAGTCCCTTTCATTCTCTACCACTGTCAGTGTAGTACCACAGAGATGATACGTTGCTCTGGGGTTGCTGTTTCCCATATGTAGTACTTTACATTTGTCAATGTTAAACTTCATTTGCCACCTCTCAGACCATCTGCTCAACCGACAACCCTGCCAACCTTTGTATCGTCTGCAAACTTAGACATTAAGCTTGATATACCATCATCAATATCATTTATAAATACAGAAAACAATAATGGACCCAACACTGAGCCCTGAGGGAATCCACTAATAACATTAGTCCACGATGAGCAGTGTCCATTGATTACCACTCTCTGTCTTCTCCCCCTCAACCACCCCTTTATCCATAGCAGCAATTTGCCTCCAATGTCACACTGCTCCAATTTGTGTAGCAGTCTTCCATGTGCAACAGTATCAAAAGCCCTTCTAAGATCCAAGTATATAATATGAAAGTTATTCCCTGCATCCAGTTCTTTTGTGACTGCATCATAGTATCCAATCAAGTTGGTCAGGCAAGACTTCCCCTTAACAAAACCATGCTGTGTCTGAGCTATAACTGAAGGCTTGTCTAAATGATCCTGCAGTGCTTCTTTAACCAGTGCCTCCATTAATTTTCCTGGAACAGAAGTTAAGCTCACAGGTCTATAATTACTTGTGTCAGCCTTTGATCCTTCTTTGTGAATTTGGGTCACATTTGCACATTTCCAGTCTATGGGTGCCTCCCCTGAGTCCAAGGAAGCTCTCATAATTATGGCTAAGGGTTTGCTTACTTCCTTTGCTGCCTCCTTTAATATAACTGGATAGATCCCATCCACCCCGGGTGCCTTTCTTGTGTTTATCTTCAACAGTTTCTCCTCCACTTTATTCCCAGTTATTTCAAGATTCTGTAGCTTACTGCTAGAGTTGAATACACCTCTGGCATTCCCCTTGCTGAATAACTCCTCATGTGTGAATGTCGATGCAAAATATTCATTTAGTTTGTTAGCTACCTGAGCAGGATCATCAACAGTTGACCCATCAATATCAAGTGGACCAATCTGATTCATCCCCTTCCTTCTAGAGTTTACATAAGTAAAGAACTCTTTGCTGTTTTTCTTTGCATCCCTTGCCAAGGATTTCTCGTAATCTGCCTTCGCCTGCCTAACCTCCTTTGTAACTTGGTTGCATATCAACTTGTATCTATCATAGGCTTCTGTGTCATGTGTTAATTTGTAAGTATCCCATGCATTTTTCTTCTCTACCATATGCCTCATTAGTTCATCTGACATCCATTTTGGCTTAAATCTTGAACAATATTTCTTAGTTGGTATGTAAAGCCTAGTAGCTTCCAAGATAAGTTCTTTGAATGCTTCCCATTTTGAATTTGCTGTTGGTAACATCATCAGTTGGTCCCACTGTATAGAATTTAAATACTGTCTCAGTCCATCGTAATCGCCTTTACGGAAGCAATAACCCTTCCCTTTACCCCTAATGGTAGTTACCTCTTTGAGTAAATCCCACTTCAGCACACTGTGATCACTGCCACCTAGTGGTTCATTTATCTGCAGATTCTTAATGCATGAAGAATCACTGCTGATAATCAAATCAAGAGTATTACTCCCTCTAGTTGCCTCCCGAACATGCTGATTTAGAAAACAATCATCCAATAAATCCACAAAAGCCCTGCTAGTGTTTGAGTAACCAGCCCCCAAATTCCAGTCAATATCTGGGAAATTAAAATCTCCCATTATAAGACTCTCTGATTTACTGGGCCACTCTATTTCCCTGTACAGTTCCTTATTATACTCATCAGAGTCATTAGGCCTATAGCACACTCCTATTCTCAATTTTGATCTCCCAATGCTTATGTCACACCAAACTGACTCAACACTGCACTGTCCAGCGATGTCGACTGGCTTCACTTCCTTGGTTTTCATGTGTTTCTTAACTAATAGCATAACCCCTCCCCCTTCCTATCCTGTCTATCCTTTCTGTAGACGTTGTACTCCCCAAATTGCAGTTCTGCATCCCTTATATCTGTGTGACACCACGTCTCTGATATCCCAACAATATCTGCCTTTGATGTTTTGAGCAATACCTCAAATTCATCAAATTTATTTACTAAACTCCTAGCATTGGTGTACACGCAAGTATACCTGCACCTGTTTCTATTCTTAGCTACCCTAACACAACCCATGTGTTTACTTGTACCGCAATGGCTCCCAGCAGTCTCTGAAATACCATGCATCTTGTTTTTCAGGCTTCTGCTCATTCTAATAGAAGCAGTGCAAGAATCTCTTTCACCTCTGCCAGTGGCTACTGTCAATCTATTGGTCTTTGTCTCCCCCCAAGCTAGCAGTTTTCCGACCCACCTAACACTGCCTCGATAGCATCAGCAAATATTCTTGCAAAATGTTCTAGAATGAATAAAAAAAGATTGAAGCCATGTTGAAGCCACTCAACATCTTTCAAAGTTGGAACAGTAGTACTATTATTTCAATGGTGGCTTTGACAAACGTTTGCCTGATAGGCACACTTTTCTTGAGACCATCAATCCCAGTTATTACTTGACTCAAGCCTTACAGTGGCATTAGAGGGGAAAAAGTTTTCTTCTTTATAACACATGGAAAATTTTGTTTATGTCTTTAAATTTTGTCATATTCCTTGGACATCTTAAAGATATACACTGCTAATTAGCTAAGCACCACTCTAATACCAAAAAATTGATTGATTGACTGCAGAAAATTCCAATTTTACTGTAGTTTTTTTTTTTTTATAAAAGAAAAGAAAAGAAAAAGATTAAGAAAAACAGTTTCTGCAGAAGACAGAAGGGGAAAAAACTGATTATTCATTCTAAATACACAGAGTCAGAAGCTATGCACTAAATTATATATTATTCTGCATTTCTAGAGAGCAAAGTTCTAATTTTCTTTTTTCACCTTTGTATTTATGTATGAATAAGACTCGTTGTCACCATTCTTGGGCAATGTTTTCAAACTCTCAGATATTGTCTGCCTATTTCCTTCCCTGGTCTTGTTTCAAATCAAATTACAATCCGTATATGATTCTGAGTTGCCCATCACACTCTAATTTGTCTTATGTTGGCTTTTGATGTTCTTTCAAACCTGCTAAATCCTTTAAAATCCATATCTTGGCATCCTCCTTGTGCAGGAGCTATTTAATTGAATGAATGCACTAGAATCTTCAGTGATTATTATCTTGAAAGCATCCCACTGTACTAAATATCACTGTACTTTCATTCATACATTTTATTCCAATTGATTGAGTCCAAGAATTGTTCACAGTAATTCCCATTCTTGAAATTAAAACTCTTACCCTTATCCTTTGCTACTGAATTCTAATTTTTCATTTTTCACTGCCCACTTTAACCTATTACAACAATTTCTGTACACCAAACCAGTAGCTCAAATTAAAATTGATAATAAATAAATATCCATTTATTATGATCCAGTGAATTGTATAACTTTTGACTGGTATCATATCCATTATGGCCAAAGCTGGAGTTTACAGATTATAAAAATACACATGTAATAATAAAAATTTGTATTTACATTGAGTCAACTATAAACAAAAGAAGAAGCAAAAAAAAAAAAACAACCAAACCACAGACATGCATAGTACAGGATGGAAGATAAGATAGCATCAACAGTTTAACTTGAAAAATTGGCAAAGAATAAGAATATAGTAAGAAAAAGTGGGTGGGACATGCTGTATGAAGTAATGAAATTTTTGGATATGGCGTACACGTGGTAAGAATATACCCAGATCCATGACATAAAGTGGCCTCGACAATGCTCCCCGCATACACACTACTCGGACTCCCTCCAGTCACTATCTGGCAGAGTAGAGGTAGCAAGATTATACAATAGCTGATCCGGAAGCCTCCTAGAGAGTTACCAATAGGTTCGGTCTGGTGTACTAACTAGCGACCGGCCTGCAAACACCGTTTTAGAGCTGTACCCTTGAAATGTAAGGAATATTGGATCTAGCCACGACGTTCATCATAACCTCAAAAGTCATCAATCATACTGCATGATGGAAGAGATAGGGAAGGGTTGACTGGAACTTAGTTCTAGAGACTAAACATGGGTTCCACCACTTCAAGTCTCCAATAAGCAAAGTGGTGGTATTTCACCGGTTGATGAGAGTCATCTACCACCTAGTACCTGTTAGTTTAACTTCTGTTCCAGGGAAATTAATGGAGGCACTGGTTAAAGAAGCACTGCAGTGTCATCTAGACAAGACTTCAGTTATAGCCCGGACACAGCATGTTTTTTTTTAAGGAAAGCCTTGTCTAACCAATTTAATTGGTCAGACAAGGCTTTCCCTAATGATGTGGTCACAAAGGAACTGGATGCAGGGAATAACTTTGATATCATATATTTGGATCTTAGAAAGGCTTTTGATACTGTTGCACATGGAAGACTGCTGCACAAATTGGAGCAGTGCAGCATTGGAGGCAAATTGCTGCTATGGATAAAGGGATAGTTGAATGGGAGAAGA
Source organism: Mastigoproctus giganteus (assembly GCF_048544385.1). Classification (NCBI taxonomy): domain Eukaryota; kingdom Metazoa; phylum Arthropoda; class Arachnida; order Uropygi; family Thelyphonidae; genus Mastigoproctus; species Mastigoproctus giganteus. Next base: position 72,087,146 of record NC_143576.1, read on the forward strand.
CAGAGAGTGGTAATCAATGGACACTGCTCATCGTGGACTAATGTTATTAGTGGAGTCCCTCAGGGTTCAGTGTTGGGTCCATTGTTGTTTTCTGTATTTATAAATGATATTAATGATGATATATAAGGCTTAATGTCCAAGTTTGCAGATGATACGAAGGTTGGCAGGGGTGTTAAGGACACTAATGACAGTATACTGCTGCAACAGGATCTAGAAAAGTTGAGCAGATGGGCTGAGAGGTGGCAAATGTAAAGTACTACATATGGGAAACAGTAATCCCAGAGCAATGTATCAACTCTGTGGTACTACACTGACTACCAACAACTACCAAAAAAATAAAAATAAATAAAAATAAATGATACTGATGATGGTATATCAAGCTTAATGTCCAAGTTTGCAGACAATACGAAGGTTGGTAGGGTTATTAATGACACTAATGACAGTACACTGCTGCAACAGGATCTAGAAAAATTGAGCAGATGGGCTGAGAGGTGGCAAATGAAGTTTAACATTGACAAATGTAAAGTACTACATATGGGAAACAGTAATCCCGGAGTAACGTATCAACTCTGTGGTACCACACTGACAGTGGTAGAGAATGAAAAGGACCTGGGGGTAATTGATATACAGGAATTTTTCTAGCAAGGATAAGGAGGTGATTATTTCCTTGCATAAGGCCACACCTTGAGTATTGTATACAGGTCTGGAGGCCTCATTTTAAGCAGAATGTAGAGCTGCTGGAATGAGTACAGAGAAGGGCAACAAGATTAGTAAATGGAACAAAGGGTTGCTCTTGCAAAGAAAGGCTTAAGTTTTCAGATTGCAGTGTCTGCAGACTGGGCACCTGTGAAATGATCTGATTGAATTGTATGCTATAGCTAATGCTATTGATAATGTGATAAAATTAGTGATATTTGTCAAAACAAATGTGAAAACTAGTCTATGGCAAATATAGTGGAGTTTGTTATTGCATAAATTGCTGCATTAATTATTAATTTTACTTCTTTTATAATACAGCAATCCCTGTATAACATGGTACTTCTAAAACACAGTTTCACTCTAACAAGATTGATAAATTGTGGCAACCCTCGCACAACACGATACTTATATAACACGGTTTCGCTCTAACACAGAGAATTTCGGTAAACCTAGCATACAGGATATTTTTGAGCTTTTGTGTGGGGGAAAACCGGCGATTATGTTGGATGTAATTTTTCAACATTTCCACTCTTTTTGAATCACCTGTTCACTCGCTAGTCAAAAAAAAAAAATTATTGAGAAATCCATGTATTTTATTTTGTTGAGAAATCCCCGTGTTATGTTCTGTGCTATTCAACTTGTGGAAATATCTAGATTTCAAAGTTTTATTACTATTGGATAGCAAACTAGGCCATCCAAAAGATTTATTCATCCAAACGTTGAAGTTATGTTCCTACCACCATAGTTGTACTAAGTTATTACAGCTTCTTTCATTCATCCATTGGATCAAGGCATTATATCCATCTTTAAAACTCATTACATCAGAAAATGGTTACAACAGATTTGGGAAAAAATTGATTCCAAATCTATTGAAGTAATGGAGGCATGGAAACATTTCTCAATTGGGATTTTGTATCAGAATTATAGCTTTATCGTTGAAAAAAGTAAACCGTCAACATTAAATGTGTGTTGAAAAAATGTATGGTCAGAGTCAGTTCAGTCAGGAAATATGGTCGAACTGGCAGAAAACGGAATCAGTGCGATAGTAGAACTTTCTACGTCGGTGGGAGGGGAAGGTTTTGATGATATGACTACTGAAGCCCTCATGGGTAGCACAGTTGAGAGAATCGCTCCCTCCTCCCCACACCTGGTGGAAACTCAGGTCTTTTCCACACCTGGTGGAAAAGACCTGAGTTCGAATCATGCTACACTCACTTGAGTCAGGCTCAAGTGAGTGTAGCATGATTTTTTTCTCCCGGAATCTCGGGTTTTTCATCCAGCAAAATAAAAAATCGACCATCAGGATACACGCAATTTATAGACAATATACACACAGAGTACCATGGCCTCAGTCACCTATGCTCCTAAAAAAATAAAAAATTTTAAAAAAGATATGATTACTGAAGACTTTCAAGAACTACTGGTAGAAAAAGAGGCTGGCGAAATGGATTTGTTGGAATTGGCATAGGTAAAGCCAAATGAATTCAGAGGATAAAGCACAGATGAAAATTCTAAACTTCCAAATTTTATACTAAAAAGCATACGGGAAGGCATAAAGTTAGCCAAGCGATTAGAATCTTATTTCTAGAATGAAAGGTTCAAAAGGGAGCTTCGAAAATGCTTGGTTCCATACAATGAAATTCACACAAACATTTATCAAGCAAAAGCAAACAAACCCAGATTACTCATATTTTAAGGAGAGTAGAAGATACATGAAATCTAGAATGATGTATTTTTGATAGTTTTGTTAACGAAATAGTGTATTTTTCTTAGCTTCTGGAACGTAACCCCCCCTTTGTATTTTTTCTTAGTCCCGTATAACACGGTTTAGCACAACATGACATTTTATGGGAACCTAACTACCGTGTTATATGAGGGTTACCTGTACTTGATAAAGTTTAGTTTAGTATTTTTTAAACTAATTATTTCAGGTCATTTTTTTTTTTTTTTTTTTTTTTTTGTGAATGTATAATTGAATGAATGTATAAATGAAAAATAATAACAATAAATATCACAAAATAACAAAACAGTTAAATTGACCACTGCATAGTCATAGGTAGTTTGAAAAATATATTTCTAGTGTCAAGCAAATTACTTCACTCTTTCTTACATCTCACACAGTTGACGAAATGATGTGAAATTTTATAAAATTGCTTCTAAAACAAACAATGCAACCTTTTCCACAATAAATAACTTGTTTCTGGATTTTGAATGCCATAATCCAATGGCCTTGTTTTGCTTTTAAGCAACACATTTAAGGATAATATGCAAGATGAATACACTGGTAAGATGGATAGGATCATAGGTGCTGACAGCTCAGATGCACCACTACATGAGCAAGTGGCCAATCAGAGAACGAAATCTGATGATTCTACAGTAGTTTATTGGATCATCCCTTTTCCTAAGTGCAACTGGAATCTGAGTCCTACTGAATAATGGATTGCCACATCTTGGAAGATCCATTGAAATTTAATATTTAAAATGGATGAAGTAAAGTTTGTCTATTAAAATATTATCAGTAAAGGACTAAACTGACCAGACTTGATCTTCATCATTTTCTTTTCTAGACTTGGGGTGGAGAAGAGTCCAAAAATAAATGAGATGGATAGTGTCAGAATCATGAAGGAAAGAGTCTATTGTGTTGTTCATGGTCTTATGAGTTCATGTTGACAATCAGATTCAGCTGAATTGAAAATATGGATGAATAAGTATTAAAAAAGCAAAATTCAGATAACCTTCTGTCACAGGTCATAGTTACTCTATACATTCAGCAACTGATAAGCCTAAAGTTAGTAGCATGCTTCTACACTTCATAGCTAGATACAACTAGTTTTCATGCTAGAGGATGCAGAATTCTGAGAAATTTTTATGGTAATATTTGCTAGTAATACTTTTCTAGTTAAACATGTAGAGACAGTGTTGATTTTGAAACTTATTGCGAACTTTAGCTTAATATCCTTCTGGCAGTAAAATTAAAAAAATAATGGAAGGAAATAAAGTGCACAATTTAACGTTTTGTTAATACACTATTCTAAAACTATGCTCAACTAACATGAAGTCCATAAGTGTTATAACAATGTGTTTTGTGCTTCATGAAAAGATTAAATTTAAGTTTTAAACTGGTTATGCATTTAAAACCTTTGAACATTGTAAGAACTTTATCCATTTGTGTAACGAAGTTCTTTAATTTTCTGTCAAGCATTTGAACTTCAGCTATAAGTTGTATGAATAGTAACAGAGGCATGTGATGCAAGAAAGCAAGCGTATGAGCTTATGTAGCATCAGCCAAAAAAATAAAAAAAAATTTTAAAAATTCACATCATTCCCTCTAAATGTTTGTCCAGTTCCTCCTTGAATTTATTTAAGCTATCAACTTACACAACAACAGATGGAAGTTTGTTCAAGCAATTAACCACCCACCTGGCTAAAGGCAAATTTCCACACATCTATTCTACAACTGTAGAATCAAAAAAGGAAATTGACAATGCTGCCCGTATACATCGAAAGAGCAAAACATGGTAATCTGCACAAGCATAACTTGTGGAGCTTCATCACTCTTTAACAAGCTGAATTATGTAACAGTTTGGCTGTTGACTTTTGTTTTATTGAGTTGAGTGAATGGTATAGAGAATAAAACAACAAAAAATATGAATTTAAGTTTTACGTTCAAAAAAATATGAATTTAAGTTTTACCATAAAGGTGCATTTAACTAATGCAGCAGTTCATATCATTTCAGATCATGTCTAGAAGACTGGTCTCATTTGTGTTATATTTATCCTTAGTAAAGCTATCAAGATATTTAAACAAAGTTCAATATTTAAACAAGATATTTAAAAATCAAGATATTTAAACAATACTGATATACAGAATTCATTTGCTGACTGATCATCAATACTGATAAAAAATAAACCTGATTACCTTCACATCACCTGAATATTTCAGAATCAGAGGAAGATAAAAAAAAAAGTACAGAGAAAAATATTTTTAAAAAAAAGCTATGCACATACATATACTCAAAAATTGATGTTTTAGAAGATTCAAATGGTTCTGGTAAGTTACTTTTAACTTATAAATTTTTTTGGATCTAAGGGTGTGAGATGTGAAGGCAGTAATCTCAACATGAAAATGTTGAGTTAATTTTGGAGGATAGGCTCTAACAGACATCTAAATGATTTTGTGATATCTAAAAAAAAGTAAAATGGAAGGAAAATTGTTGAAGTTAAACAAAAAAAGGTGCCTAATGTGGATGGAATCTATCCAATTATATTAAGGGAAGCAGCAAAAAAAAAAAAGGTAAGCAATCCTTATCCATAAATATGAGAGCACCTTTGGATTCAAGGGAGATCCCTATGGACTGAACTTATGTGACTGTATTCCCAATTCAGAAAGGGGTATCAAAATGTGACATGAGTAATTACAGACCTATTAGCTCAACTTCTGCTCCAAGGAAAATAATGACGTCAGTGGTTAAAGGACTGCCCAGGATAGAATACAATTATAACACAGTAACAGCACGGATTTGTTAAGGGGCTATCTTGCCTGACCATGGATAATATGATAAAATAACCAAGAAACTGTATGCAAAAAGAATTTTGATATTGTATACTTGGATTTCAGAAAGGCTTTTGATACTGTTTTCACACAAAATACTGCTTAAAGCCTTGGGATTCAATAAATGTTGATGGCTTCCTTCCTCTTGCTCAGACTACACATGTGAGGAGGCATAAATTCAATTCGAGGAATGGTGGTTGATTATTAGAACAAACTCCCACCAATTTTTATGGAAGATGGTAGTTTGAATAAATTCAAGGAAGATTTTGACAAATTATTGAAGAGAATGGACAGATGTGGGAAGTTTTTTTTTTTTTTTTTTGCTGTTGCTTCACAAGCTTGCTTCCTTGTATTATTTGCCACTACTAATACTAAATTTAAATTAAAGATATGAGAATATTTAATCGATTACCTTGAAAGTCAAAAAGAGAACTTGGATCTGTTGCACCCACGGTGGGAGCCCTTGTAATTGGAAGAAGATAACCTGGAAATCCTTTCAAGACTAAAGCCATAAAACGAAGGAAAGCTTCTTGAATTTCTAGTTCTAGCTGGTGCTAAAAGAAAGTAATGGGGCAGAAATTAAAATTTAAAACTTCTTTTGCTTAATACCTAAATAATCTACATTGACAGGAGAGTGAAAATTTAAATGTACTTTGATATTAGTTGAAAGTTAATTTCAGGGAACATTTGAATTTTTAATTTCAGATATTTTGCTATTATGGAGTTCAACTTAAAGGCTTGGTAACATGTATATATTTCCCACTACAGCGAACTGAAATCGAAACTTTTTGGAAAGGACTCATGAAAACATACAACACTTACTGTGACATTCGCATCTTTCTTTAAGTCTGTTATTAATCCTACAGGCTGTTTTGTGTTTATCACATTTCAAATTGCCATTTCGTTGCATCTGGTTGGTTGTCATTGAATTTTTTTTGGCACAAAAGCAACTTTGGCCATATTGCACCTATCTATTAGTATTATGTGACAATGACAATGACATTGACGTTTCTTAATTATGGTTTGTATCTGGCTGAAATATCCTTTTAATTTTAAATAAGTAAATATATTTTCAATGTTGGAGTTATCGCCTAGGATTTATGATAAAGTCAGGGAATCTCGAATATTTATAGGGAGATGGAAGGCTGATTGTCGCGCCATGTGGTATTGGGGACATTCCATAAGGAAATGTTTTACAGTGAGTTGACAAGAACAGTGAAGACATTGTGGATGATTTGCTTTCATGAGTAAGTACAAGTGTGTGAGATGTCTATGTCCAATGAACAGTCTGATTAAAATGACTTCTTCATGCCGATTCTCACAGACTCGAATTCCATGGCTGAAGTTCATGTCTGATTTGAAACAGTTTATTGTTTGTTTCATTTTGCCACATTTGTCACCACTGAGTGTGAAGAATCTGTTTTATGATAGGTCTGTAATCGGAAAGTGGAACTTAGGTTTGTATTTGTAGGATTCTTCGCTGCTCGATCAGCACTTTCGTTACCTTCAATGCTTGCATGTCCTTGAATCCAAAAGAAATTTACTTGCCTTCTTTTGCTTTTGAGCTTCACAAGATGAGCTTTTATCGGGTGAAGGATGGAATGTGATGGGGTGTTTTTGTTGGAGAGCATGTATTGCACTCAATGAATCTGTGTATATGAGATGTTTCAGAAGAGGAGAGGATGAAATGTATTTTAAGGCCATTAGTAGGGTGAATAACACAGCAGAATAGCTACTGCATTGGTTTGGGAGTTGCTGTGAGATAACAGTGTATGGGTGGACCACTGCAGCACCAACTTGGGTATCTGTTTTAGAGCCATCTGTGTATGTCTGAAGCTTAGGCCCCATTTTGAAACTAGTTCTTTTAGTCGTATTCCAGCTGGTTTATTTACTGTGGGTTTACTGCTGTAGAGGTTCTCCAAATGTGGACTGAAGAGATACTGCCAAGTAGGATGATGAAGAAGACTTTGGATTTTAATAGCATAGTTTAATAGCAGCATTTGCCTCAGGAGTTATGGGGAGGCTCATGGGTCTCCACATATAAGCTTTGTACAGGCGATGTTCTGTATGCCCTAAGGAAATTCGTAAGGCACTATGATGTATGGAACCAAGCCATTCGATGACACTTGGTCTACATGAGCTATATAAAGGGGCTCCTAGTCTAGTCTTGATCTGATTATCAGATCACAGTATAGGTGAAGTAGTGTGAACCGATCAGCTCCCCACTTCATTGCAGAAAGAAATCTGAGAATATTTAGTTTTTTTAGACAGGTTGTTTGGAGGCATTTGATATGTTCCAAAAAGTTGCGTTTTTTATCGAGAAACAAGCCAAGGAAACGTACACTATTTGCTAGAGGTTATCAGCTCATTTTCTAGTCTTATTTCTGGATCTGGGTGCATTTTTCGCTTTCTACAGAAATGTATGGCATTGCTTTTTGTTGTGATATTCTGTAGCCATTGTATTAGTATATTCTGTAGTCCATTATTCTATTTTTTTAACTGCACTTTGTAATTGCATTTTAATCATGTTCATGTTTTGTGAATGGCTGTTGTTGTTGTTGTTTGTCATTTTGATTTTTAGGAGCATTTGCAACTAAGGCCATATTGCTCCGGGAATATGCAGTGGTCATTCCCTGACCTTTTCCGCATCCTCCGTATTTGGTGGTGATGGGCTCGAACCCCGGTCTAATCAAGAAGCATGTGCTACGCACTGCTGCTGCTGCTCCTTCCCACCTGGCTACGGAGGCGCCTTGTGAATGGCATGAAATGGTAAAGTCATCTGTATAAAGGAATGTTTCAACTGTTTTCAGGATGCTTTTGTCATAGAATTTATTTTGATTAATATAAGTTAATATTAAAGTTAATAAGATAAGTTGCACTCAGCACAGAACCCTGAGGAACTCCTTCCTGAGTATAGTGACAGCTTGTTTTGGTATTTCACTTGAAAGATTTTGAGCTTCAGAAAAGTTTGTATTGAAATTGGTAGGTGTCCCCGCAAACCAATGCTGTGGAGGTCATTCAGAATGCAATATCGCTAGGTAGTGTAGAGGGCCTTTTCTATGTCGAGACTGATAATGATCAGATGCTCATTCCTTAGAAAAGCACTGCAAATATTTGCATCTGCTTTTATTAGCATTAATAGAGGCACACGAGGCAAGAAAGCAAGATTATGCAGCATCAGCCAAAAAACAAAAAAAAAAAAAAAACTCCCCCCATTTCACCCCCTCCATCCGTTCCAAATACCTGTCCAGCCCAGCCTTAATTCCTTAATTATCCACAGGGTTCAGAGATGATCTTTTTTTCCAGAAGCCATACTGATTTGTGTTTAGTAAGTTTTATTTTTCAAAGAACCAGGTTAGTTGGTTATTCACCATTTTCTCCAGGGTTTTCTCGAGGCAACTTGTTAGAGCTATTGACTGATAGTTTGTGGGGATCGTATGGCCTTTGCCAAGTTTAGGGAAACCAATTACAAGGGAGTGACTCCAGGAGTTTAGATAATAGTTTTCAATATAAATTCTATTTTATAAGTTAAGTAATGTATTTAGAGATTTTTGACTAAGTTGCTGTATCATTTGATAATAAACACCATCAGGTCTTGCTGCACTCCACCTTGACTTAGCCAGAGCTTTCTGTTTTTCTTCTATATTAAAAAGCTGGTTGTATGGGAGATGTTCGCTGGTATTGAAGTTTAGTTTGCATTTTTCTGCTACAGCTTTCGTTTTCTGAAAGAATGGGATATATGCTGATACCACTGATATACTTGCAAAAGTATGTTTGCGATTTCCTTGGAGTTAGTGATCCCCTGTCCATTCAAGTTTATAAGTACAGTTGGTACTGAAAGAAATTTCCCATTAAGTTTTCTGATTTTGTTCCATATAACACAGGTATCTATATTTCTGTTAATTGTGGAGGCAAAAGGTATCCATGAATCCTTTCTACTCCTATGGCGTAGATATATCTGGCTCTAGTTTTTTTTTCAAATTTATGATATTGGCGGAGGTGGGATACTTTCGGAAAAGATTCAAAGCCTTGTTCTTCTCTCACTTGGCCACACTGCATGCATCATTCCACCACGTTGTGGCATGTTTATGATACTTGCCAGAAGAACGAGGGATTGTTCTTCTAGCAAGTATCATAAACGAGGGAATGTCATTAATATCTGGTTTGTAACATGAGTTATAGCATTGTCTACTGGCTGAGTAGTGATTATTTGTTCATCTATTTTGTCCAGCCAGTTTTGTGAAATCTCCATCTTTTTGGCCATCGTAATGTGTAATATCATTTGTTAATATTTTGCAGACCACAGGGAGATAGTTGCTGTTAAGTGGATTATTCAAGGTCGAACACTCAAAAAGTGGGTATAGGACTGGCGAACGTATGTAAATGTCAATGGCTGAGGTAGTTCCATTTACCAAATGGTAAATGGATGTATGTCGCTATTCCAGTGTTAAGGAGTGAGAGAGATTCTGCTTTTCCAACAATTTCTCGACCAATCTCCCACATTTGTCTTGGTTTTGAGACCTCCATAGAGAATGGTGCCATTTATGTCCCCCATGATAACGACTGGGGGTGGTAGCTGAGTTACTAATGCTTCAAGATCTGCATATGCATACTCTTGATTTGGTGGTATGTAAGTGAGAATGCAAACTGTACTGAGACTCTTACTGCAACTGATTCCAAAGATGTTTCAGTTGGAGGCGTTTACATGGAATTCTGGAGTCAATTAAAATAATCACTCCACCGGAAGGGAATCGGCCTTGTCTGTAAATACTGTAACGATTCACTGATATGTTTACTTGTGGAGTTAGGTTTGTTTCTTGAAGGCAGACACCTATCGGATGATATTTGTCAATCAAGTCATGAATATCATCGATGTTACTGTGGAAACCTCGACAATACCATTGCATTACTGTACACATTATGTTGGTTTTGTATTTGTATGTCTTTTTGTGAATGGTGGTCTGCTTATTTCTTTCAGGCTTTTTCTCTTTTTTGGGGGAATATGGATGAGTATCCATCTCTTCCTCAGCATATATCTCTAAGACTGGTTCCTCTAAGACTTCTTTTTTGTATGTGTCCATGTGATCATGGACAGAGGATTTGTCTCCTGTATCTATATCTTTAGCATTTGTGTTTGTTTGTGAAGAGGAAGATGTGTCTGGAGGAATTGTAACTGGTGCGTTGATGGCTTGACTAGAAGTTGGCTTTGAGAATGGGCTTAGTGATGGAGTTAAGACTGAGCGAGCCCAATCAGATAGAGAGACGTTGGGAGGAACTGTAACGTTGGTTTGAACCGCAGTGGTAATAGCAGATATCAGTTTTGTCGTTGGATAGCTGCTGCATATGAGCATGTTCCTGTGATTGGTGATATCTGTTTCTTTGCTTTGAGTTATATAACTTTATGCTCAGTTTTGTACTTTTGACTCTTTTCCATGTTTCACAGTCTTTGGAAAAAGCGGAGTGATTGCCTTTACAGTTTGGACACTGTAAAGATCGTGCAGAACGTTCAGTATGGGCATGATCTTTAGACCCACATGAAGCACATACTGCAGCCCCTCGACATACTGCCTGTGAATGTCCAAATTTCTGACATTTGAAGCATCTGATAGGGTTCGGTATACACGGTCAGACATGACAGTTCAAATATCCATCCTTTCCAGAAGTTGGTGGGCTTGGCAAATTAAATGTTAGTATTATGTTTCTAGCTGGAAGTAATGAGCCATCCCTTTTAATTAGGATTCTCTTGGCCTGAACTACGCTTTGGTCCGAGAGTTCCTGTTTAATTTCTTTGTTGTTACATGTAGAAGGTCCCATTCAGTTATAACTCCTTTTGAGTAGTTTAAGGTGGCAACGGGTGACACTTCTATGGGAATTCCTCAGTGTTTTTAATTTAAGTAATTTATCAGCGTGCTTGCGTTCTATTGTTTCAACAAGCAAGTCACCTGATTTTAGTCGGCGAACCATTTTCGGTCAGCCAGCAGCATTCTCTAAACATTTCTGGATCAGAAAAGGAGTATTCTCCTTTTGTCTTTTAGCATAGGAAGGGTTGTAATCTTCCTGCTCTCTAGAATGTGATGGGATATTCATCCTGCAAGAGTCAGTGTCAGTATGATCCATATTGCTCCTTTAAGCCCTTGGCAGATTTGACTTTTCTGCCAAGGTTTCTGGCCCCACTATGGGAAGGCAGAAGCAGTGCCTGATGTGACCAAGCGGAAAGTAGTGGGTGTTAGTAATAAAGTAGAAAATAGAAAGGTGGCTTTCCTTTCTTGCTTTGTACAGGAACTTTTGTAAAAAGAGATGATTAAATAAAGAGATTTATTAACAACAGAAATGCAAGTTAATTATAATTCGCTTTTGGAAATCGCAGTGATATCATAGAGAAATCACTCGGTCACAATCGCTTGGCACCCGGGGCCAGGTTGCATCTGAGTTTTGTAAGTACCACAGAGCTTAAATCTCTCCATAGGTTACTTTCCCTTCTGCAGAATAGCATTTACATCAAATCTGAACTTTTCAGTGTCACAGAGTAGATTAATTGAAAGAGAGAGAAAGAGGTATCAACAGATAAAAGCAATTCTGTTTATGTTTCTCAAATATCAGATATTCACCCAGTTATTCCCATACTTAAGGCAAAAATAGCTCAACAAACAAATGAACAGCATGTTTGAGTTTTTCCAGTGCATCAGCAAGTATGGCATCAATACACCATTCTTATGGTGTATTGATGCCATAGTGGAAAAAAAAAATTGTTTTACACAACAATTTTTGTTATGGTTTAGTCAGAGAATATGTTTACAGTGCCATTCCAGATGGCTTGGCCACCTGCATGCAGGCTGCCAAGTGATGCAACAAGAGTGACTTCTGTTGCAGCCTTGCACGACTATTTGCATCTTTGATAAGTTTTTAAAGGCCAATATATTTTTCACTCATATTGAAACTGTTGTTGTAACCCTAATCTTTCATGTTATTTAGTTATATTACATTTTTAATTAAGTTATATTTTTGAAATAAATAATTTAATACTAATATACATAACACCTTACATGTTGTGTCATTAATTTGATGAAATCCCCCCCCCCCCAAAAGTTCCCTTATTTCTACATCATTGCCGGAATATACAACAAAACATATGATAAATGTTAATTTTTCAACATGGCTACTGTTGGGGGTGCAATCAAGAGTAATTGAGAAATACTTGTTATTTTCGACTTTACCTAATATTTCTCTCCTTATTTTGTCAGCAATTAAAGAAATAATTTCATTCTGAAATTTAATTCCCAGGTAATGGGGCATATTTTTTTTATATTGGAAACATGATCCATTATGTATGGATCAAATTAAGCTAACATTTTAAATGCTTTCAAAAAATTAACATTATTGGGAACATACAATTCACCCGAGAGACCAGGAAATGCAAGAGACTGCCAACTAAATATTGAACAATAGCAAAAATTTGTTTCAAAATTTCAGTCCACCGATTTTTCTCTAATTCATACAAGTGACATTGTTCTTTATCGACAGTTCTGTTTTGTTAACCTGGACTTCATTATAAAGTATTTATTGCAATTAGAAATATCAGTAGAAGATATTTCATGTCATTGCAAATTAATACTAGCATGCTTCCAATCAGAAAAGCCAGTTGAACACAATTCAATATTTGCAGTTTGAAATATTTTACAACAAAAACAGTATATACTATTTGTTGAAAGTGAATACATTAACCAGTCACGGTTTACCTTTTGTTGTTTGCTAATGTGCTTGTATAATATACACTTGAAAATCCTCCTTTTTTTCATTCGAAGGAAAAGAAACATTATTAACTTGTTTAGGTCCAATTTCCACCAACATGTCTATCCACTTTCTTGATAAAATTTTGGGCCAACAGACTAGGATCCTTGATGGCTTTTATGGGAATGTTTTCATCCACCGCTACCCATTTTTCACCTTCAATAGAAGGATAATTTTCTTGCTCTACTAAATAGGTTATCCCATTACTTTATCATCAAAAAATTGCTCCAATTCATTGCCTTTTTTTGCATGTGCAAAAGTTGTATTACTTTTGCAATACTTCCTTCTTGTTTTTTTTTTTTTTCTATTCTTCTGTTTTTTATATTGTGCTTCATTTAATATTTTCCTCAGAAATATCTTACCTGGGTAATGAATCCAATAATATTTTAATGATTTTAAAAATTAACATTTAGTGAATTTTGCTCCAATATATTTGAGTAATTTTAACTGACTCTTTCATTTAATGAATTAAAAACGCATCTTTATTATTTGTGCTAATCACAAAATTTTGCTACTATTAAATTAATAAAAAGGTAAGGGATAGAAACAGCCTTCTAAATGATAATATACTGTCTTCTCATATGCCATGTCTACATGTCATTGACTCTGTCATTGTCCCGATTGAATCCTCCTCTTACACAAATACATGAGTACATTGTCTGCGACTTGATGCCACAATCATTTAATACAAATTATGCACAAAGTATACACATAACACTCAGATCAACATCTTTCAGTAGTTCCATAAATTCACGATGGCCAAGTGAGGATTCAAATTTAATTTTGTTGATGAATTTTACAACAACGTTCATCACATTTTCAATATGCACTATCTTGACACAGACTCTTGGTGAATTATGCAATGTCAAAGAAACTTTTCGGCATATAAACTTTCGCTCGTATCCTTTTTCAAATATGATATATGGTAGGAAAGAACAAGCTCCTTTCTTCTTCCATACCATAGATCTTGTGCTGTCGGTGGATTTCCGATTTAGTAACTGTATTAAAGTTTGAATTCTAACATTACTTCTCTCTTAATATATATTTCTTTGCCCATTGTTGTTGCTGTTTTAAGTTTAATGTACATTAAAATTTCTATTAATTCCTTTGATAAAAACAGATAGTTGAGCTGTATCTGCCAAATCAGTGCCTTCGTCCAAAGAATGAATAACAATCAAAATCGGAAAATTTTTGTTGTAAGGTTATTTGGTTTTTAGGAGCATTAGCAACTAAGGCCATATTGCTCCTAGGATATGCAGTGGTCATTCCCTGACCTTTTCGCATCCTCCGTATTTGGTGGTCACGGGCTCGAACCCCGGTCTAATCAAGACGTGTGTGCTACGCACTGCTGCTCCTGCCCACCTGGCTACGGAGGCACCATTTGTTGTAAGGCAGTGCCGTAACTAACAATGCAAACCCAGGCCAACAGCCCTGCCTTTTGCTGTTAACACAGCCCCAAAAAATTGAAGAGCAAAAAAAAAAAAAAAAAGCTGAAAGAAATAAAATACCAGAAGGATGACAACTCTTCCAGCAACTGTATATCTAATTTTTATTTATTTATTTTTTTTTATGTGAACCCCAAGCATGAGAGGTATTAGAACCTATAGTACTTAGTACCATGCTTAGGCTGGAGGTTGAGAAGACGAAAGAAGATATTTGTTGACAGTGAAAATTACAATCTACTTCTGTAGATTGTAATTTTCAGGAAATACGTATGAAGGAAGTTTGTTCCAGAAAATGGCAGTTGAATGAATAAATGAGGAAGATGAAAAGTTGGTTCTGTGGGTTTGAAGTTGGACAGTAAATGGATGTTGGCTGGTGGCGGTATGTGTTCGGACTGTTTTGAAAGAGAGAGTGGGAATTATAGAAGCCAATTCAGAAGAACAGTGCCCATGGAAGTATCTGTAGAAGAGGCATGCAGCAGAAACAGTACGTCTATGAGAAAGCTACAATTTGATAACCTTATGCCATTTTTAAACCTTAATAATTCCTCATGTGTGAATGTAGATGCAAAATACTCATTCAGTTTGTTTGCTATCTGAGCAGGATCATCAACAGTCGAACCATCGATATCAAGTGTACCAATCAGATTCATCCCCTTCCTTTTAGAGTTTATATAAGTAAAGAAATCCTTGCTGTTTTTCTTAGCATCTTTTGCCAAAGATTTCTTGTGATCTGCCTTCGCCTGCCTAATCTTCTTTGTGACCTGATTACAGACTAGCTTATATCTGCCATAGACTTCTGAGTAGCTTGATAATTTATATATATATATTTTTATTTATTTTTTTTTTTTTTTATGAAACCCCAAACACGAAAGGTATCAAAACCTATAGTACTTAGTACCGTGCATGGGTTGAGGGAAAAGTATTGGGGGGGGATGCCGGAAACTTTGCTCTAGAGACTAAACATGGGTTTCACCACTTCAAGCCTCCAATAAGCAAAGTGGTGGTATTTCACCGGTTGATGGAAGTCATCTACCTCCCCAAGCATTTTTCTTCCCTGTTACGAGTCTCATTAGTTCATTAAATAACCATTTAGGCCTAAACCTTGAACAATATTTCTTATTAGGTATGAAACTTTTAGTAGCATCCACGATTAATTCCTTGAATGCTTCCCACTTAGAATTTTCTGTTGGTAACATTTTCAGTTGATCCCACTGTACAGAATTTAAAAACTGTCTGAGGCCACTGTACTCACCTTTACGGAAGCAAAAACCCTTTCCTTTACCCCTGATGGTAATTAAATCTTTAAGTAAATCCCACATCAGTACACTGTGATCACTGCCACCTAGTGGTTCCTTTATCTGCAAATTCATAATGCACAAATGATCACTATTGATAACCAGATGTTTGAAGGTTAATGGCACAGCAGCATCTAAGGCCATAGTGCCCCAAGCCTATGTTCTTATACAGATAAAAGGATTAGTATTCTATACTAAAAGATAATTAGTATTAGCCATGTAGTATTAGCCTTGATCTTAGATTAAAAACTAGAGAATGTATATACAGAGATTTAGTATCTGTCTCTGGCTGGAAAAAGCAAAAATAGTTGCCTTGCACCAGGTGTCTAGAAACTGCTCTTCAAGGAAGATTCTGTTGTAGATGAAGAGCAGACAGTCCATGGATTTTGGTGAAAGGTGTTTGATCATTTCATAATGGATATCATCTGGTCCAACTGCAGTAGCCTTCGTAAGGACAAGTGCTATTTTCAGCTCATGGATGGTAAATGGTCCATTATTGGGTGGAAACCCTTTGATATAAAATTAAGGACCTGTTTTTCAGATTTGTGTTTAAGGACCAGAAACTGTGGGGGGGTAAGATGACGTTGCTGAGATGTTAAAAAATGTTTTCCCAAGAGCATTGACTATTGCAGTAGATTCTGCAACAGTACATCCATTATATTTTAGGACCTTCATTTTTCAGATTTTTTCCCAGACCACCTTAGTGCTGGTCATCTGGGTAACAGATGATGTGAAATAAATCCACATTCCTTTTGACTCTGATGGCAGATGTAGCTCGCTTTGAATGGTGCACATTTAAAGGCTAGAAGGTTGGCCATGTTAGAATATCATCGGAATATCCTCCAAGCTTTGTTTTGGGCCTTTTTGGTGCTGCTGTGCAATCTGCATTCCAGCGTGGGTTGGTAAAAGGCGGAAACCAGGTGGGCGTTCTTGGAATTGCAGCTGCATGGATGATAATTTCTGTGATGTATATAACTGCATCATTAATAGGCTCCTGACTGACTGCAGTGATGTCAAAATTTGCCAGATGTTGAAAGGCATTCAGGTCAGCCTGATCAATCAGCCAGCTTCCTGTTAGGGAGACTGTCTTCTAACAGGAAGACACAGTTTCTCATTAATTAGGGTGGTTATCATGGGCAGATTTACTTGGGCAGATTCTCCCTGCCCAAGTAAATGAAGGGAGGGGAGAAGAGCAGCAGACAGAAAGATCAACGGTAGAATATGTACACAGACGTTTGGAAGGTGTCTGTTCTTACATTTAGGAGGGAGAGGTCACCGTCTGTGAGCATATGCTCTGACTCGTCCTCTTCCATCGATGTTAGCACTACTCCACAAGGTGTTATGTCCATTAAAATCCCCAAGAAGTAAGGAAGGTTGAGGTAACTGCATTACAAGGTCATCAAGGTCTTTCTGGGAGATGCCAGTCCCATGTGGCAAATATATAAAACAGACAGTTAGCAAAAACCTCACTGTAAGTTGAATTTCTACAGCCTCTATGTGGTTTTAAGTCGCAGAGGCTGAAATGGGGTTTGTTGTCCCCAAGGAATGCGACTCCTCTGTGAGCAAGGCCATCCCCAATTTCATCCTTACAAATAATAGTCATAATAAAGATGCCGGGGTCATTATTTGCCCTTAGTTAAGTCTCCCAAAAGCAAAAGCAAGATGGTTCATACTTTTGCAGAAGTGCCTTGATGGCTTCTGCACTATGTCAGAATCCACAACAATTCCACTGTAGGAATTTAGCCATTACATTGTCTTGGTGGATCCGTCAGTGAGCTTCTGAAGTGCTGAGGTCTTAATTTTAAGAGTCTTGGATTTATCTCTGTTGGGGAAGTATGGACCCTGTCCTGTGTCAATTTCTTCTTATGCAAGGAGTTCCAAGACTAAGTCATCGGGTATCCCTCCTTCGTTTTTATGTCCATTTCTTCTTGTATCACCAAAGGCAGTTCAGTTTTCTGTACCGTTACTTTTATGTTTGATTTTGGTAACCTGAGAGCAGGAGGAACTAATATTGCAGTAGCAGCTGACTAAGTTTTCTGTGCTGGTTTCTCTGAGCTCAGTAAACAGCAAACAATAGGCATAAATGACTCGTTCAGTGTTTTGGTTATTTCCATTTGATTCTAAATTTAACATTTCTTGGCAACCTTTTCAGCATATGTTGCCTTAGTGCTATTTGCTGCTTTAACTGCTTTTCTGGTCTCCTGCTATGAGATGTTGTTGTTTGCTATTTGGTTTTTAGGAGCATTAGCAACTAAGGTCATACTGCTCCGGGATATGTGGTGGTCATTCCCTGACCTTTCCGCATCCTCCGTATTTGGTGGTAACGGGCTCAAACCCCGGTCTAATCAAGAAGCGTGTGTTACGAACTGCTGCTCCTTCCCACCTGGCTATGGAGGCGCCTCTCTATGAGATGTTCAGTTCGGCATTTAATCATATTTCCTTTTCTTCCTACCACCTCTGGCATGATTGGAGTATGCAGAGTGCTCACCTTGGCAGTTAAGCAGGTATATTTGAAGCTTTACATGATGCAATCTTGTGGTCTTTTGCACAACATTTTGCACTTGCAAGAGTACCATGGGAGGATATTTGTGAATCTTCATATTTCAGGCACTTGAAAGACATTAATGGGTTTGGAACATATGAATGTACTTATGCACTTCAGATAACCAGCTTTAATCATGTTTGGAGATATTAGTGTGCTAAAAGTAAGGATGAAGTTTCTAGTCATGACTAGATTTCCATCCCTATGTACAAGCATTTGCTTTGCAGCTGTCAACTCTCTGGCTTTTTAGTTCCAAACAGATTTTGTCCTCAGTCACTTCGAGCAGATTCCACTGAGATTACATCTCAGGATGAGTTCGGTGACTTGTGTGGTGTTAATACAATTGGTATTAATACCACACAAGATTCCCCCAACAGATGTTGCTGGAAGGAGGTGTTGACAGTGTTTATCAATTTTTGTCTCAATTAGGATGTCGTCAGAAAGAAGTTGTTTCACCAATTTGAGTGAGTCTGATAGCCCTTCCAAACCCTTCTGGATGAACAAGGGCAAAATTTTTCCTATAGGCTTTTCATTGGTGGAATGAACAATCAAGTACTGAGGTGTTGGACTCAATACCTGATACCAATTTTGGTATTGCGTCCAATACCTGTTGGATACCAAAGACCCAGAACCAAAGATATATCTTTGGTTCTGGGTCTTTGGTATTGAGTATCTTTGGTTTTGGGTCTTTTTGCTGAGAGAGCATTTTCTGGTTCATTTATATATTTTTCTTGTAGGGACACGGTTGGGGTCCCAGAAGAAAAATTTAAACTATCAAGATTCATAGTGGTTCTATTTTATGAGTTCAGTGCCCAGGCTCCCCACCCACTACAGAAACTATTACCCAGCAAGCAATAAATGTGTTCGAGAGTGGGAAGGCAGGGCTTCTCTGACATTATATATGCACCTTTGCCAGCCTTGAATCCTGCCTCTCAGATCATGAGTAGTGGCATGGCATTGACACAGGTGACCCTTGCAGGCAAACCCACTAGCCGAATGATCCTGGCTGAGCCATTCAGTACTACTGGTCTTGTCAAAACAGGGGCCAAAGTGGCACATTGATGCTGGGCCACTCAACCACCAGGATCCCTTTTAAAATTTCCTTGGGTTGCAGTGCACAGAAAATGTGCCAGATTCCTATTGTGTTAGCCTGAAATCTAGGCTGTGGGTGTTGGATCCCAGTTATACTAATCTGTTTGTTGTTTGGTTTTTAGGAGCATTAGTAACTAAGGCCATATTGCTCCGGGATATGCGGTGGTCATTCCCTGACCTTTCCGCATCCTTCATATTTGGTGGCGACGGGCTCGAACCCCGGTCTAATCAAGAAGCGTGTGCTATGCACTGCTGCTCCTTCCCACCTGGCTACGGAGGCGCCTATATATACTAATCTGAGGTTCAGCAGCATTACTTGGAGATCTGCTCACCATGCTGAGGGGAAGAGCTGCAGCACCTCAGATAAGTTATGAAAGGTGTACCATGGTAAAGGTAGATGAAAAGGAAATATCTGGAGAGTATAAGTGAATGTTCTTCAAATCAGGTTTAATCACATAATGCTGACACTGAATAGTGACACACTGTTGCAAAACACCTTTGCTGTAGATGTGAATTTGTGAATCTTTATCCCACACATTACTTCAAGTAATGGGGAAACCAGAGGTAGTTGTTAAAATAACTGCAATCAAACTTTTAATTCCAACATAATAAGGTTAAAAACTATTGTGCTTTGATAAAAAGCTTTCACTTTATCAATAAAATCTTCTATGAAATGCAGTAATTGTAAAAACAACAGATTCAGCTTGGTAATATTACATGTGTTTGCATTTCATCCAAGTTTCACATTTCTTTAAAAATCTTCAGTCAGTAGAAAGCATAGTTGCTGAAAACACTTTATATACCATGTTCAGTTTATTTATCCTTCACCACTTCAAAAACGAAACTATTAACCAACTCTAGTGGTTATAAAAATATCAAATAAATACAAAACCAATTGAGGAAAAAAAGGAGAAATGTAGCTTATTACATATATTAGCATTTTTAATGATTTTTCTCCCAACACCCTATTTTCTATGGGATCTTATTCTTACCAACCACAGATAAGCCATATGTGGTACTTTTCATGTGTGTTACTCACAGTTGGCAAAGGATTACTGTATCATAATTAATAGCTTCCCATAATCATGATTCCAAGTCAAGTGTTGGTCCGATATGCTGCTCCCTTTGGCAAGACTGGATTACCTCTGTCCCTGGGATATCTTCAAATGCATGTATGGCCATTACTGGATCCTACACAGAAATGTGATTTGTCACTAACTATGACAAAATAACATTCTAGTACCCAAGAATAGCTCAAAGTGTTAGCTAGTATACTGCTCCCTGATGCAGGCTGGATTATGTCGATCCCTGGTGGATTTTCAGGTGAACATATGGTCAAAACTGAATCTTAACCAGAAATGTGATTTGTCACTCAAAATGTCGGTTGGTTGTGTTAGGGTTTAATAGTGCATGGATTACTTTCGTCATAATACGCTATATTCAAGATGTGATAACATTCTTGTCCTAGTAGTAGTAGTAATGGCAAATGATGAAATGAAGGCAAACTTATATACACAAAAAAAAAAAAAAAAAAAAAAAAAAAAACAGTTCACCCATCCATAACCTCCAAGAATTTGGCTAGTTCATCCTTGAATTTATTAAACCCATCCACTTTCACAACAGATGAAAACCTCATACAACGATCAACCACCTGCTGGCTGAAGGCAAACTTCCACACATCTATCCTGCAACCTTCCTTGAATTTATGCCCCCTCATATGTGTGTAGGTGGAAGAAGTTTTAAACACCTCAATCATATGTGTGGGTGTAAGAGCACCTTTTGTTCCCTTCACCATCTGTTTGCATTTCTCTGCACCCGTTCCAGCAGACCTACATCCTTCCTAAAGTTGAAGCCTCCAAGACCTGTATACAGTACTCAAGATGCAGTCTAACCATTGTTGGGTTGGGGACTCTGTCCCCAGTGTCTTTTCATACACACATTAGCCATCAATTGATACTAAACAAATAAGATTTAACTAAAAATGACAGTTCCATTCCTTTTGCCAAAATGCTCCCCCCCCCCGTATTACTGAAGCCACTGATGTTGATAGATTGGCATCAGAGGCTATAGATCTGAAGCTATAGATGGTGAGCATGCATCTAGAATTCGCTCAGTAATCTGCTAATCATGCTCCCTGAAACACATGCACACCGGGATAATACTGAAATGTTGGCAATCTGGTGAAGTGTAACAGATGTGTCCTCTTGCTACTTGGCAGATCCATTAGTTTTCGACTTTTTGATGCCAACAGAGATTTCACAAGTGCACAGTTTCCATGACATGTAATTTGCAGAAATGAAGTCTTTCTTATTAGGAGTAACTTTCTCACTGCTCTTCTCTGCACCCTATCCTCTTAACCACTAAAATGATATGTCCAGACTATATGAGATACTAAAGATGTGGTGCAAATATTGCCTCATAAAATGGGATGGTTCTCCTCATCCCTACTGACAAAAATTCTTGTATATCATTGGCAAAACCACATGGGGTGTTCTAACAGGCCATCTGAACTGCACAGAGAACATCAATCTAATTGCACAATTACCCCCCCCCCCAGAAGTCTTTTCCATTCTCAAATATCCTCAGTGATGTACCACACAATTGTTATTTTAACTGGGATATCTGCTATCCACATGCAATACATTCCATGTGTCAAAGTTAAACTTCAGTTGCTACTACTCACAACATATCTGCCAAATTTTAGTAGATCTTGTTGCAGCAGCATACCTCAATTACTGCCATTAACCATCCCACAATTCTTTGTATCATCCACAAACTTAGACATTAATCTGGATATCTTCATCAATATCCTTAATAAACATTGAAAACAACAATGGGAATAATATTATTCCAAGGGGTGGGTCAATTCCTGTAGGTTTATTTTCATAAGGTTTATTTATAAGATTTACAAATTGAGCATAATAGAGGTATGACCAGATAGAATGACAAGGAAAGTTATGTACTGCATAATTAAGAAGCTGGCAGTATCTGGACTGACAATGTCCTGAATGTAGCAAGAGCAATCCTGAGTGGACTATGTTGTACTGGGTCAAGACATGCTAAAAGAGTTTTGAAAAGGGAGGCACTGCATTATCTAATCTAGATCTGATCAAAGCTCATTATAGGTAGACTAAAATATTGCGATCACCTCCCCAAATCATAGTCGAGATGACTTTAAATATGTTCAACGTTTTCACATAGGATCTTACAGGGCAGTCGAGATAGCTGGCTTTAACAGTGGCAGGTAGTTTGGTGTACCAAACGTAAGGATAATGTTCCAAATGACAAGAAGCCCACCATCTTTTATTATCATAATTTGCTTAGCTTTTTTTTTTTTTTCTAGCTTGCATAACTTTTTGATCTTAACTCTTGGACCAGTTCACCTTCCATGATACTGATCAAATCCCACTCTGCAATTGCCTCTTTAGAGGACTTTAATGTTGTATGTGGAGTAGCTTGTACTGGTATACCACCAAAGATGAAGAGTTTCAGAAGAGTCTCAGACTGCTTACAACTTGTAGTTTCAATTAATAAATTACTGGATCAAAATCATCTCACCATTTTGATGAACCTGCTAATTTTTCTAAACATTTCTGTACAAGGAACAGGGGACAAGTACTCATACTTTGGTTTGACAAGGAGTGGAACATAAAGATGGGTACTCCTGCTGCTCTGTTTCAGAACAGTCGTTTCAACTGTGTTTCATGATCAATTTCATTTTAATTTAGAGAGATTTAATTTATGATGAGCTTTAACCAAAAATTTCCTTAAAGCATCAAGGCTCAATTAAAAGGTAATTGTTGTAATCCATGGTTTTCTCCTTTTAGCCCTCAGGGATGTAAACCTCTTTCTACTGAGGTTTCCAACACTGCTGCGTGGATGGAGGAGCAGTGGCAACTAGTGACTAAGCAATCAGAAGAGTAGGAGAGCAGTATGTTGCTAGTTGGGTGGGGGGGGGTAGCAGTAATGCTGTGAGCAGTCAGCAGTAACGTTGACAGAAAATATAAAAAACCTAGTACTTACCCTAGAAAAACAACAGGAAACTGCACTATAAAACACTTGGAAACTTTTACTTAGCACTCAAGGCCTTGTGCACACTTACACACAAGCTTAGAGTATTCGTTACCTCAAGTGAAGAAAAAGGAAAAAAGAGAAACAATAACATTATCATTAACTGTATTTAGTTGTTGCATGGAATCTAACATAAATTAACTTTCACAATGACCATTTGGCTATGAGCACAAGTATAAATGGGATTCGGTGGAAAAAACTTGACATGTGAATCCATTAAATGAATGGAGTTCAACTTCATACTTCCAAAAGATATGACAATCAATGAAATGCAACAAAGTCAATAAATTTTATACTAATAATTAAAAATGTAGTGGCTCTTGCTATTTTCGTGTATTTTTAAAAAAAATAAATGAAAAGAAAGCAAAACATTTCCACTTACTTCTTTTTTTTTTACTTTAAAATCATGATCAATGGGTGTTGTAATTGATGATATTCCTTTAGAACAATGTGGACGTACTGAAGGAAACCAGTGGATTTTTTCATAAAGAGCATGAAGAGCATTTCTTAAAATCCTTGCTGGCCTCTGGAAAAACAAACTAAAAATGTCAAATAGAAACTAAAATTATATCTTTCAAATATTTAACAGTGTACTGCGCAAATTCAAACTGAATTCATGGCACATTTACTGAATGATATTAATCCTCCCCAGGAGTATAGATTACAGCACGGCAGAAATTTCTGAAGCAAATATATATTATTAACCCACTAAAGAGGTTATAAACTAAGTTGGGAAATTTAGAATATAATATTACAGAAAGACTTCATAAACCAAAATTATATCATTTTACTATCTACATCTGTTAATTTAATTTAACTGTTTTATAAAAGAACTTTAAAAGGAAAAAGAGCTTTTCATGCGCTATAAAAAAAAAAGTTATGATCATTTTAAGTATAAAAAGATGAATTATTTGGACAACTGTGTTTTATGGTATACCATGACACTAGCAGAAATAAAATTGTATATAAAATGGTATGTTATTTCCATTAACAATAAGAATTTTTAACGATTCACTTGATAACTTCTTTAAGGCTCACTCAGCATGGTATAACATACGTCATTCGCCTCACGCATCCAACAATACCAGTTTAATAAAGATTACAGCAAATGGAAGAAATCCACTTGCTTGCAGTGGTCAAATTGACATGCTGGCATACCACATATCAAATGAAAGAAGCAATCTGCCTGAATTTCTGGTGTGCATTTTTTTTTTTTTTTTTCCAAAAAAACGTAGACAAAGAAATTTTATTGAGTTTTGTTCTGACAAATTTGAGAAACTGTACATATCATAATCTACATGTTGAACATAGTTTGGTTTAAAGCAGATTCAGAAATTTCACATTGTAATTTCAGCACTCATTTGAGTGCTGAAATTACAATCTAGTGAATCACAGTTCCTATTGATTAAACAAGGGCACATATGAGGAGAAAATAATGGTTTGTGCAGAGATTTATAATATACACATATTTATTTGAAAAGGTATATTATTTTCTTTCTATATAACTTTTGGATTCACTAATAAGAGGAGGGGGTTCCCTCCATATATCGCTAAATAAAAATCAGAAACTGATTTCATTTCAAACATTGAAATGATATTCTTTTCATATATCTTTCTGATTCATTAAAACTGGGAAATGATATTCTTTTCATATATCTTCCTGATTCATTAAAAATGGGAAATGAAAGGGGGTAGCAAGGGTATTTCCTCTGTATAAAAATTCTCTTATGTAGGGGTATCAGAAGATAGAGATTATGCTTTTACGAAACACACACACACACGCACACAAAATATGCAAGCAAGCTGTTATATAGTAATCAGATTAAATTATAGGTGTAGTTTTAATATGACAGAAAATATAAATCTTGATATGTCATTACTGAAAAAGCATAACATGCATGATAACTTAGAGACATTATATATCTAAAATGGACCTTCCCACAAGCACAATTTTTGAAATAAGGAAATAATACCTTTTCTAGAATATATGAGGGCTGTTCAATAAACAAATTATCACAAATTTTTATAAGCAAATGAACTGCATTCTATTTCTATTTGAGCTGCATCATATGCGATGCAGCTTGGTTTGATTACAGCAACAGTGAAGTTAAATGGTGGATGTTGTGTGACCTTGGTGATTGGTCACGTTTATGCCTGTTCAGTCTCGTCTATATAGGGTGTCTCAAAAATATTGGTACAAACATCCATAACCGGAAACATCACGAGAAAGTAGTAGCAGAGGCACAAGAAGCAGAAATGACACAAGAGAGTAATTAGTGGCAAACATTTATTTGACATAATGTTAACAATGGAGTATGAGATGGATGAATTTCATGATGTTACAACAGATGCTCGAAGGTTCCACCATGAGACGCGATGCATGTGTGACACCAACACAGCATGGATTGGCGGACATGGTCGAACACACCTGGAGTTTCTTTGACAGTAGCAGCAGCAGCACAGACAAGTCTCGCCACGAGATCCATTTCCACCTCCACAGGCGATTCATACACGATAGATTTACAAGACAGTAATTAGTGGCAAACATTTATTTGACATAATATTAACAATGGAGTATGAGATGGATGAATTTCATGATGTTACAACAGATGCTCGAAAGTTCCACCATGAGACGTGATGCATGCGTGACACCGATGCAGCATGGATTGGCGGACATGGTCGAACACACCTGGAGTTTCTTTGACAGTAGCAGCAGCAGCAGCGCAGACAAGTCTCACCACAAGATTCATTTCCACCTCCACAGACGATTCATACATGATAGATTTGAGCCCCCCACCACAAAAAGAAATCAAGTGAGCGGGGGGGGCGCAACGGGTCCACCATGGCCAATCCATCAAAACCCAAAATGCCTGTTCAAATGGTCACGAACACACCCTCCATAATGGGCAGGCGCCCCGTTATGTTGAAACCAAATGTTGAGGATCTCACGTTTGCTGGAACATCATCAAGTAACCCTCGTAGAACTTGTTCAAGAAAGATCCAATATTTAGCGGAGTTCATGCGGAATGGTAACAGGTATTGGCCGACTAAGCAGTCACCGACCATACCTGCCCACACATTTATAGCGAAGCGATGTTGTGCCGCATGGGGATGCACACCGCATGGGTTGTCATGAGCCCACACATGAGCATTGTGCTGATTGAAATAAGCCTCATCCTTGAACAAAACGATGCTGTACACTGCAACGAGACACTCCTAAGGAAGAGGCAGGAAGAGGCAACGGCACATGTGCTGGTAGTAGGATAATTCTGGATGGCATTCAACACACTTTCTTCCATGGCAGGAGTTCGCGTTGAACGTGGTCTGCTTGCACTATTCCTGTTACCTCTAAATGACCCATAATTGCACAAATTTTGATGCACACGTGCAAACAAATGGTGGTGCGGTACATGTCTGTCTGGGAAGCATTCTCCATAAATTCGTTGAGCGGCTCGTCCATTGCCCTCTGCTAATTCATACACTAGGTGCATGTCTGCCAGCTCACAGTTTGTATATCGATGCATACTCTTCATGCGGCGACTACCGCGCCGTCTACCGACTTACGTTGATGTTTCCGGTTATGGGTTCCTATGCAATTCACATTCCTTTAGATGTTACCTACCTCCACTAAACGTTTGTACCAATATTTTTGAGACACCCTATATAACAATGGATGTGACAAGCAAACATTTTGTTTCAATCCGAAGAACTGTATAAAATGTTAAAAGACACTTATAGGGAATCTATGATTCCATATATTCCACAGCTCGCTGGTGGTTTAGAATGCTTAAAGACAGATGATTCAATCACAAAAATTGTCAGTCCTGGAGCTCCAACCACTGCTGTCACCACAGAAACCATAAACACTGCTTCTGTAATTATGAGAGAAGATCATCATATAACAATAAGGCAACTAGCAGAGATGCTGAGAATATCAGTAACAAGCATGCATGGTATTCTACATGGCCATTTGCATATGACACGTGCTCGTGCACAATGGGATCCAAGAGTACTCGCACCTGAGCAACAGCAAATTCGCATGGAACTTTGTTGGGAACTGTAATGGATAGTTACTGAAGATGGTGAGGTTCTGCATAAATTGATAATGGCAAATAAAACATGGCTTCATCATTTCGATTCAGAGAGTAAACAACAAAGCTGTTTGGAAGTCTCATCACCAACACTAAAAAAAGTGAAGGTTGTGGCTTCTGCAGGGAAGGTTATGGTCAACTCATTTTTTGATATTTGATATACAAGAAACAATATACCCCCATTCTGTACCATGTCATACAACTGTCACAGAACTTCCTATAGAACTGCATACTTTGCGGGATCACATTTGTCACAAACAACCACATCTGCACACAGCCTTTGGCTCTGCATCCCAACAATGCAAGACTTCACATTGTTCATACTGTCATTGAGTACTTAGCCAGCATCAATGTTAAATGTGTTCCTCATGTGGCCTACGGCCATGATCTTGCACCCTGCAAATTTTCTTTATTTCCAAATTTAGAAAAGGAACTGTGAGGAAAGCACTTCCAGTCATCAGAAGAAGTTGCAAAGGCATCGGAGACAATTCTCGAATGAATGTCAAAAAATAGCTTTCACCATGTTTATAAAGAATAGCAGAAGTGGTGAAGTAAGTGCCTGTGTGTGTATGTATGAGGTGCTACCCAAAAGTTCCCGAAATGTATTTATAAAATAAATTAGACTCAGCCTAGGTCTCATTCGCCACCGTCACCTTCGAAGTAGTCCCCTTGAGAGTTTTAACACCAATCCCAGCACTTCAATCGTGATTTGAATGCATCCTGAAAGTCCTTCTTCATCATAGTGTTCGGCACTCGCTGCAATTCGGTTTGGATAACCTCTATGCTGTAAAATCTTCGACACTTCAGCTTAATTTTCATTCTTGGGAAGAGGAAGAAGTCACAGGGAGCTAAGTCTGATGAACAGGTGTGGGGGGGGGGACGATTGCCATGTTGTTGAATGCCAAAAAGTGCACCACAGCAAGAGGTGTGGGCCGGAGCTTTATCATGATGAAGGACCAGTTCTTTGTGCACCACTTCTCTGGATGTTTCATCCTGACAGCTTTCCTTAACCACCGAAGGAAGTTGCAGTAGAACTTTGCATCCATGGTCTGACCAGGAGGGGCGAATTCCTTATGGATAATCCCATCAATGTTCAAAAAACAGATCAACATGCACTTCACATTGCTCCTCACTTGTTAGGCTTTCTTCGGTCTGGGCAAAGATGGGCTCTTCCACTGGAGTGATTGTTGCTTGGTTTCTGGGTCATACCCATCTCTCGTCACCAGCGACGACAAAAATGGTGGCATGAATTTGGCTGCAATCCTTCTCATGTTCAACTCATCACAAAAAATCACTGACACCTGTTGTACGATAGCCCTACAATGCCACAAATTACATGGATAGTCCGTCTGTGGTCTTCACAGATTACCGCCTGAACTTTTGTGAAATTTTCCGGGGTGGTGCTCGATGATGGACGCCCAGAGCGATTGTTGTCATCAACCGACATTCGACCATTTTTAAAAGGTTAAACCAGTAGTAGGTCTGCACCTGGCCTAAAGCATTGTCACAAAGAGCTTGTTTCAACTACTTATGGATTTCTTCTGCTGTATAATTAAGAAGGAAACAAAACTTGATGAAAGCCCGTTGCTCTCTCACATCAGCAATCACAACAATCACAAATTAAGTGAAACATAACGCCAAATATTCAATGCATAAATATTCAACGACTGCACATAAATATTCAATGACTCTATCCAGCCCGATTCCACGTGCCACACTGATTCACAAAGGATGCATGCAGTGGTATCTAGTGCCACAAGTCCATACTAGAAGTAGTTACCACACAACATTCAAATTTCAAGAACATTTGAGTAGCACCTTGTATGTGTGTGTGTGTGTATATATATATATATATATATATATATATATATATATATATATATATATATAAAAAATGTTCTTTTTCTCCAAGGTTGCTTTCAGTACATTTCAAATGATACTTCAAAGTATGTTACATAACAGGAAGCAATACTGAAATATATTTCAGAATCGGGAGGAGAATGACACATTAGTCAGCTGCTGCTGCTGCCTGAACATAGCTGACAGAAGCTACATAGCCAAAATCAATTCATGGAAATCAGATACAGAAATTCATGAAACTGAAACATGGGATACACAAATAGATGCATGATGATGAAATAGTATTACATAAAAAAAAAAGATACCAATTAAAGATATTGATAAGGATATATCAGGCTTAATGTCTAAGACTGCAGATAATATGAAGGTTGGCAATATAGTTAACGACAGAATGAGGGTGAGTTACTGTAACTATCTAGGAAAATTGGGTCAATATGCTGAGAAATCACAGTTGAAGTTTACATTGAAAAATGAAAATGTACTGTAGTAACCACAGGGTAACTTATGAAGTGTGTGGTACTACAATCAAAAGGTAGTGAAAAATGAAAAAGCTATGCCTTACACTCAGGGTAGTGGAAAATGAAAAAGACCTGAAGGTAACTGTGAAGTCAGATATGAAATTCTCTGAGCAGTTAACACATGCTGCTAGAACAGCTCACAGGGTTTTGTCAATGATAGACAGAAACTTTGCTAGCAGAGATAAGGAGATGATTACACCTTTGTACAAGGCCCTGGTTAGGCTGCTTTTTGAGTACAGTCAGTCCTCGTATAACACGTGTTTACACTACACAAATTCGTTCTTAACGATTTATAAATAGGGAAACGATATCTTATATAACACGAACCGAATTCGCTTATGCACGATTCGCCTTTGTGTTTACAAGAAATGGAAGTCAAACGCAACACGATAGGAATGAAGAGAAGATTCTGAAAATGTATCTGTTTTTTATATCAGTGAAGGGGAAACACATTTCATCATAATAACGTAAAAACCAACACAATTCCAGCTATCGGTATAATCGCAAATGCAATTGGATCGAGTTTACTATCAGTTTATAACAGATTCCACTAGCAGAAACGCAACTGGAAATTGTTTTTATTGTTTTATGGTAGTAACCCCTAGAAATATACTTTAGTAAAATGTGAGGTGTTAATAGTGTATCTCAGCCTTTACGGTGTTGTTTATTCAGTTGCTACACACGCACAGCTTTGTTTATGTGTATCAAGCGTGCCTCCTCATTTTGTAATTGTGCTTTGTTCCCTAAAAATGAGTAAAATACTTAAAAGGTGTGAAAAGGAAGCATCCTGGTGAAGACACTGCAGATTCAGGGAGAAAAAGAAAAGCAATAGCGATAAACAGAGGCGAACTGGGTCAAAAATTCTTATCCAGGAAAATTTATAGTGGCCTCATACTAGCGTTTATGGCCAAAATCACACCGGCCTACGGCCCACCGGGGTTTCCCCGGTAACGCTTATGGCCAGTCCGCCTCTGTCGATAGAGAAAAAATATGAAATTGGGAAAAGACCATGTGATATTGCAACTGCTACAGAACTAAATGAGGCAACACCGAGAATTAGAAAGAATGCAGAGAAAATAAAAACAACTTTCTTGGCAGGAACAACTCAAAAGCTTATGCAGCATCAGCCAAAAAAAAAAAAAAAAAAAAAAAAAAAAAATTCTGCTTCACCCCTCCGTTCGTTCAAAATACCTGTCCAGCTGAGCCTTAAATTTATTTAGGCTATCAACTTCCATGACAAGGGATGGAAGTCTGTTCCACCAACCAACTACCCGCTGGCTAAAGGCAAATTTCCGCACATCTATCCTACATCTGTCTTTCCTCAATTGGAATTTATGCCCTCTCAAATGATTATTCTGAGCAAGAGGAAGAATCCCACCATCATCGAGCATGCTCAAACCATTCCAGCCTTTATACACCTCTATCAGATCACCTCACCGGTGCCTGGTCTCCAGACACTGTAATTTGCAAAACTTAAGCATTTCTTCGTAAGAGCAACCCTTTGTTCCATTCACTAATCTTGTTGCCCTTCTGGAGCTACTAGTTCCAGCAGCTCTACATCCTTCTTGAAATGAGGCCTCCAGACCTGTATAAAGTACTCAAGGTATGGCCCAAACATTGCCTTATACAAGAGAATAATCACCTCCTTATCCCTGCTAGAAACATTCCTGTATATCATTGACAAGACATGAGCTACTCTTGCAGCCCATCTACAATGTTCAGAGAACTTCATATCTGCCTGCACAATTACCCCCAGGTCCTTTTCATTCTCTACCACCGTCAGTGTAGTACCACAGAGTTGATACGTTGCTCTGGGGTTGCTGTTTCCCATATGTAGTACTTTACATTTGTCAATGTTAAACTTCATTTGCCACCTCTCAGCCCATCTGCTCAATCTTTCCAGATCCTGTTGCAGCAGCATAGCGTCAGTAGTGTCTGCAAAATTGGACATTAGGCTTGATATACCATCATCAATATTATTTATAAATACAGAAAACAATAATGGACCCAACACTGAACCCTGAGGGACTCCACTAATAACATTAGTCCACGATGAGCAGTGTCCATTGATTACCACTCTCTGTCTTCTCCCCCTCAACCACCCTTATATCCATAGCAGCAATTGGCCTCCAATGCCAAACAGCTCCAATTTGTGCAGCAGTCTTCCATGTGCAACAGTATCAAAAGCCTTTCTAAGATCCAAGAATATAATATCAAAGTTATTCCCTGCGTCCAGTTCTTTTGTAACTGCATCGTAGTATCTAATCAAATTGGTCAGGCAAGACTTCCCCTTAACAAAATCATGCTGTCTCCGAGCTATAACTGAAGTCTTGTCTGGATGATCCTGCAGTGCATCTTTAAACAGTGCCTCCATTAACTTTCCTGGAACAGATGTTAAACTCACAAGTCTATAATTACTTGTGTCAGCCTTTGTCCTCCTTTGTGAATATGGGTCACATTTGCACATCTCCTGTCTATGCATACCGCCCCTGAGTTCAAGGAAGCTATCATAATTATGGCTAAGGGTTTGCTTACTTCCTTTACTGCATCCTTTAATATAACTGGGTAGATCCCATCCACCCCAGGTGCCTTTCTTGTGTTTATCTTCAACAATTTCTCCTCCACTTTACTCTCAGTTATTAGAAGATTATCTAGCTTACTGCCAGAGTTGAATACACCTCTGGCATTCCCCTCGCTGCATAACTCCTCATGTGTGAATTTTCAATGCAAAATATTCATTTAGTTTGTTAGCTATCTGGCCTGATCATCAACAGTTGAACCATAGATATCAAGTGGACCAATCTGATTCATCCCCTTCCTTCTAGAATTTACATAAGTAAAGAACTCTTAGCTGATTTTCTTTGTATCCTTTGCCAAAGATTTCTCATAATCTGCCTTTGCCTGCCTAACCTCCTTTGTGACTTGGTTACAGACCAGCTTATATCTATCGTAGGCTTCTGTGTCACGTGTTAATTTATATGTATCCCATGCATTTTTCTTCTCTACCATATGTCTCATTAGTTCATCTGACATCCATTTAGGCCTAAACCTTGAACAATATTTCTTAGTTGGTATGTAAAGCCTAGTAGCTTCCAAGATAAGTTCTTTGAATGGTTCCCATTTTAAATTTGCTGTTAGTAATATCATCAGTTGGTCCCACAGTATAGAAATTAAATACAGTCTCAGACCATCGTAGTCACCTTCACGAAAGCAATAATCCTTCCCTTTACCCATGATGGTAGTTACCTCTGAGTAAATCCCACTTCAGCACGCTGTGATCACTGCCACCTAGTGGTTCCTTTATCCATGAAGAATCATTACTGATAATCAAATCAAGAGTATTACTCCCTCTAGTTGCCTCCCAAACATGCTGATGTAGAAAACAATCATCCAATAAATCCACAAAAGCCCTGCTAGTGTGTGAGTGACCAACCCACAAATTCCAGTCAATATCTGGGAAATTAAAATCCCCCATTCTAAGACACTCTGATTTACTGGCCCACTCTATTTCACTGTACAGTTTCTTATTATATTCATCGGAGTCATTAGGCCTATGAAAAGGTAAAAAGTGCAGCCATTATCAACCCACTGCAGGATGGAAGGCCTATAAGAACTCCTATCTCAATCTTGATCTCTAAATGCTTATGTCACACCAAACTGACTCGACAATGCACTGTCCAGCAATGTCGACTGGCTTCACTTACCTTGGATTTTATGTGTTTCTTAACTAAATGCATAACCCCTCCTCCCTTCCTATCCTGTCTGTAGACGTTGTACTCCCCAAATTCCAGTTCTGCCTTCCTTATATCTGTGTGACACCACGTCTCTGATATCCCAACAATATTCGCCTTTGATACTTTGAGCAATACCTTAAATTCATTAAATTTATTTACCAAACTCCTAGCATTGGTGTACACACAAGTATACATGCACCTGTTCCTATTCTTAGCTACCCTAACACAACCCATGTGTTTACTTGTACCGCAATGACTCCCAGCAGTCTCTGAAATATCCTGCATCTTGTTTTCCAGGTTTCTGCTCATTCCAATAGAAGCAGTGCAAGAATCACTTTCACCTCTGCCAGTGGCTACTGTTAATCTATTAGTCTTTGTATCCCCCCCCCAAGCTAGCAGTTTTCCGACCCACCTAACACTGCCTCGATAGCATCAGCAAATATACTTGCACCCTTTCTATTTAAGTGTATCCCATCCCTGTAGAAGCAGTCTCTCCTGTTAACAAGTACAGTCCAGGCTGAAAAAAATTCTACCCCTTGAGCTTGGTACAATCTTTCCAGGGCCGAATCGACTGACAAGGCTCTCATCATATACTCCCTCCTATCGTGTCTGGGCAGAATTGCAGACACTTTCAAATTTAGCCCTAATTCACAGCTTTTTTTTTCGACGGTGACCTGTACTTGTTGAGTAATTCTGCCAGTCTCCTACTCTTAATATCATTAGTGCCAACGTGTACAACTATATCACCTTTTGTGCCCTTAAAAGATGATATCCGCTCTACAACGTCATCAACCTTTGCCCCTGGCAGACATACCCTGGTCCTGTTCCACCTATCCTTTTTACAAAGCATGTTCCCCGTTTCCCTGACAATAGAGTCACCATCAAATACTTGGTTACTACTTCTTTCATTCAGCCATTAGATCAAGGCATTGTATCCACCTTTAAAACTCATTCCATCAAAAAATCGTTACAATGGATTTTGGAAAATATTGATTCCGAATCTATTGAAGTAATTGAGGCATGGAAACATTTCTCAATTGTGGACCATGTCAGAATAATAGCTTTGTCGCTAAAAGAAGTTTGTTTGTTGTTGTTTGTTTGGTTTTTAGGAGCAGTAGCAACTAAGGCCATATTGCTCCGAGATATGCGGTGGTCATTCCATGACCTTTCCGCATCCTCCGTATTTGGTGGTGGTGGGCTCGAACCCCGAGTCTAATCAAGCAGCATGTCCTACGCACTGCTGCTCCTTCCCACCTGGCTACGGAGGCGCCTGCTAAAAGAAGTAAAACGATCAACGTTAAATTTGTGTGGATAAATGCATGGCCAGAGTCAACTGATTCAGGAAATAGGGTCGAATTGGCAAAAAACGAAATCAGTGCAATAGTAGAACTTGCTAAGTCAGTAGGAGGGGAAGGCTTTGATTATATGACTACTGAAGCCCTCCTATGTAGTACAGTTGATAGAATCACTCTCCTCCCCAACACCAGGTGGAAAAATACTGGAGTTTAAATCCTGTTGATGATGGGTGGAATTTTTACGGAACGTGGCTGTTAGTTGAGCTCAGGCAAGGGTAGAATGATTTCTTCTCCCAGAATCTCTTTTTTTCAACCAACAAAACAGAAAATCGACCTCAGGACACACGCAATTTATAGACAACATACACAAAGTAACATGGCTCTAGTCACCTATGCTCCTAAAAAAATTTAAAAAAGGTATGATTACTGAAGACGTCCAAGAATACTGGTAGAAAAAGAGGCGGGTGTAGCGAATTTGGTGGAAATGGCATCGGAGGTAAAACCAAATCAATTCAGAGATGAAAATTCTAAACTTCTGAATTTTACACTAAAAAGCATACAAGAAGGCATAAAGTTAGCCGAGCAATTAGAATCTTATTTTTTGAATGCAGATTCTTGAATAAAAGGAACCCAAAGTTCAAAAGCGAGCTTCAAAAATGCTTAGTTCCATACAATGAAATTCATAAAGATTTATCAAGCAAAAGCAAACAAACCCAGATTACTAATTTTTTAAAGAGAGCAGAAGATACATTAACATTTTATTAATGAAATATTGTATTTTTGTTAGTTTTTGAAATGTAACCTCCCTTTTCGTACTTTTTCTTAGTCCCGTATAACACAGTTCCGCACAACACGACATTTTATAGGAACAGAACTACTGTGTTATACGAGGATTACTATACATATACAAGGACACAAGTCAATATTACAATACACAAAATGTATACATGATTATAGTGTTACATATTGCTCAATACTGGTGTTGTTTTCAAGTGTGAACAACCACTTGAAAACTGACAAGATGACAATATAGCGTCCTTCGTTTCTAAAACAAAGTGCATGTCATGGAATATATAATTATAGGCACCCCCCCCCCGCCGCCATATAGCACGGTACTTCTACAACACAGTTTTGCTCTAGCACGATTGATAAATTGCAGCATTCCTCGCAGCAAAACATGGTACTTATATAACGCAGTT
Source organism: Mastigoproctus giganteus (assembly GCF_048544385.1). NCBI lineage: Eukaryota > Metazoa > Arthropoda > Arachnida > Uropygi > Thelyphonidae > Mastigoproctus > Mastigoproctus giganteus. The sequence goes on from NC_143576.1 coordinate 72,123,327, forward strand.
TCGTTCTAACAAGGTTAGAGAATTGCAGCTAACCTTGCATAATACAGTATTTTTGAGCTTTTGTGCAGGAAAACCCTGCTATTATGTTGGATATAATTTTCGTACATTTCCATTCTTTTTTTTGTGAATCCACTTTTGGCTCAATAGTTGTTATGCAAAAAAAAATGCTCAAAAAAAAACTCGAGAATGCTCAAGTTTGAGCTTCTGCAGACTGCTCATGACCAAGATATCGACAAGGACTATTACAACTTGTTGAAAGTGATAAAGCCCAAGAAACCTATAGGTAAATAGAAATCCAAAGAAGAAAAAAATCAGTCAAGAAACACTTGTCACAATGAACCGAAGACGACAAATGAAAAGCAAGCAAAACACTGACAAGGAGTTATGCAAAGCCATTAGAAAGAGACTCAGAGAGGACATAAAAAAAATTTAACAGAAGAAAAGTAGAACAAGCATTAAGAGAAAACAAAGGATTTATAAATAAGCAGCCATGAGCAGTAATACAGAAAGACAAATTATACTGAAAGTGAAGAATAGCAATGGTTTGAAAAGTAGAAAAGAAGAAAAGTAGAACAAGCATTAAGAGAAAACAAAGGATTTATAAATAAGCAGCCATGAGCAGTAATACAGAAAGACAAATTATACTGAAAGTGAAGAATAGCAATGGTGTACTTATAAATAGCAAAGAAGGCATAATTCAAATTGCAGAAGACTACTATAAAGAGTTATACAAGGAGCAAGGGAATGATGCCAGTAGTGGAGAAGATGGATTGCAAATTAGTAACACATACAACATACCTGATATCCTTCCTGATGAGGTAAAACATGCATTGAAGAAAATGAAGATTCAGAAAGCCCTGGGGGAAGATGAAGTTACTGTAGAGTTGTTAAAATCGGGAGGAAGAGACATGACAAAAAAACTGGCAAGACTCTTCACAAAATGCAATAGAAAAAGTGTGACACCTAAGGAGTGGAATAATGCAATCATAGTTTTGCTGCATAAGAAAGGAGATAAATTGGAAATTATAGACCAATTAGCTTGTTATCCCACATCTACAAGTTATTCACAGGGTCATTACTAACAGATTAGAAATAACATTTGATGAGAATCAACCAAAAGATCACCTTTATAAAGCAAATGAATATAAAAGACCATTATAATGAATTATAATGGATTATGAAAAGTGCATATGACTACATACAGCATAAGGCAATGTTTTGGGCACTGGAAAGACAAGGCATAGATATACCCCATATATTATGATTTTGAAGAAAGTATATGAGAATGTAACCACCTTTATTAGACTAGACAAAGACAGTAGTAAATTTAAAAAAACTGGGTGCGAGTTTAGCCTGTGCAGACGTTGCTCCTTAAAGCTCTTCAAACAGAGAAGTTTTTCCTGATTTATTTTCTGCTTTATTAGTTTAAATTGTCATATTAACTTTTTTCTAGAGTAGCTTTATATTCCTAGTTACGATACTTAGTTTAAAGTTTAACTTAGACAGAGATTCTGTAGATATTACTTAGTATCGGTAACGGTATCAAATCCACGTGTCACAATTTGAACGAGAGGTCTTTTTTTTTTTTTTTTTTTAACCAAATTTAGTCGATTTATTAACCAATTGTTATATCAAATTATCTTCTATAAGTAGATTATAGACCTAGTCAGGATCCTTAGTTTATTTTAAATTGAGATAGCGAGATTTCGAAGCTAATCAATACTTACGAGTCCGTAGAAATACCGTTCGTGAATTCCCGCCATTTTTACACGATAGCATAAGCTTAGTGTAGTAAAGTTCATAATATAATATTGTCAATTAATCAGTAAATCTATTAATCTTGATAAACTTTATTGTCAATTAAATTGTATTTTTAACTCTATAAATATATATAACGACTTAATCGTAACAAATAATTAATACATAACTATAGTGGTACACGTGACACGGAAGTTGTATAAAGGGAACACTAGATACCGAAAAAAAAAAAAAAAAAAAAATATATATATATATATATATAACAGTAAATTAATAAGAGGAGTTTACCTCAATATAGTACGTGGAACACTTCCGTATGATACCCTCCAGAAATTAAAACGGAAAAAACGAAAAAATCGACAACTTACCGGTACATTAAAGTAAAATATAAATTATTAAAGTAAATTATAAATAATTAAATAATCAATTTAACACAATTCAAAATCAATTCAAAACAATTAAAATACAAATTAACGCAATTAAAAGAATCTAACGAAAATATTCAAAACGATTTTCCTTCCTGAAGCTGACAATGCTTTTCGACCGACTGTCGTGATCACAGGAATGAAAATTATCGAATCAGGCTAAACCTGCAACTTAAATAGTGATTATGTGTCTTCGCGCATGCGCGTAAAGGTCCACGCATCGGAGATCAAATATGGCCGCCGAACATTAACAGAATTCTCGTGTAATTTAATTTCAACGGTTTCTGCAATTAATAGTCGCGTATAATTACGTTGAACGTTAAGTATTTTGGCCTCGTTAAATAAAAAAGTATGTTTTTCGTTAATGGCATGAAAGGCTAATTCTGACGCTGCTGAACGAGAAGCACGAACAGAGGCTTCGTGTTGATTTACACGGATATTAAGAGAAAACCGCGTGGAACCCTGATAAGACGAGTCGCAATCACCGCAAGAAATGTTGTATACTAGATCATTAATTTGTGTTGCGAACGCCGAAAGAACCGAGCGATTGTTCAGTATAGTGTGTAACTTCCGTATAGGCCTAGCTATAATTTTAAATTCGGTATCTTTAAAGAATCTGTTAAGCTGTTTGTGCCACTGTTCAACATATGGGACAGAAATAAAGTATTTTTTGATATTACTATTGTTGATTGGTGCAGTATTTTGTATCCTATCCTTAGCTTGTACCCTAATTCGATTTATTGTGTTAATGGGATAACCCCTGTTCAAGAATCTGCTAGTTAATATTTGTATTTCTGAGTCTAAAGCAGAATCCGTCGTTGAATATTTATAGGCATTTAGAAATTGATTAAAGATAATCGATCTTTTGTAGGTGAACGGGTGGTAGCTATCATAATGTAGAAGCATACCGGTGTTTGTGGGTTTTCGATAGATGCTAAATTGTATTTTGTTCGAGTCCCGGGTAAGCGTGAAATTTAGAAAGTTTAATGACTTAGTATCCGTATCTTCCCTTTCCAATGTAAATTTGAGTCTAGAATGAATATTGTTAAACGAATGTAAAATATCTTGGATAGTACTACTATCGGTAATAACTAGAACATCGTCTAAATACCTCCCATAGTATGTGATACGGGGACGAAAAGGTGTCAAATGTATCTGCTCAATCCACGCGGTTTTCTCTTAATATCCGTGTAAATCAACACGAAGCCTCTGTTCGTGCTTCTCGTTCAGCAGCGTCAGAATTAGCCTTTCATGCCATTAACGAAAAACATACTTTTTTATTTAACGAGGCCAAAATACTTAACGTTCAACGTAATTATACGCGACTATTAATTGCAGAAACCGTTGAAATTAAATTACACGAGAATTCTGTTAATGTTCGGCGGCCATATTTGATCTCCGATGCGTGGACCTTTACGCGCATGCGCGAAGACACATAATCACTATTTAAGTTGCAGGTTTAGCCTGATTCGATAATTTTCATTCCTGTGATCACGACAGTCGGTCGAAAAGCATTGTCAGCTTCAGGAAGGAAAATCGTTTTGAATATTTTCGTTAGATTCTTTTAATTGCGTTAATTTGTATTTTAATTGTTTTGAATTGATTTTGAATTGTGTTAAATTGATTATTTAATTATTTATAATTTACTTTAATAATTTATATTTTACTTTAATGTACCGGTAAGTTGTCGATTTTTTCGTTTTTTCCGTTTTAATTTCTGGAGGGTATCATACGGAAGTGTTCCACGTACTATATTGAGGTAAACTCCTCTTATTAATTTACTAATATCATTATCAACGTAGAACATATTGAGTATTACAGCTCTGATTCATACTATCTAATATATATATAACATAACTGTTTGGGATATAACTTAAGGATTTAATTTTTGTTTTAAATTTTATTGAATTAAATTGGAATCATGACTCTGACCAGAGCAGCAAAGCAAAAGGCTCAAGCTAATGGGAGTGCTGTGGTTCAGGGGAGAACTGAGGGGGGCAGTTGCCCTCTGAATCACAGTCTATTAAAATGCACTGTTTGCTTGATGTTTGCGGAGCAGTCGGGTACGGGACATGATACTGCCAAGGGGGATGTCTTTGTGTGTGCACGATGTAAGGAGTGCAAGGAAATCAGGCGACAACTCAGCGTTGTTATGGGCCTTTATGAGACCTTGAAGGACAGGGTGGATGCCCTCGAAGGAAATAAATTGAGGGGCCCATCAAGCTCTCAGCTGCCCACATCAACGCCAGAGCTTGCACTTGGTCATCAAGCAACACAGAAGCAGCCCCCTAGGCAGAATGCGCTGGTCCCACAGGAACTAGTAGTTGTTGGTGACTCTATTGTCAGGGAAACGGGGAACATGCTTTGTAAAAAGGATAGGACCAGGGTATGTCTGCCAGGGGCAAAGGTTGATGACGTTGTAGAGCGGATATCATCTTTTAAGGGCACAAAAGGTGATATAGTTGTACACGTTGGCACTAATGATATTAAGAGTAGGAGACCGGCGGAATTACTTAGCAAGTACAGGTCACTGTTGAAAAAAAGCCGTGAATTAGGGTTGAACTTGAAAGTGTCTACAATTCTGCCCAGACACGATAGGAGGGAGTATATGATGAGAGCCTTGTCGATCAATTCGGCCCTGGAGGGATTGTGCAAGGCTCAACGGGTAGAATTTTTTTCAGCCTGGACTGTACTTGTTAACAGGAGAGATTGCTTCTACAGGGATGGGATACACTTAAATAGAAAGGGTGCAAGAATTTTTGCTGATGCTGTCGAGGCAGCATCAGTGTTAGGTGGGTCGGAAAACTGCTAGTTGGGGGGGATACAAGGACTAATAGATTAACAGTAGCCACTGGCAGAGGTGGAAGTGATTCTTGCACTGCTTCTATTCAAATGAGCAGAAGTCTGAAAAACAAGATGCAGGATATTTCAGAGACTGCTGGTAGTCATTGCGGTACAAGTAAACACATGGGTTGTGTTAGGGTAGCTAAGAATAGAAACAGGTGCATGTATACCTGCGTGTACACCAATGCTAGGAGTTTGGTAAATAAATTTGATGAATTTGAGGTATTGCTCAAAACATCAAAGGCAGATATTGTTGGGATATCAGAGACGTGGTGTCACAAAGATATAACTAATGCGGAACTGGAATTTGGGGAATACAATGTATATAGAAAGGATAGACAGGACAGGAGGGGAGGAGTTGTTATGCTATTAATTAAGAAACACATAAAGTCAAAGGAAGTGAAGCCAGTTGACATCGATGGACAGGGCAGTGTCGAGTCAGTTTGGTGTGACATAAGCATAGGGAAATCAAAATTGAGAGTAGGAGTGTGCTATAGGCCTAATGACTCTGATGAGTATAATAATATATTGTACAGGGAAATAGAGTGGGCCAGTAAATCAGAGAGTCTTATAATGGGGGATTTTAATTTCCCAGATATTGACTGGAATTTGTGGGTTGGTCACTCGCACACTAGCAAGGCTTTTGTGGATTTATTGGATGATTGTTTTCTACATCAGCACGTTCGTGAGGCAACAAGAGGGAGCAATACCTTGATCTGATTATCAGTAGTGATTCTTCATGCATTAAGAACCTGCAGATAAATGAACCACTAGGTGGCAGTGATCACAGTGTGTTAAAGTGGGATTTACTCAAGGAGGTAACTACCATCAGAGGTAAAGGGAAGGGTTTTTGTTTTCGTAAAGGCGACTACGATGGTCTGAGACAGTATTTAAATTCTATACAGTGGGACCAACTGATGTTACCAACAGCAAACTCAAAATGGGAAGCATTCAAGGAACTAATCTTGGAGGCTACCAGGCTTTACATACCAACTAAGAAATATTGTTCAAGGTTTAGGCCTAAATGGTTGTCAGATGAACTAATGAGACATGTGGCAGAGAAGAAAAATGCATGGGATACATAAAAATTAATGGGTGACATGGAAGCCTATGATAGATATAAGTTGGTCTGTAACCAAGTCACAAAGGAGATTAGGCAGGCAAAGGCAGACTACGAAAAATCCTTGGCAAAGGATGCAAAGAAAAACAGAAAAGAGTTCTTTACATACTTGAACTCGAGAAGGAAAGGGATGAATCAGATTGGTCCACTGGATATTGATGGTTCAACAGTTGAGGATCCTGCTCAGGTGGCTAACAATCTAAACGAGTATTTTGCATCTACATTCACGCATGAGGAGTTATTCAGGAAGGAGAATGATGTAGGTAAAGTAAACATTGGCAGTGAGCTGGATGATTTTGTAATAACTGAGAGGAAAGTGGAGGAGAGATTGTTGAGGATAAACATAAAAAAGGCATCTGGGGTGGATGGGATCTATCCAGTTATATTAAAGGAGGCAGCAAAGGAAGTATGCAAACCCCTAGCCATAATTATGAGAGCTTCTTTGGACTCAGGGGAGGTACCCATAGACTGGAGATGTGCAAATGTAACCCCAATTCACAAAGGAGGATCAAAGGCTGACACAAGTAATTATAGACCTGTTAGTTTAACTTCTGTTCCAGGTAAATTAATGGAGGCACTGGTTAAAGAAGCACTGCAGGATCATCTAGACAAGAATTCAGTTATAGCTCAGACGCAGCATGGTTTTGTTAAGGGCAGGTCTTGCCTGACCAATTTGATTGGATACTATGATGTAGTCACAAAAGAACTGGATGCAGGGAATAACTTTGATATTATATATTTGGATCTTAGAAAGGCTTTTGATACTGTTGCACATGGAAGACTGCTGCACAAATTGGAGCAGTGTGGCATTGGAGGCAAATTGCTGCTATGGATAAGGGGATGGTTGAGTGGCAGAAGACAGAGAGTGGTAATCAATGGACACTGCTCAACGTGGACTAATGTTATTAGTGGAGTTCCTCAAGGTTCAATGTTGGGTCCATTGTTGTTTTCGGTGTTTATGAATGATATTGATGATGGGATATCAAGTTTAATGTCTAAGTTTGCAGATGATACAAAGGTTGGCAGGGTCGTTAAGGACACTACTGATGCTATGCTGCTGCAACAGGATCTGGAAAGGTTGAACAGATGGGCTGAGAGGTGGCAAATGAAGTTTAACATTGACAAATGTAAAGTACTACATATGGGAAACAGTAACCCCAGAGCAATGTATCAACTCTGCGGTACTGCACTGACAGTGGTGGAGAATGAAAAGGACCTGGGGGTAATTGTGCAGGCAGATATGAAGTTCTCTGAGCAGTGCAGACGAGCTGCAAGAGTAGCTCATGGTATCTTGTCAATGATATACAGGAATTTTTCTAGCAGGGATAAGGAGGTGATTATTCCCTTGTATAAGGCAATGGTTAGGCCACATCTTGAGTACTGTATACAGGTCTGGAGGCCTCATTTCAAGAAGGATGTAGAGCTGCTGGAACGGGTACAGAGAAGGGCAATAAGATTAGTAAATGGAACAAAGGATTGCTCTTACGAAGAAAGGCTTAAATTTTGCAAATTACGGAGTCTGGAGAGTAGGCACCGGTGAGGTGATCTGATAGAGGTGTATAAGGCTTTGAATGGTTTGAGCATGCTCAATGCCAATGGGATTCTTCATCTTTCTCAGAATAATCACCTCAGAGGGCATAAATTCAAATTGAGGAAGGACGGATGTCGGATAGATGTGCGGAAATTTGCCTTTGGCCAGCGGGTGGTTGGTTGGTGGAACCGACTTCCATCACTTGTTGTTGAAGTTGATAGCCTAAACAAATTTAATGCTCAACTGGACAGGTATTTCGAACGAACGGAGGGGTGAAATGGGAGAGGGGTTTTTTTTTTTTTTTTTTGGCTGATGCTGAATAAGCTTGCTTTCTTGCATCATATGCCTCTACTAATGCTAATGCTAAAATTGAGAAAGGAGTTTGACAAGGAGACACAATATCTCCGAAGTTGTTTACCGCTACCCTTGAGGAAGCTTTCAGAAGATTAGACTGGTCGCAGAAAGGAGTCAATGTGAATGGAGAGTACCTAAACCATTTACGATATGCAGATGACATTGTGGTCATAAGCCATGATCCCAAAGAATTAGAGGAAAACCTTAGTTTTGCAGAGTTAGTAATGATTTTGGACTAAGGATGAATATGGCTAAAATAAAAGTAATGATGAAAAAGTATGATACAGAAAGGGATATAATGATTGAAGGAGCAGTAATTGAAGAGTGATATACTTATCTGGGACAAGTCATTAGCTGTAATAATGATAAATGGCTGGAAGTTAAGCGAAGAATATTTTTTGGATGGATAGCATTCAGGTAAATAGTCACATACTGAGGAGCAATATCCAAATGTGTCTGAAATGTAAAATAATGAACCAATGTATACTCCCCATTATGAATTATGGAAGTGAAACTTGGGCACTCACCAAAAGAATGGAAGAGAAGCTGAGAACTACACTGAGAAGAATGGAATTAATTATATTGGGAATCAGACTGTTAGATAAGAAGAGAAACACAACGATTAGGCAGCAAACTCAAGTAAAGGACATTCTTATCAAAACCAAAAACACTAAAATCGTCTTGGGCAGGACACATAGCTTGAAGACATAATGGCAGATGGACTAAGAAAATAACAGAATGGTACCCAAGAGAAGTTAAGAGAAAACCTGGAAGACAAAAACGGAGATGGACAGATGAAATTCATGAGTTTGTGGGTAGTAAATGGACGGCCATTGCACAAAACATAAGGAACTGAAAAGTTGCTGGAGAGGCTTTCATCCTGCAGAGGATTGAAAATGGCTGATGATGAAGTAGCAGAAGCATAAATGCATTTTGGTAAACTTAATTTTACTTGTTATCTTGCCTCTTTGTAGGAAACTTTATTTTCAAATTTATATTTTTGTATTTTTTGTCCCAACTTCCAGAGGTCGCAGTCTTTGGAGTATGCTGGATGGTTGCCCTTGCAATTACGACATTGTGGAGTTGGTGCCTTACATTCTGTTGGTGTATGAGTTTTATACCCAGTTTGCACATGTTGCATCTCCATAACTCACTGTCTGGGACTGGCCAAATTTCTGGCATTTAAAATATACTAGGGGGTTCAGAATATATGGCTGAACAAAACAATTTAAATATCCTGCCTTGAATGAAGCTGGTAGGTTTGGAGAACTGAAAATTAAAATTATACTCTGGGTAGGGACTAAACTGCCATCTTTTCAGTTCATGGTCCTCTTTGCCTGAGTGACTTTTTTGATCTTTAAGTTCCTGGACTATTTCATCTTCAGGAACATTCAATAAATCCTATTCAGTGATCACTCCCTTTGAAGAATTTCAGGTTGATATGTGTTGTGATTTGAACTGGGATTCCACTCAAAGATGTCAGACATAATAATAGTTCAGAGTGTTGAGGATTGGTGGCATGTTCAAGGAAACTCTGAATGATGAAAGGGGAGAGGTTGCCAACAGGTTAAGTTGATAGAGAATGTATTATCAGGAATGTTGGTAATTCTTGTCTGCTAGTGTCTTTTTTTCATTCTCTTCGAGAGAGAGAGAGAGAGAGAGAGAGGTCATGGTCGGTGTCATGATTGTCATTTGGTTGAAAGGTTTTCGACTCTAAACAGGGAAATTCATTTGTTTCCAACTCTGCCCCTTTTAGCCCTGAGGGTTGGCTTATCCTCTGGGTTACCGGCCCCACCACGTGGAGGCAGGAGAGGTGCCACCAGTGACCAAGCGATTGTTTAAATTAGTAGAGTTGGTTAGTAATAAATATAAAGACTAAGAAAAGAAAGGTGGACTTCCTTTCTTGGTTCTTACTTTTGACCTCTAAAGCGCAGAACCACTTCAAGTAAAAAACGAATAAGCACACTAGAAAAGAATCAAAACTATATCACTTTAGAGAGCAGCCTATAATCACAGTAAGAACATCACTTGTCACTATCGCTTGGCACTCGGGGCCTATCTTTTAGTACATCTTGTTCTATTGACATAATGGCCAATCCATTAATTCTTTCTTGGCCAATTGTTGCTCATGAATATGTTTTAATCATTCTGAGTCTTAAAAAAACTACCCTCTTCAGACGCAATCGTAACTGGCAATGTTAATAATATCCGAAGAGAAATGGTGATGTTGGCATATAATTCAACTAAGTTTTTTCTTGAATAAATATCAATAATTCTAAGCAATCAAAATTTTTTTCCTTTTAAAACATGCAGCAAAGATGGGATTTCTTGTCGTATCTCCTTGACATCGATGTCGCTGCTCCCACCTACACTATTAAAATTCGTTCAATTTCTATTGCACTTTCAATTAAATTTAAACTTTTCTGATTTTAGAATAACATAAAGAGCCAAGGATATTTCATTGGTCTGATCAAAATTTTCTTGAAGGCTAACAATAGCTACACCAACCATTATAATTTTTAAAAAAAATCCGTTTCAAACCTTTTGGTTTGATCAACAGAGTGTTCATCTGATGAAGTTTCATAGGTAAACTCGCGCTTCTGGTAACACTAACGATACTTCTAACTCAGTTGCAATGTCTGCAACTTTATCCACACACAATTTAAATCTTGATATTCTAAATTCATTAAGTTGACTAAGAACACCTTCATTAATATAACTGCAATGTTCATATCAATTGTACTACTTTGCATGGTTTATTACTTTATTTATAACACTCAATATGTCATAGCAAACAACTACACTTATAATAAATTTAAAAGTAATTTCTGTTAGCAAACCTTGTAGTTCAGACTGCAGTTTTGCATATTTTCCTTTAACCTGTTCCTTGATTTCATTTAATGCATTTGTAACATCTCGTAACTAATATCGTACTGCTTCAACAGCTTTTATCTTTCCTTGCCATCTTGTTTCTGGTAGAGATTTCACGGTAATTTTTAAGTGCCTTGTTAAAATATTCCACCTACTTGGCGAAGCAACACAAATTGTGTATAATCTTGGTAATATTCCAAAAAATAATTCTACTGTTGTTGAAGATGCACTGGCAATTAAGAACCAATCAGATACAATTAAATTTAAATTATACACAACACAAAAAACATAAAAAGCTGTTCTATTTTCTTGTAAAATTCTTGCTTATACTCTATTTGTCTCAAAAAATTTCTAATATTTGGGTTAAATAAGTTTTCATTGTTTCCTCTCAGTGCCAAATTTCTTGAAGCTAAAAATTTAATTATCTCAATTACTCATTCCAAAATTGTTCTCTGGCTTTTTTTTTTTTTTGCATCGAATTTTGATTAACAACATCCATAATTTTAGTGGATTTTAACAGGAGCTTTAATGCCTTCCACTGTTGCGCGCATATTTTATGATTTTGAGAGTTCTCATGTGAGCGGATCTTACCTGGTGAATGATGCCAAGAGTGGAACCCAGTAGTTTTCAAGAGATTATTTACATGACAAAATAATTTGCAGGAAAATCAAAAAATGGTGTCCTTTTTTTTCTGAGTATATCAACCAAATCCTTTCAAGCTTTTCACAATCTTTTAAGGTCCTGAAACGATGCTCAGTTGAAAACCGTTGGTGATAAGCATCGATGGGATACCATCGATGTGAACCGTTTTAAATGTTTCTACATTATTATGGGTTTTCCTTCCATTAAACTAGGCATAAATAATAAAAATAGGCAAAAATTAATTTATTTTAACATCTGATTATAAAATAAACAAATTTACTGTAATAGAAATAAGCCAATACTGAATTTTTTTTTTTTTTTTTTTTTTTGTTGATTGAAAGTTCTTTATTTTTTTATATTTAAAAATAATCAAAATATCATTGGAATACAGGCCTCCCCACATTTCCAGGCCATTACCGGCCGCCAGTTTGCTGTACCTAGGTACAGCACTGGTTTATATACAGCCAGTTTCTAAAAAGGGTGACAACTCAATCTATAGACAAATTCAGTGGAAAAGTTCGTGAAACTCCAGCAGTTGCTTTCAACATTCCAAAGGCATTTGATCGTGTTTGGCATAAAGGTATTCTAAATAAGCTTCCATCTTATGGTTTTTCAAATGTTTTTTGTAATTGGATATGCCTTTTTCTTCTGCCCCACTCACTACAGGTGATGGTAGATGGTTCCCTGTATTCTAACTTCTCCACAAATGCAGGCGTTCCCAAGGTTCAGTTCTCCCACTCTTTTCCTCTGTATATTAATATACCTCCTTCCATTAAAGAAAATCCCATCGATAAATTTGCTGATGATAGCACATTGCAATTCACCTTACAGGATGAGAAACTTTGTCCTGCACAAGCAGCATCAACTTCTCAAATATCTACTATCAATTCCTTAAATGCTGATCTCCAGCTAGAGGTCTGCACAGGCCCAGGCCTAACCCTCGGGCTTCAGCCCGAATCGGCCCGAGGGCCAGGTAACATGAACGCTGTCCTGGCTCGGGCTCAGGTCAGGTACAAATAATCATGATGAATTGTTATTTCGGACTTTTTTGGGCTATTTCTTACATACATTTTTAAAATAGTTTTTTATGCATTGTATTTAAATTCTTAAAAGGTTTTTTTAGAAAAAATGTGTATTATTTGTCTGTTGACATTTTTAATTAACCAATATGGTGCACTTCAGCTAACATCAGCAAAATTCACTGAAATTTGTACTCTTTTGTGGATCTGACCCACCAGCAGTGCAAGCTACGAAAGAAATTTCAGTGCAAATTTCTTTTAGCAGTGCAAGGGGGTCGAACCAATTAAGTGGCGACAGTGTTGACTATTTTAATTCTGCATAACAATTTGCAATAAAAAGTTTGTGAAGAAAAGGTGGCAGATATCAATATTTGCTTTATTGTATTAAATTTATTAAATACAATAAAGAAAATTATTAATTATATTAAATATAGTAAACTGAAAATTTATTACATTTTTTTAATCATTAATATTGATAATTATTATTATTATGAAACTTCAGAAACTAATGCTAGCAATTTTATTTATATAAAAATTTTCAGTCGGGCTTAGATAAAAGTTGGTTCAGGTAGATCAGGTATGGGTAATGCATTTGAAAAACAAATTTGGGGTCAGGTCAGGCTATCTAGACTTTGGGCTGGGGTCGGGTAAAAATAAAAAATGTAGGCCACTGCAGACCTCTACCTCCAGGTAATTTTACAGTGGGACAAAGTTAGCTTAGTTGATTTCAATCTTTCTAAAACTCACTAATGTCTTACATCTCACAAAAAAAAAAATATTCTTTTGCTCCTATGCTTAACTTCAATGATACTCACATTTCTAGACAAAATTTCGTATCTCTATTAGAGATTAACCCAACTTCTAATTTCTCTTAGTATAAGTAAACAACTGGGTTTACTCTTTCGCTCTCGGTATTACTTTTCTTTCAAACAGGTGTTCACTCCATAGAAATAGCAAATCTGTCCTACCACTGAATATTGTTCCAACATCTGCAAGCAGTGCTCCCCAAAAACAGCCTTCTAGATTCATTCAAAAGAGAGCAGTTGGGTTAATTAATGACCCATCTCTAATAGTCTCTCCACTCTATCTCACAGACATTTTGTTTCTGCTGCATGGTTTTTCTATAGGTACTTCCCATGGGCACTGTTCTTCTGAACTGGCTTCTACAATTCCTGTTCTTTTCCAAACCAACAGGCATCCTTTAATTGTCCAACTTCAAACTCACAGAACCAACTTTTCTCTTCCCTCATTTATTCCTTCAACTTCTGTTTTCTTAAACAATCTCTCTTCATACACATTTCCTAAAAATTACAATCAACCCATGCATGGTAGTACTATAGGTGCTAATACCTCTCATGCTTGGGGGTTTCATATTTCAAAAAAAAAAAAAAAAAAAAATGCTGCTTTATTTGTGAACAGGACAGTAGAGATAAGAAAAATTACTATATCAAAAAACAATTGCTTCAAAGAAAAGAACTTATTCCAGGAAAGAAAAATGTTGCAAACTACTGATTACTCCTGATAAAGTTTTGTTACCACCATTCCACATTAAACTTTCTTTAAAGAAAAATGTTGTCAAAGCAGTTGAATGATAAAGAACAGGTTTTCTTTACCTGAAAGAGATATTTACTGGAGTCAGTGAGAACAAAATCAAAGAGGGCATATTTGTGGGACCCCAAAAATGAAAATTAATGACTGATGAACATTTTTAAGAACAGTTAATGAATGGAACTCACTTAAAAAAAATTATTTGAAATTTTTTTTGGAAATTTCAAAGCTGAAAAATTGCCAAGGAATAGTCAATGAGCTTCTCAAAACCTATGAAATTATGGGATGCAATATGTTCCTAAAGATCCCCTTTCTTGGATTCACATTTCTCAAAAAACCTAGGAGATACCAGTGATGGGCATAGGGAACATTTCCATCACACTGTTTCCAAGCATTCTGGATGATTACTTTTGGATGCTGAGGAGGGATGTTTCAGAAGAGCGAAATACAATAGGAAGTCATCAGGATTTACATTCTAATTCATTTAAAGATAACAAGTAAGTGTATCTTAAAAAAAAAAGGGGGGGGGGCTTCCTAGCATAATGTTTGAACAAAATTGAAATAACAAACTGTAGGTAATGAACAAAAACTGATATAATATTTGACATCAGCACAAAATATACTTTGAAATTCACTTGCTGCAATTACAGCAATTAATGACAGAAATGAATGCAATTATTGACAGGAAAAAAAGGATTCTTTTGTTTATCATTGTAACATATATAAATCAGAAGATCCTCTTTGTCCAAGGCATATCCACATCATATATTATGATCTTTTGGCCAATTTCTCATGGTGCATGAAAAGTGATATCAAGCCTTTTTATTCTGTTACTATTCTTAATATCTTCCAATTCACTTCTACTTTCAGTCTCTATAAAGCTGCCAAGCACCTTGCTTTCCAGGCTGCTGCTCATGCCAATATAACAATTATGTATGAATATTTTTGACTGAATTTTTTTTTAGTCAATAATACTAAACTTATTATAAAATTAAATTATCATTATCACAGAGTTTTAATATACAATGGTACCTCGACATACGAGTTTAATTCGTTCCGTAACCTTGCTCGTATGTCAAATTGCTCGTATCTCAAAGCAATTTTCCCCATTGAAATTAATTGAAATGCCATTAATCCGTTCCAGCTCCCAAAAAACCACCTCAGTTGTTTTTGTTAAGTGTTTTTGAATAAGAAAAATGTATTTACAAGAAGAAACATTTATTTATAAATAACAAATACATATTCTATAGAAACATAATAAAAGAAAAGGTGAAGTGCTTACGGAAGCGTATAATTTTCGTCATTGGTCTTCGCTTTTTTTGTCACGCTTTGCTCATTTTCACCTGCAGATCGTTTAAAAAAACTGTCCAAGGAGGTTTGTTTCTTCCTCCCTTTCAGGATATTGTGGAAATGTGTTAGGCAAGTTTCGTTGAGCAACTCCGATGCACGACCAGTTGCAACTTTTTCGGGGTGATTTTTATCCACGAAATCTACAACTTTCTCCCACATTCACAATATCTCCTTTATATTTCTTGTAGAGATAACCTTCTCCATCTTTGGCTCCTCTTCAAAACTAATTATTCGTTGAACCACCATATGCTGCTGCGAATGTAGATCGTGTAACTCCTCGGTTGTCAACTCCTGAGTCTGTTCCTCGGCAAGTTCGTTCACATCTCTCTCATCCACCTCCAGACCCATGGATTTTCCCAGAGAAACAATCTCCTCTACCACTGACACTTCGGGTTCCAATCCTTCAAAAGCCCTTTCAGCTACAGCCTCAGGCCACAGCTTCTTCCATGCAGATATTAAGGTCCTCGTTGTAACACCCAGCCAGGCCTGATCAATAATTCTTAGGCATATCACGATGTTAAAGTGGTCCTTCCAGAACTCTCGAAGGGTAAGGTTTGTGTTCTCTGTCACTTCAAAGCAGCGCCGAAAAATGTGCTTGGTGTACAACTTCTTAAAATTAGAAATCACCTGCTGATCCATGGGCTGCAGGATAGGAGTGGTGTTGGGTGGTAGGTAGAGAACCTTTATAAACTTGAACTCTTCGAGTAAATCATCTTCGAGATTTGTTGGGTGAGCAGGGGCATTGTCGAGGATGAGAAGGACTTGCATGGGTAGGTTGTTTTCCTGTAGATATTTTTTAACAGAAGGGCCAAACACCAGGTTTATCCACTCCACAAAGAATTTCCTGGTGACCCACACCTTCGGATTTGCCCTCCACATAACTTGTAGTTTTTCTTTTAAAATCTTATGTGACTTAAAGGTTCTGGGATTTTCCGAATGGTATACTAGCAGAGGCTTGATTTTGCAGTCGCCACTCGCATTGGCGCAAAGTGCTAGAGTTAATCTATCCTTCATGGGTTTGTGACCTGGCATCGTCTTCTCCTCTGCCATTATGTAAGTCCTATTCGGCATCCTTTTCCAGAAAAGCCCTGTCTCGTCACAGTTGAAGACTTGCTGAGGGATGTATCCTTTGGCTTCTATCAGTTCGGAAAACGTTTTGATGTAAACCTCAGCTGCCTTCACATACGAACTTGCTGCCTCACCATGCCTGACGACGGAGTGAATGCCGGTCCTTTTCCTAAAGTTGTTAAACCAGCCCCGACTGGCTTTAAACGAGTCTTCCGATTCCTCGTTTGTGGAAGTGTGTGGGATCTGCTTCAGCAAATCACCGTAAATCGCTCGTGCCTTCTCACATATGATACTTCGTGTTAAGAATCCTCCTTGAAGCTGCTTCTCTGTCACCCACACCATCAGTAGTTTCTCCATTTTCTCATGGAGAGAGGTCCGGAGCTTAGAAATTATTGTAACGCCCTTGGCTGGCGTTATACCCTTTATCAACTTCTTCTGTTTAAGCACAGTACATATCATTGATGTGCTACATCCTCGCCAAGTCAATTACTCGCACACCTTGCTCATGTTTTTCTATGATTTCACGCTTTAATTCAATAGACATCATCTTCTTCTTCTTCGGACGGTTATAAAAATAAATTTTATAATGTTTTGTAAATGTACAAAAAGCAAAAAACGCAAACCCAACTTATCAAAAATGCTACGAAAACGAGGGAAACAAGCACACAGACTGAGGTCTAGTCTGAGGTGGGAGAAACTGTTAGACGCTGCACACGACTCCAACATGCGCCCCGCATGTTGGGGTCGTGTGCAGCGGTGTAGTGTGCGATTCCTCGTATCTCAAATTTTGCTCTCATCTCAAAGCAAAATATCGCTCGCTCGGCGGCTCGTATCTCAAAACACTCGTATATTAGGGCACTCGTATATCGAGGTACCACTGTATATATTTTTTTTAAATGTCCATAGTGCAAATAGTTATAAGAAACAATTTTGTTTTTATAATTTTTAGCAGCTGATAAAGCAGTCATGTATGAATTTTCTCATCAATATTTTTTTTTCTCATAGCTAATATGACAAAAACTATATTAGTAAAATAATAAGGGGAGTTTACCTCAATATAGTACGTAGAACACTTCTGTATGATACCCTCCAGAAATTAAAACGGAAAAAACGAAAAAAATCTACAACTTACCAGTACATTAGAGAAATATAAATAATTAAATAATCAATTTAACGCAATTCAAATCAAATTAACACAATTAAAAGAATCTAACAAAAATATTCAAAACGATTTTCCTTCCTGAAGCTGACAACGCTTTGACCGTCTGTCGTGATCACAGGAATGATAATGAAGGACAAAAACTATGATTTTTTCATAAGTGCAATAGTTATTTATACCTTTTCTTTTCTTTTTTCCTCCTTTTTTTTTTTTTTTTTTTTTTTTTAACAAATTTTATAATCTAAGTGGTTATGCAGTCCAATATTCTGGCATTCATGCCAAAAATACAGTAATGTGATGAAAAAAATGATTAACTTATATTAAATTGATTGACTTACAGTGACTCTATTGTATGCAGATATAAGGAATGCAGAATCTGAATTCTAGGAACGTAATATGCACAGAAAGGACAAAAATGTCAAAATGTGTTTATGTTCCATGGGGTCTCCAGAGTTCCCCCATCAGCAGTCTCTATGAAGATGCCATTATCTCAAATATTCCATATAGTATTTTCCCCACTGCTTTTCTCACATCCTCACCAGGTTTTAGTTTTGATATTCGTGATATATCACCAGTATAATGTGAATCTTTAAGAGCATATGCAGCCACCGAACTGTCACCCGGCTGCTTCTGCAGAGTACACTATATAGCTTCACTTCTCACCCCATTTTCGGTATTATTTTGATGTTTAACCTTTTGTTTAGACAAACCTATTTTCTCCTCCTTTTCCAGGATTCTACCATTTAAACTATTGTTTTTTTGCAGCTACAATCACAGCTCCATACTAGTATTTATGAAATACAGTCTCTCTCTCTCTCTCTCTCTCTATCTCTCCTACAAACCTCTAATCTACTGTCTCTATAATTGTAGGATTTGTTCTTGTCCTGATAATTTTTCTTTCTGTTTTGAATTTTCTATTACAAGTGCCACAAATACACCTTCCAGCATACTGCAACACTTCATTGATATACTCTATGGTTTATTGCTAGATGCTAATCAAAATGATTTTCCTAATCCTTTCTCAAGCATGTAGCAAGTTCACTAAAACTGTACATGGATATATTTCTTAGTGTATCAACAGGAATGTTGATACACTAAGAAATATATCCATGCCTTGACTTCACTTGCACATTTAACCCCAGGGGCTCACATCTGGTGAGTATGGGCTTGGCACACCCAGGGTCCTGAGCTGGATATCATCATTCGTCTCTTTCTTGGTGATTTCCTTCTACTTATGACTCTCTCTCTCTCTCTCTCTCTCTCTCTCTCTCTCTCTCTCTCTCTCTCTCTCTCTCTCTCTCTCTCAGGGTAACTTGGGAATTTTTTTTTGGCTAGTGCAGCATAAGCCACAGGCTTCCTTGCACCATATAGCTAATAATAATAATAATAATAATAATAATAAATAATGTAGCAACCTCCTTAAAAAAGAAAAAAAAAATGCCCTTTCCAATGCAACATGCAATTATTCTTTTTGTTTAGTTTCCCCATTATCAGCCTTCCCCTGATTCTGTCCAACCTTATCCAGGACTAGCTAGCTCCTCATCAGCAGCTGAAAGTTGACATAACCCTACTAACCAATATGCTCAATTACTGTTTGTTCACTGTCATCATTCAAAGTCTTCTTTTTCTTTTTCATTCTCTAAAAAGTCATTTTCATTCTCAACGCAAAGTACTTCCAACTAGAGGGAAATGACTGTGTAGAGCTGGAGTGTCAGATTACATACTTATGCATCCTCATAATTCACATGGTGTCTTCAAACTGTATGTTGGTGACCAACTGCTCAACGAGAAATGGAGTATCAACCCATAACACTAATCTAATGCTCTCCCTGATAGTATACCTGTTCCCATCCAGTTCCTTCACCTTTAACTTCCTGTTGTGAAATCCCGAGGTCCAACTGGTGTGCAGATGTTTTATTCTTCCCTTCGCCACTTCCCAGCACAAGGCACTTCGCTTCATCACCAGTAGGAGTCACTTCCAACATGAAACTACCCCCATCAGAACAAACACTTAATGCATCTGTAAGTCTAATATATTGCAATCAAATCTTGCACTCCGTCAGACCACTGCCCATTATATTTTGTTCTGAAATCACTGTGATTTGCATCACCATCCTAGGTATAACTTTCTTAGGTATAATGTGTCTCACAGACACGTAATACCTAAGAAAGTCTTAATAGACAAGTCTTTCTCAAAGTCTTTTAATAAAGAAGCAACAGCACACATTATACTAACATATCTGCAATAAAATGCTTTTAATAAAATGTCTCACTCTATAACTCTTAATTTGTTTATTGTAAGTGATGATCAAGCGTACCTAAACTGCCCAGGTGGCAGCACCATTCATCATCATCTTCCTGTAGCTATGTTATATTGGTGCTGAATGCTAAAGGATCCCATACACGCTCTGTTAAAATGTGCAGTTTAACCATTAAAAAAAAAAAAAAAAAAAACTGGACTGAGCATTCTCCTATACACAGCAACTCTGGATGTTGCACCATTTGATGCAACATCCAGAGTTGATATACTGCTGTCAGGCATTTCCTGGTCACCAAGGAACATCAACTTCTTTAAATACCATAAAGATGGTATGTATATATCATCAACAGATGTACCCGATCATTTTGAGTCATTCACGTTTTTTTAATTCCTTGCAAAAAGTTGGGCACAAGGAATAAATTTTTTTTCACTACACTTTCTCTCGTTGCTTCTGGCTTTATAACTCTTAATTTGTTTATGAGTTTATCATACACCAGTGCTTTTTTCACTCGGTTACTGTAAAAAACATGTTCCACATCTCACAGTACTGGTAAACCTCTGTAGGCTGAATAAAATTCAGAATCCCCTCCTGTTCTTTGTAAACTCTATGATGAGAGCTGGGTGCGAACTGAGCAAACTGTGTATTTCCCTGATATAACTGCACTGTGTGAATTAACTGTGATTAACGGTGTGAATCATGACTTGTTTGCTCAGGTCTATGAACTGTGCCATTCCCTGCTTAAAATGCACAAGATCCTCAGTTATGATGTCACACAGTTAAAATGCACATTTTAACTGAGCATGTATAGAGACCTTAATAGTAATGGAGGACAATGTGACTAACAGAATGCTTCTGAATGGGGAATTACGTATCTTAATGAACCCTAAGAATAGAGGAGCAATTGATCTACCACCAATAGATCACAACCAATACATCTATTCTCACCAGGAGATGCCAACAGCTTCCAAAAAGCCTCAAGCTTACGAAACACTCAGTAGACCTGAAATGCCATGCAACTTATAGATAGGAAATACATATCTTACGTATTTCAATACATTCAATGGTTCCCTATCTCCACTGTAATTAATATTTTTATATTACTACCAATTATAGTAGTAATTGGTAGTGATTAATATTTTTTCAATTTTCTTAAAAGAGGTGGCATCCAGCTTTATATTCCTCACTTCTCAACAGATATACAAATGCCATTAATTGTTTAAAATAAGTTTTAAAGATAATAACATATCTTTAAAAATGTATATCTCCTTAAATGGTCATGCCCCCCACTCTCAAAAATTATTATTTTATTTTTTTTTTTTAATGAGAACCCCAAACACAAGAGGTATTAGAACCTATAGTACTTAGTACCCTGCTTGGGTTGGAGGTTGAGAAGACGAAAGAAGATATTTGTTGATATTGCACTTGAACTTCTGTAGATTGTAATTTTCAGGAAATACGTATGACGGAAGGTTGTTCCAGAAAACGGCAGTTGAATGAATAAATGAGGAAGATGAAAAGTTGGTTCTGTGGGTTTGAAGTTGGACAGTAAATGGATGTTGGCTGGTGGCAGCACGTGTTCGGACTGTTTTAAAAGAGAAAGCGGGAATTATAGAAGCCAATTCAGAAGAACAGTGCCCATGGAAGTATCTGTAGAAGAGGCATGCAGCAGAAACAGTGCGTCTATGAGAAAGCGAGTGGAGAGACTCTGTTAGAGATGAATCATTAATTAACCTAACTGCCCTCTTCTGAACGGAATCAAGAAGCCTGAGAGAGAGGTTTTGGGGACACCACCCCAGATGTGGGAACAATATTCCATGGCAGGGCGGATTTGCAATTTATACAGAGTGAGCAGCTGTTTGTAAGAAAAGTAACGGCGAGAGCGAAAGAGAAAACCAAGTTTTTTAGATGCAGAGGAAGCAATATTTGTAATGTGCTTGTGCCAAGAGAGATTAGAAGTAAGGGTAATCCCCAAAAGAGATATATCATTTTGCCTAGAAATCGGAGTGTCACTAAAGATAAGCATAGGAGCAGAAGAATCCTTTTTTGCGAGATATAAGACAAGATTGAGTTTTAGAAGGGTTGAAATCAACTAAGTTGTCTTTGCCCCACTGGAAAATTACCTGAAGATCAGCATTTAAGGAATTGGCAGCAGATTTTCGAGAACTTGAAGCTGATTGAGCTGGGCAAGGTTTCTCAAAATGGAAAGTGAATGCAATGTGCTATCATCGGCAAAACTATGGATAGGATTTCCAGTCAATGGAAGAAGGTCATTTATATACAAGAGGAAAAGAGTGGGGGGAAAGAACTGAACCTTGGGGGACACCGGCATTAGTGGAGAAGTTAGAAGACAGAGAGCCATCTACCATCACCCTCAGTGAGCGATCAGAGAGAAAACTGGATTACCAATTACTAAAAACAGTTGGCAAACCATAAGATGGAAGCTTGTTTAGAAGACCTTTATGCCAAACACTATCAAAAGCCTTTGAGATGTCAAGAGCAACTACTTGTGTTTCACCGAACCTTTCCATTGAATTAGTCCATAAATGGGTAACATAAGCCAGAATATCACCAGTGGATTGACACTGACGGAATCCATACTGGCGATTGTTGATCAGATGGAAGGTTTCTAGGTAGTTTAAAAGTTGGCAGTTAATTGATTTCTCCATCACTTTAGAAAGAGTAGAAGTAATTGCAATGGGACAGTAATTGGATGGGAGGGATTTGTCACCCTTTTTAGGAACTGGCTGGATATGAGCAAATTTCCAAGCAGAAGGAAAAACACCTTTGGAATAAGAAAGTGAAAAAAGGCGGCAAAGAATAGGAGTAAGTTCAGGAGCACAGGTTTTGAGAACAAGTGGAGAAATACCATCAGGACCTGGAGCTTTCGTAGCATCAAGATTCATCAAAATCCTTCTGATATCCTTTTGACGGAAGACCACAGGAGGCATTGAATGGAGCGTGTTAGGAATGGTGGGAGGTGTTTTACCAAGGTCATTAATACATGAGCTGGAAGAAAAATAGGATGCTAGCAGGTCAGCTTTATCCCTGGCTGAAGTGACAACAGAACCATCTGGTTTGGACAGAGGTGGGAGCAGAGATGGGCAAAAGTTGCGGCCAATAGCTTTGGCAAGAGACCAGAATGCTTGGCTACCATTAGGGCAAGAAGCAAGTTTTCTACTCTTAGCCTGTTCAAACTCTAGTTTGGACTGATTAATAACTGCTTTACAATTGTTGTGAGCTTTGGTGTAGGCAGAAAATGAAACTGAAGAATTAGAAACAAGCCAATTATGATATGCAACGTTCTTCTCTTGGATAGCCTTAGCACATTTATTGGAAAACCAAGGTTTAGATAAAGGACGAGATTTTAAAGTGGATTGTGGAATAAAGGATTCCATTCCTGCAAGAATAATTTCACTGACACGATCTGAGCAAACGTTGACATCAGAAGTTTTGAAACAGTAATCAGACCAAGGAAAAGAAGAAAAGAAGTCTCGCAGGTCATCCCATTTTGCATTCTTGTAATGCCAAACAATACGAGGTTGGGAATAGCCATGAGATAAAGGTTCCATTGGAGAAGAGACAATCACCAAGTTGTGATCTGAAGTGCCTAAAGGACCTCTCACTTCAACCTTGTACTTAGGATTGTTTGTGAGAAAAAGATCAAGCGTATTGGCTGTATGATTAGGATTGTCTGGTATTCTTGTAGGTAAATGAACAATCTGTGCTAGGTCATTAGTAATTGCAAAAGCTTCAGCATCTCGACCTGCTGGGTCGGTGTGACTAGAAAACGGAAGCCAGCTGGAGTTGTGAACGTTAAAATCACCAAGGAAAATTACCTCACTGTTAGGAAAGTTGGACTGGAGAAAGTCAAGTTGCAAAGAGAGGAAGTCAAAGAGCTCCAAGTGATTAGTGGAGTTGGGAGAATGGTAGAGACAACAGATGAATTTTACACAATGAGGTAGAGAGATTTTAAGCCAGAGAAGATCAAAGGGAGGAGATTCCAAATTGCCAAGTCTCTGACAGGGAATATCAGAATGGACATATGCACAAGTACCACCTTTGAGGCGAAAGGAATCATACAGCAAATAATTTGGACATCTGAGATGAGCAGTAGTTGAATCAACTGATAACTGAGATTCAGTCAGAAAAAGTACATGGGGTTTGGAAGACTGCAAGTGGAAATGGACATCGTTGAGATTGGAATTGAGACCACGTATATTTGTGAAATGAATTAGGAAGTCCTTGGGAGGTTTAGATCTTTTCGCAGATAAGCTTGCTCTATTATTTTGACAATTCATGGTGTATTCAATAGTAAGAAAAAGTGGGTGGGACATGCTGTATGAAGTAATGAAATTTTTGGATATGGCGTACATGTGGTAAGAATATACCGAGATCCTTGACATAACGTGGCCTCGACAATGCTCCCCGCATACACACTACTCGGACTCCCTCCAGTCACTATCTGGCAGAGTAGAGGTAGCAAGATTATACACTAGCTGATCCGGAAGCCTCCTAGAGAGTTACCAATAGGTTTGGTCCGGTGTACTATCTAGCGGCCGGCCTGCGAACACCGTTTTAGAGCTGTACCCTCGAAATGTAAGGAATATTGGATCTCGCCACGACATTCATCATAACCTCAAAAATCATCAATCATACTGCATGATGGAAGAGATAGGGAAGGAAGGGTTGGCCGGAACTTAGCTCTAGAGACTAAACATGGGTTCCACCACTTCAAGCCTCCAATAAGCAAAGTGGTGGTATTTCACCGGTTGATGAGAGTCATCTACCACCTAGTACTGCCTGGTAACATAGAGGGGCGGCATTCCTCCATGTGGTGTGGGCGCCACACCTCGACCCCTGCTTACGTTGGTTCACACCTGGGTGGTCACCCACCATGTACTTGTGCATGAAGGTTATACCCAGGATTACTAACAGTCCCACCATCGTGAAGGTGCAAGCAGAGGATTTGGCCGTCACATTACAGGCATACCTCGATTAACGAATAGGATGCGTTCCACGAAATTACTTCGTTAAGCGAAACTTCGTTTTCAGAGGTAAAAATACTATGGCCAGAATAGGGATACGTTCCTACGTAAAGAAAATGAAAAGCTTTTTTTCGAACAAAGAAAAGTTTTATTAAATAAACAGTCAACTTACATACAAAGTGAAATCACATTTTAAAATATGAGGTTAAAGTTGATTGTTTATGCTTTTTTTCTCTTTCATTTAACAATTGCCTATACGGAGTTATTGCATTTAACACTGATCGCTTAACTATAACACTTCTTCCTAAATCGGAATCATTTTCACTAAAAAAATTTAAAACGTTTTCAATGTCATTTAAGCACCTTTTTAAATCTTTGGTTGTTAACACTTTTTCGGCAGGAACTTCTTTAACTTCCCCTTCATTATCTTTGTCTTCGTTGCTAACAAGGTTTTCTAAATCTTCCACTGAAAAACCATCATCTTCTGCATTCAATAAATTTCTAACATCCTCTTCATCGACATTTTCGAAACCTATTGATTGAGCCATCTGGATAACTTCATTTCTAATTTCTTGGATGTTATTTTCTTCTTCTAGTACAACTTCTGGCCATATTTTGCGCCAAACTCCATTTAAGCATTTCTTAGTGACTTCTTTCCAAGAACTATCAATGTTTTCAATTGCGTTTTTAATGGTGTAGTTTTTCCAAAAAGTTTTAACTGTCATTTCCACTTTATCCTCTAGTTCAGTTAAGTTCGACGCAGATAATAAGCTTTAAATGATGCTATTACTCCCTGATCCAATGGTTGAATCAGGGAAGTTGTGTTTGCTGGAAGAAACACAACTTTGACAGGAATGCATGTGTCCAACGTGTTAAGATCAGTAGGATGTCCCAGAGCATTGTCTAACAACAAAAGAGCTTTTTCTTCAAAGTTGTTTTTTTGACAATACCGTTTTACTCCAGGACAAAAGTGATTAACAAACCAATCAGTAAATAACTCCTTGGTAACCCACGCTTTTCTATTTGCTTTCCATATTACAGGTAAATTCATTTTTATGTTACCTTTTAACGCCCTCGGATTTTCTGAATGGTAAACTAATAGCAATTTTAATTTATAGTCACCAGAGGCATTTGATCCAAAGAGTAACGTTAAACGGTCTTTGGCTGCTTTAAATCCAGCAGCTGATTTTTCTTCAATAGAAATGAAGCTTTTTGTTGGTAGCCGTTTCCAGAACAAACCGCTTTCGTCAACATTGAACATCAAATTTGGTGGAAAATTTTCACGTTCAATTATTTCCTTTAGTTTTTCTGGAAACTTATTTGCAGCTTCAACATCTGCACTTGCAGCTTCTCCTGTTAATTTTACACTATGAATCCTGGCCCGTTTTTTAAATTTCTCGAACCAACATGAGAAGCCCCAAAGGTTTCCGTAATTTCTTCAGTTTGTTTAGATTTCAGGTGATTAAACAAAAATAATGCTTTTTCTTGAATCACCATTTGACTTAAAGGCATATGACGTTGTGACATATCATCTATCCACAAACTTAACATTTTCTCCATTTTTTCTAAAATTGGATTCCTTAAGCGAGTTAATTTTGCCGCTGTAACATCTGTACAATTCTGAGCAGACTGTTTTATTTTTTCTGATTGACTTAGTATGGTTGTTAAAGTTGATTGCGCTAATCCTAAAGAATGTGCCACATCGGATTTTCTTTCGCCGCTTTTAACACGTCGTACGATATTTAGTTTAGTTTCCAAAGAAATTGCTTTTCTTTTCTTTGATTCTGACATTTTAATTAACTAAAACAAAAATATTTCTATTAAAATTTACAAAATCTACGTTATGTAATGCTATAACCTACGTCAATTATTGCAATGCGCCACACTGAAACAACGTCAATCATGTAAACAACAACTAAATTACGCGATTGACACGCAAAACTGTTATAACAGACATGCCCGCAGCTCGGGAGCACTCGGGAATACGTAACGAGTCGCCGTCAGTCACCAATCGGATGATTGTCGGGCGTTGGCCTTAAATTGGAATATTTTTTTATGTTAAATGGGGCTTGAAATTGCGGACTTCGTTATATCGAGGCTTCATTATCAGAGGTAACGTTAACCGAGGTATGCCTGTATATATTGGAAGGATTTGAAATTGAATTTCAATGATAATATACAATTTTTTTTATTGATTAAAATCAATAATGTATGTTTTTCTAAGGTAAAATTTCATAGTTGTAAATGCAGTCATAAAAAAATACAGCATTTACAAATATATATTTTAAACATTTTTTTTCTGGAATTTAATAATTTTTTTTAATAATTTTGCAAAGAAAATGATTACAATGGGCAAAAAAAAATGCATATTTGAATTTTTTTTTTGCATATTTATTAATTTGTATAACAGTAATCTCATTTAATTGTTTTCTGGTTAAGAATGATATGTTCCCCTTGACTGTCATATTCACAGGTCATTCAAAGTAGAATAAGGAATAAAGGATTTAACCCCAACAAAAATTATTCCACTGACATAATTTGAGCAATTGTTAGGATAAAATTAACAACAGTAATCGAACCAAGGAAAGGGATAAAAGGGATTTTGCATATCATTCTCATTCTTTTAATGCCAAATGACGTGAGGCTAAGAATGGCAATGTAACCGAATGAAGGAGTGTTAGTATGTATCTATATAAAAAGTAACATTAACTGTGTACTTAACTGTATTTAGAAAGAGAGAGAGAGAGAGAGAGGTTGCAGAAAGTTCAATGAAAAATATTAACAACTATATTAATATCTATCATCACAATAAAATTGCTGTTTTTTCTTATGCAAAACATTTTAATGCATTGGGAAAAACAGTAACCATTGTAAAATAAAATGTTGAATATACAAAGTTCAGCCTCAGGAAAAACTTTTATAGAAACAATTAACTTGATATACATTTTATTAATCTTGAAAACGGTGTTATAAAAGTCTGTTTGCATTACGTATTAAATAATGAAAAACACTTTAATTTAAAAATTCCAAATTCAATTAATTATACAAAATCAGTATACCTTAGGCAAAAGTTTCACAGTGAGACCTTGTTTATCTTCAGCCCTACAAAATATATATAAAAACATTTTAAATACAAAAAAAAAAAAAAACCAACAAAACTTTCAAATAATTAACATTTTAAAGGAAATTAGCAACCTCAGCCATCTGGGTGGATTGATATTTATGCAGAAGAGGAGTCACTGATACAGCAAAAAAAACACTTTGGCTACTGGTTGACAAAGAGACAGAACTGGATTTTTTATGCCAAGTAATCAGAAGTTTCAAACATTATGCTTCAAAGGCATAAACTAGATGTTTAGATGTAAAGAATGAGCAGGCAAGTGGTCAGTAAAGCACATAATACAGAAATAATATTATTATATTACACAGAGACAAATATTATTATATTACACAGAGACAAATCCAACCTTGAAGGTGATGTTATGAGCTGGCATGATTGGTCATGGGATCAGTTAACACTAACACACAGGGTTTAAAAAAAAAAAAAAAAACATGAAAGGTATTAGAACCTAAAGTGCTTAGTACTATGCACTAGCTGATGGTCAAGAAGGCAGAAGACAGCTGATGCCATTAGTCTTAAATTTAGACTAATGTCAGTAAGTATCAGACTTGAATCAGATTTGAATTTCTGAAGATTTGAATATATTCCATCTTCAGTTCATTTCAATTCAATTCAATTCAGCAACTAAGGTTTAAATTTTCTTTGCCCCATTTGAGAATTACCTGCAGTTCAGCATTTAAGGAAATGGTGGTGAATATTCAAGAAGTTGGAGTTTTTGAGACGAGCAAGATTTCTCAAAACTAGAAGGCTGAATGTAGTGTACTATATCAGATCATGGTAGTATATTATCATCATCTACGGATGGGATTTCCGGACAGAGGAAGAAGGTATTAATGAACAACAGGGAAAAGAGTAAGATAAAGAACCTTGGAGTCAATTGAAAGAACAGAACACCAGCAGCATTAATGAAGAATTTGAAAAACAGAAAATTGCCTGACATTACCTCACAGATCAGTCAGAGAGAAAACTAGATATCCAACTGGGAAGGGGGAGAGAGCGAAAAAAAAAAAAAAAAAAAACAGTCAACAACACATAAGATGGGAACTAGTTTTAGAAGACTTTTACACCAAATCTATACAGCAATGAGTACAATAAGACAATACATCAGCGGATTGATACTCATGGATTTCACATTGAAGATCATGATCAGATGGAAGGTTGGGATAGTTTAACAATCATCATTGATTGAGTTCTCCATTACTTCTGAATGAGTTGAGGTAAACCAGCTGGATGAGAGCAAATTTATAAGCAGAAGGAAAAACATCATTCAATAAGAAGGAGATAACACAAGGCAGGAGCAAGCTCAGGAGCATAGGTTTTGAGAACAAGTGTAGAAGCGCCATCAGGAAAAAAAGCTTATTTGGCACTAAGTTTGTTCAGAAATCCTTCTGACAGAAGACCAAGAGGAGCATTGAGTAGAGTGCATTGGATATGGTACAAGATGGGTTACCAAAATAATTAATTCAACAGTTAGAAGAAAAGTAGAATGCTAGTAAGTCAGCTTTAAGCTTAGGGATGCAACTAGGGCTTACAATACCTACAATACCGGTGAAAATCTTAATACAGCCAGTCCTCGTATAACACGTGTTTACATTACACGAATTTGATCATACACGATTTATAAATAGGGGAACGATATTGTACATAACATGAACAGAATTCACTTATGCACGATTCACCTTTGTGTTTATAAGAAATAGCAGTCGAACGTGGAATCACCCGAACTGAACGCAACACGTTAGGAATGGAATGAAGAGAAGATTCTGAAAATGTATTTGTTTTTTATATCAGTGAAGGGGAAACACATTTCGCCATAATAACGTAAAAACCCACACAATTTCAGCTATTGGTATTATCACAAATGCAATTAGTTCGACTTTCCGACCAGTTTATAACAGATTCCACTAGCAGAAACGCAACTAGAAATTGTTTTTGTTTTATGGTAGTAACCCCCAGAAATGTGCTTTATTAAAATGTGAGCTAGTGAGGTGTTAATAGTGTCTCTGCCTTTATAGTATTGTTTATTCAGTTGCTACATGCGCGCAGCTTTGTTTATGCATATCAAGCGTGCCTCCTCATTTTGTAATTATTATTATTTTTTTATTATTATTATTAGCCATATAGTGCAAGGAAGCCTGAGGCTTATGGTGCACCAGCTAAAAAAAATTTCGAAATACCCTGAGAGAGAGAGAGAGAGAGAAAGAGAGAGAGAGAGAGAGAGAGAGAGAGAGAGAGAGAGAGAGAGAGAGAAGTAGAAGAGAATCACAAAGAAAGAGAAGAATGGTGATATCCAGCTCAGGACCCTGGGTGTGCCAAGCCCATACTCACCAGATGTGAGCCCCCTAGTATGTCACTTCCCTTAGGCTTCACGAGTCAGATGTACAAATGTGCAAAATATGTCAGTAACCTTTTATGATGCTGATGGCATGACAAATCTATATTATTTTTTTTTAGGTGCAGCCTCCAGATCTGAATACAATATCTTAAATGCAGCTTCACCACCATTTTATACAGAGAGATAATGGCATCCTTTTCCCTAATTGTGCTTTATTCCCTGAAAATGAGTAAAATACTTAAAAGGTGTGAAAAGGAAGTGTCCTGGTGAAGACACTACAGATTCAGAGAGAAAAAGAAAAGCAATATTGATAGACAGAGGCGGACTAGGTCAAAAATCCTTACCCGGGAAAATTTGTAGCGGCCTCATACTAGCATTTATGGCCAAAATCACACCGGCCTCCATCGTGTTCTGGCCTCTGGCCCACCGGGGTTTCCCCCAGTAAAGCTTATGGCCAGTCCACCTCTGTTGATAGAGAAAAAATATTAAATTGTGAAACACTTTGAGCAATATGAAAGACCATGTGATATTGCCCATGCTACAGGCCTAAATGAGGCAACGCCGAGAATTAGAACGAATGAAGAGAAAATAAAAACAACTTCCATAGCAGGAACAACTCAAAGTGTAACAAAATCCACTAGATCAAGACACAAAGAATTGGAAGAGATGGAACGTCTGTTTGGATAGAAGATCAAAAAAAGAAGTTTGCTTATGATAGAAGCAAAAGCATTAGCAATAGTTTATTACGGAATAGTTGTAATAAAATACGTAAGTATTTTAATATGATTATTTATTGTGTTTCGTACTGTTTTGGTTACAAATGTGTGTTCAATCTTGGGTGATCGGCACCTAACCCTATTTTTTCCATAGGGCCTGTTATTTATATTGAACGATTTTGCATTTCACGAGAGTTTCTAGGAACACAACTATCGTGCTATACGAGGACTGACTGTACCGGTATTTTGGTATTTTTAATTTATGAAACCAGGATACCGATATTAATACCAATA
This sequence comes from Mastigoproctus giganteus, assembly GCF_048544385.1. NCBI lineage: Eukaryota > Metazoa > Arthropoda > Arachnida > Uropygi > Thelyphonidae > Mastigoproctus > Mastigoproctus giganteus. The sequence goes on from NC_143576.1 coordinate 72,154,728, forward strand.
TTCCAAAAACAAACGTCTTTCTCAATAAATTTTGATGACAATTAAGTGCAATAAAGTAAGGGAATAAACAAGTACTGTAATTACTTAAATTGATGTTTTAAATAAACTTTTATTGCAATAATATTCTAAAAAAAAAATAATTAAAATACAGTTATTCTAAAAACAAAAACAATACATATTGTTACTGCAAAGTTTAGTTATGTTTAAGCATCCACACTACCTGTCCGAATAAAGTGAGCTCTAAAGAAATATAAGCAATCAATAGTATGATCAATTAAAATGGACCTAATTTTAGTACATACAGTATTTGATTAGCGGCAGAAAACATCCTTTCGGATTCTATTCTGGTACTATTGTACTGAGATAATCGTAGACGATCTCAGTCCATATTTTCTAGGCTTTGAACTTTTAGCAAAAATAGTTAAGTATTTCATTAATTTCTGACTCAAGCTCATCTTTTAAAATCTCATTGGAGCCAGGAAATTTCTTATTTTGGAAAGAATTTGCAGAACACTGATGTTCTGTTCCATGCTGGTCTTCCATGGTTGAATTGTGTTCGTCATTTTCTGAAGGAGAAAGACGCTGTATCAAGCGAAGTATAATTTTCACTACAGTATCTTTACTGAGTCTGGGAGAAAACAAAGAGTGGGGATAAGGAATAAAGAAGAGAGCAAAGAGTGCAGTGAAGGAATTCTTCACATATATAAATGCAAAGAACAGAAGGACAAATCAGATTGGACCCTTATGCAATGGGCTTGGGATAGTATTAGATAAAATAGCTGAAGTCGCCAATGAACTCAACAGTTACTTTGCATCGACAATGAGATATTATGGAAGTGAAGTTTAACAAAAATGTAATTAATGATGGTGAAATTTCAAATGATTATTTAATGAGAACTTTTGTGCCTAGAGGCAAGTAAGGCTCCTGTGGTTGCTGACATATGCCCTATAATCTTAAAGGAGGCAGCAAGTGAGTGCATTGAATCATTAAGGTTCAATGAGTTATGAGAGCATTACTGGACTCAGGAGAGATTCCGTTGCATTTTTGTATAAATTTGAACATGAAGGCAGTTCTAGGAGTGTAACAGGAAATTACTGACTGACCATTCTAATCTCAGTACTAGAGACAATGGAGGCAATGATCAAGGGTGGAATTCAGGATCATTTAGATGGAAATGGAATTCTGTAGGATACACAACATGGTTTTGTAAAGGGAAAATCATGCTTAACAAATCTGGTTAGCCATTTTGACAGATCACTTGTGAGCTGGATTTAGGGAATAATTTCGACATTGTTTACTTGGATTTCAGCAAAGCATTTGAGCCAATCCCACATGAGTGGTTACTTTATAAGTTCGAGCAGGCTGGAATCATAGGGAAAATGCTTAGATGGATAGAACGATGGCAGAGGGCTGTGATAAATGGTTATTCCTCAGATTGGGTTAATGTAAAAAGTGGGGTTCCCCAAGGATCAGTATTGGGACCACTGTTGTTTTTGATTATCTGAAATGACATCTATGAAGGGATGGAGGGCATGAGGTCTAAACTTTCAGATGATGCAAAGATCAGTAGAGTAGTTAATGATCGCCGCCAAGCAGAGCTTCTTCAGAGTGACCTAGGTAGACTTCCGGGATGGTCAGAAAAGTGGCAGCTATGCTTTAATTCAGAAAAATGCAAGGTCTTACACCTGGGGAACAGCAACCCCAAAATAACTTATACATTTGGTGGAGTTGAACTAAAGTTAGTAATGGAGGAAAGGGACTTGGGAGTTACGATACGGTCAGACATGTTGTCCGAGAATTGTGGACAGGTTGCAATGTTGCATGGTTCAATGATTTATCGTACATTTGCTAGTAGAGATAACGACATAATAATCACATAAAGGTGATTTTATAACCTTTATGTGATTAAATTAAAAACAATTGTTTTTTTTTTTAAATTAGTACTGAAAAACCAGTATTTTCTTTATCAATACTGGAAAAAAATTACTGGAATCCCGGTATTCGAGATCACAGTATTGTAAGCCCTAGATTCAACAGACCCATCATATTCTACTGCATCCTTCCATCCATATATACTCCAACAGAGGAGTGAAAGCAAGATGGTCAGGAATTAATAGCTTTAGAAAGAGACCAGAATATTCCACTAGCAATTGGACAATAAGCAAATTGTCCACTCTCTGCATATTCAAAATGGTTTTGATTGTTTAAAAATTGTTTCACAACTGCTGTGAGTTCTAGTGAAGCTGTAGATTTAGATACAAGCCAATTGCAATATGATGTGATCTTACCTTAAACAGCCCGTGCACATTTATTGGAAAACCAAAATTCAGTTAAAGGGCAGGATTTTGACTTGTGCAGAATAATAGATTTCATTCCTAGAAAAATTTTACTAATATGATCTGAGCAAACATTGTTATCAAAAGATTTAAAACAATACTCCAACCGACAAAAATAAGAGAAAACAAGTAGGTCATCCATTAGCATTTTGAATTCTTGTAATGTCAATAACAAGAGGTTAAGAATGGCCATGATACAACAGTTCCTTCATACAGAAAACCATCACCAAGTTGTTACTGAGTTCCCTACCTTGGAACATCACTTGTTTTATCTGCACATGATAGGGATGATGTACTGACTGATAAACATATCAAGGTATTGATCACATACGTTGAAGTGCTGATCTACTTTGAAGGGTCACTGATGAGAAAAACACCAAGAGTTTTGGGTATACGGTTAGAACTGTTTGATATTTTCATAGGTAAAAAAAATCAAGCTCTGCTGAGGGGCCATTAGGAATTCTAAATTCTTAAGCATCTCAATTAGCTATATCCATATAATTAGAAAACAGAAGCCAGTTGGAGATATGACCATTAATCTATTCAATCACTAAGGAAATAATTAAGGAAAATTATCTCACTATTAAGAATGCTAGACAGGACAAAATAATTTCAAAGAAAGGAAGCCAATAAGTTCCAAGTGATTGGGGAACTGAAAGAGGTGATAGAGGCAACAGATGAATTTAGTATTACCAGTGGCAAATTATGCAAGCAAACATATACAACATCAGCCTCCCTCTGGCTGAAAGCAAATTCTCACATATCTATCCTGCTTCCATCTTTCCTTAATTTTAATTTATGCCCCCGTATAGGTGTAGTTTCAGTAAGAGTAAGGATGTAATCAATATTTAGTTACTCAAGCCAATCAAAAGACCTTAAAAGTCTCTACAAGATCTACTGGCAGATGCCTAATTTCCAGATTATGTTCTCTGAAAAACTGAAGTCTTTCTTTTTTTTTTTTTTTTTTATGTGAACCCCAAACACGAGAGGTATTAGAACCTATAGTACTTAGTACCGTGCTTGGGTTGGAGGTTGAGAAGATATTTGTTGACATTGGACTTGAACTTCTGTAGATTGTAATTTTCAGGAAATACGTATGACGGAAGGTTGTTCCAGAAAACGGCAGTTGAATGAATAAATGAGGAAGATGAAAAGTTGGTTCTGTGGGTTTGAAGTTGGACAATAAATGGAAGTTGGCTGGTGGCAGCACGTGTTCGGACTGTTTTGAAAGACAGAGCGGGAATTATAGAAGCCAATTCAGAATAACAGTGCCCGTGGAGTATCTGTAGAAGAGGCATGCAGCAGAAACAGTGTGTCTATGACAAAGCGAGTGGAGAGACTCTGTTAGAGATGAATCATTAATTAACCTAACGGCCCTCTTCTGAATGGAATCAAGAAGCCTGAGAGAGGTTTTGGGGGCACCACCCCAGATGTGGGAACAATATTCTATGACAGGATGGATTTGCGATTTATACAGAGTGAGCAGCTGTCTGGAAGAAAAGTAACGTTGAGAGCGAAAGAGAAAACCAAGTTTTTTAGATGCAGAGGAAGCAATATTTGTAATGTGCTTGTGCCAAGAGAGATTAGAAGTAAGGGTAATCCCCAAAAGAGATATATCATTTTGCCTAGAAATCGGAGTGACACTAAACATAAGCACTGGAGCAGAAGAATCCTTTTTGCGAGATATAAGACAAGACTGAGTTTTAGAAGGGTTGAAATCAACTAAGTTGTCTTTGCCCCACTGGAGAATTACCTGAAGATCGGCATTTAAGGAATTGGTAGCAGATTTTCGAGAAGTTGAAGCTGATTGAGCAGGACAAGGTTTCTCAAAATGGAAAGTTGAATGCAATGTGCTATCATCAGCAAAACTATGGATAGGATTTCCAGTCAATGGAAGAAGGTCATTGATGTACAAGAGGAAAAGACTGGAGGAAAGAACTGAACCTTGGAGGACACTGCCATTAATAGAGAAGTTAGAAGACAGAGAGCCATCTACCATCACCCTCAATGAGCGATCAGAGAGAAAACTGGATAACTAATTACTAAAAACAGTTGGCAAACCATAAGATGGAAGCTTGTTTCGAAGACCTTTATGCCAAACACGATCAAAAGCCTTTGAGATGTCAAGAGCAACTACTTGTGTTTCACCGAACCTTTCCATTGAATTAGTCCATAAATAGGTAACATAAGCCAGAATATCACCAGTGGATTGACACTGATGGAATCCACACTGGCGATCGTTGATCAGACAGAAGGTTTCTAGGTAGTTTAAGAATTGGCGGTTAATTGATTTCTCCATTACTTTAGAAAGAGTAGAAGTAATTGCAATGGGACGATAATTGGATGGGAGGGATTTGTCACCCTTTTTAGGAACTGGCTGGATATGAGCAAATTTCCAAGCAGAAGGAAAAACACCTTTGGAATAAGAAAGTGAGAAAAGGTGGCAAAGAATAGGAGTAAGTTCAGGAGCACAGGTTTTGAGAACAAGTGGAGAAATACCATCAGGACCTGGAAGAGTACTTCTTGGTAAGAGTACTCTTCTGTTAACCCTTGCTAATCTTGTTACCCTTCAATGCACAAATTCCATGTCCTTCTTAAAATGGGGATTCCAGACCTGCATGCAGTACTGAAGATCATAATTCTTTCTTTGTTTTTTTTTTTTTTTTTTTTTTTTTTTCATCTCACGGTGCGGAATGAGTATTGCTTTGCTCACTTACCTCACACTGTTTCAGAGCTGGTCACGATACAAAAAATAATAAATTGATTTTTACACATGAATATTCTTATAGTATTATAAAATATTTAATCAAAGACATTTAAAATTAAGATAAAACAGAGTTTTGAAAAATAAAATCAGCATTAGGAAACCATATTCAGTAGTTTCAATAAATTTTATAAATTACATGGTGAGCATTTGAAAAAAATTTGAAAAAGAAATCATTTGATAATAAATAACAGTGACATAAAATGCAATTGAGGGTCTCGGAGTTGAGGCTATCCTGCAAAGAAGGAAAACTAGCACTGTTGATTTGCAGTATCATAAAAAACTTAATACTTCACAACCAGCAAGCTTGTTGGATTCTAAAATAAAATTGTTGAAGATTATGTAACCCATTAAGCACAAAATTATTGAAGGTTTTGATTAAAACTAAAATTCATATTAGTTTTTATTAAAGATTCATATAGTATGAATCAGGGCTGTAATGCTCAATATAAATATTATTTTACAAATATTAAAGATTCATATACATATTCATATCAAGAAGGAAAGATTCATATATATATATTCATATCAAGAAGGAAAGATTCATATACATATTCATATCAAGAAGGAAAGATATTCATATACATGTGAATCTTTCCTTCTATTTCATAGGTTTTATTTTACAAAATTCCAATTTAATCGACACATTTCATGATGTTTTATACATGCACTATGCATTATGAAATAAAATTATATATAGAAAAGTCACTATATATATATAAAAGAACATTTCCACCTAAGATTTTTTATTCACCATATTTACAAAGAGAATTATTTTCTTTATATTAAAATTTAGTCTGTAAAAACAATAAGTAATAATTAAAAGCCATACCAAAATTATACACAGGAACACCCCGACTTACATAATACTCGACTTATGGAAATTCGACTTTACGTAAGTTTTTGCCAGCCGATGTAAACTTAAAAAATTTGTGTAAACATATTTTGCATTCTGTAGGAATAAATGGAGGTATCATGAAAATATTGTAATGTGAACCCAATAACACTTTTTTTTTTTGGTAATTTTTTCAAAGCACTCGGAATTTGAAATTTTTGCTATATAACTAAGCTATTTATCTCTCTAAACGGTCATTTTTATAATAGGAATTGCACTACTTTTCATCATTATCATATGTTCCATTATAAGAATCAATTTTTAACACCTTTGTGATATTTTTTCTAAAACACATTTCTGGAGGTCACTACCATAAAACAATAAAAACAATTTGCACTTTTCGGTTTATTGGGCTTTTCTTTTAGTGCATATAATTATAAGCGTGTAATAAACTTGATCTTATTGCATTTGCAATAATCCCGATACCTCGAATTGTGTGGGTTTTTACGTTATTATGGTGAAATGTGTTCTTCCTTCACTGAAATCTTCAATCATCTAAAAAACAAATAAATTTTTAGCATTTTCTCTTCATTCCTATTTACTTATTACAACAAAGAGAAAGTGACCAATGAAAAGTGAAAGTGCTGGTAGTGCTAGGAAACAAGCTTCAACAGTGAATACTATTTTAAGGGACAGTGTGTGTAGAAAAGAACATGTTAAAGGATCAATGTATTTCACACTGGGGCCAGTCCGCCCTAACAGTGATTGCAAAAGAGCGTTCAGGTGCTATATTGAAGATGGGAGGGCTATTAATAATATGGATGGAAAATCAGATTCAGAAGCAAGTGTCCCGAATCTAACGGCCATTCAAGCAAGAAGTATTTATGAAGATAACGATAAGTATGGCAAACCCTAAGGCAAGTTCGTGGCAACCAACGGATGGTTTAATAGGTTCAAGCATCGCCCTGGTTTCCAAAATTAAAGTATGTGGTTAAGTCGCCAGTGCCGATTCTGCAGCTGCAAAGAAATTTTGTGGACTAAGGTAAAGAAAGCCAACACGAGAACGACGAGAAACATTGGATAACTTACGCAGAAAATTAGTTTCCCGATACAGCACTCTAGCACTGCTCACTCGGTAAACAGACGGTAGGTGCTGTCGGTCTGGAGCCGAAATCGAAAATAAAAATACAGCCATAAAAAATTTATTTTTTTATGAATGTATTTCTAAATATCACTGATTCTGAAGAAAAAAGGTTAGGTTACTCCCTCCACTTCGGGAGGGGTTCAGGCTCCCATGGGATTCAAGTGGAGGTAACCTGGCCTTTTTTCACCGTTCATTAGGGCATGTGCAATTAGGGTAAGTTACCATTAGTGCTTCTGAGTGCTACTAAAGTGATACTAAACCGATGTTATCATGTGTTGTGTTCAATCACCAATCAGCACATCGTTTGCCATGCCTACCGGTCAATCAATATATCGTTCTCGACTTTGCTTCAGACTGATAACTCCTACAGTCTGTTCACCGAGCGAGCAGCGCTACAGTGCCATATCGGGAAACTAATTTTCCACGTAAGTTATCCAACGTTCTCGTCGGTCTCGTGTTGGCTTTCTTTACCTTCGCCATTTTGTGATATGTTGAAAAAAAAAAAAAACTTCTTATCTCCACAGCCTTCACCTTCCGCAGCGGAGTGCTTATCAGCCAGAGAGTTAATTCTGGCAACAATGCTCAAAAGGTAAAACTTGCTAATGTTATGCCTGTCTCCTCTCTCTTTTTGTAATTTTATAATTTAGAAATTTTTGTGATTTTGTCATTTTTCCTGCACAGGAGATTCTGCAGAATGCAAACCCTTATATTAATCGGGGAGTGGCTCTATATGAAAGAAACATTCATTTTCATTAAAATACTACTTGAGAAAGATTATTATTTATTTTTTTTTACTTACAAGATAAGAGAATATGATTTATTTGGTGAGGGAAAGGAGTTACATTTTTCCAAAAATATAATTTTGCTGAATTGTTTGTGTTGCGGTTTTTCCATTTACCTGCCATGTTCCTAACAGACAAAGTATAATTTAAGTGTGAAGTTGTCAACATGCAGGCTGAAACACAGTTAGAGCAAGTTCAGCTACATTCTAGAAAGTAGTACCCACAAAAAAAAAAAAAAAAAAAAAAAATTATACACAGCACTTCCAAAACCACTATGTGGACATGCAGGCACACAGTTTAGAGAGCCATGTTCAAGATGTGGCTTGACCATTTTATAAACAGCAGAATAGTTTACCTTCTTATCCAGCAGATCTTTTTTATTCTCTACTACCTTGTGTGGAACCACACTCAAGGTAGTAGAGTAATCCCAGAATAACATACCAGCTGGTATACTATTCTGGGATTACTGTTGCTCATATGCATTACTTTGCATTTGTCAAAATTAAACTTCAATAATCAGTCCATCTGCCTAATTTTTCTAGATCCTGCTGTAGTGGTATGCCTTTTAACCACCCTGCCAACTCTGTATCAACAAACTTAAACAACAGGCTTGACATGTCTTCATCAATATCATTAATATTAATACTGTAAACAGTAAGGGGCCAGCACAGAAGCCTGGGGGACTCCACTATAACAATAGTTCAAGAAAAACATTGTCCATTGATAATCACTGTCTTCTTCCACTCAACTATTCCGTTAACCACAGAAATTACTTGTCACTAATACCACACTGCCCCGATTTGTAGTCTTTCACATGGAATAGTATCAAAAGCTTTTCCAAAATCTGAGTATATAATGTCAAAATTATTTTTTTTGCATGCAGTCCCTTTGTTACTACGTCATGGTATCCAATCAGATTGGTCAGATAAGATTACCTCTTCACAAATCCATACTGTGAATACCACATAACTGCATTAATTTTACAAAATTGGGTTGAGAGATTAAGTCAGAGGTGAAAAAGAGGAGTCAGACCCCCTCACCCAACATAAAGAGTTAAAAAGTAAAGTAGTGATAGGTAAAGTAAAAACTGAAGTGTAATGAACACAGACAAGGAAAATCTAACCACAAGTCACAGGAATAAATGACATGGAAAAATTTTAAACATTGATAAAATAATCTTTGATAACAAATTAATAGTAAATTTTATTAGTTGAAAATTGTAAATATTATAAGTTGAATTAAACATTTCAGAGTTATAGATATTCAAATTAGTAAATGAGAAGAGAATTAATAGATAAGGCAGTGAGTTCCTCAATACTGTTAACAGCAAAAGAATCAAACAAGACTTATCGGATTGATATGATTAACAGCATAACAAGACTTATCGGATTGATATGATTAACAGCATAACAAGACTTATCTGGTTGATGCTATTACCCACAAGATATTTATCCACACTGCTGAAATATTAAATTCATTAATTATATGCCTATATCTTTCTATGATAGCATTTATCTCTGCTTTTATAGCAAACTTCACTTGAAGTAAAACTAAAATTGCCACCTTGTATTTGCAAAAGAAGAAAAGACGTGTGACAGGAGAATATGTGTCACATCCATTAATAACATTACAGCTTAAAGTAGCAAACACTTGTCTGTTTACTTTAAGAGCATCATGAATGGAAGATGGAAAAAGTGGAAAGAAGAAAATATTATAAAAACACAGTTAAATTTATGCAATATAATTTGTTAAAGTCTTATTAGGTTTAGAAATTAGAATGACCCCCGCCCTTTTTTTTTTTTTTCTAAATTCTCGAATGAGAATTACTTGGCCTCATTAACGAGCATATTTTCTTTTTTATGTGCTGTACAAAAGTAATTTTTTTCTTTTTTAAGTCTGGTTTGTGTCTAGTTTTGACGCTGTTCAGTGCCGTTTTCCTAGAAGGGCCATCTCAAAAGGCTTGTTATTGTTATGTTTGTTTGTTTGTTTGTTATTTTGGTTTTTTAGGAGCATTAGCAACTAAGGCCATATTGCTCCGGAATATGCGGTGGTCATTCCCTGACCTTTCCGCATTCTCCGTATTTGGTGGTGATGGGCCCGAACCCCGGTCTAATCAAGAAGAGTGTGCTACGCACTGCTGCTCCTTCCCACCTGGCTACGGAGGTGCCTCTCTCAAAAGGCAAGAAGCCAAGTTAGCATTAGTCATATAGTGCAAGAAAGCCCTGGGTTTTTGTGACTCCAACCAAAAAAAAAAAAATGAAAAACCAAAAAAAAAATAAATAAATAAATAAAAACCACCCATACCTTTCTATTCAGCTGAGATATTAATTTCTCCACACTGTCAGTCTCAACCACCCATGAAGGAAACTTATTACAATATTTAACAACTCTGTTTTCAAAAGGTGGACCTGAGTCCAGTGATGACTTCATAATTAACCTCAATTGTTCAATGCACTCTCTTGCTGCCTCACTCAAAATTACTGGATATATACGCCATCAACTCCAGGAGCCTTACTCTACTTTAGGGTAGAAATATTTTTCAAATAAATAATATAAATTTCAATGTCACTTATTCCACACTTTCCAGGTTCACTTGCACAGTTTCTTCTCACTATGAACTTTCTTCTGTAAATTTCAATGCTAAGTGCCTTTTCACTTCATTTGCAACATCAGCAGGATTATTTATAACTTTCCTTCATCCACTGTACAAGGGTCTTATATGATTTCCTTTTTTCCTTCTTAGTAATCACATATGTGAAAAACCCTTTGTCCTGTGAATTACTCTCATGGCATTTTTGATAACCTGCCATTGCCAGCCTATTGTGGTATTGTTACAGATCAATTTGTAGCTATTAAAGGTTTTAGTACTTTTTATAGCTATAAATCTTATCCACACCATTTTTTTTTGCTCTATTAAACTTGCTAGTATATTATTCATCCATTTCGATCCACCTTGTGCTATATTTTCTTAATCGTGGCTGTTCATCCTCAAATATTTAAGTTTTTTCAACACAAACATTTTTATAATTTACTGACTCCATCTTCCGACACCCAAGGTCGCTACTGCATACATTAACCATCATGCACCTTAAAGATTTCATTTGACTGCATACTTCACCAGTTTCAGTAAGTTACTTATACTATTCTTTATATTTCTCCATTTATCCCTTAGTAACATCTTTTTTATGCTTTCCACCTTTGTTGGGTCATCCACGAAATGTGCACTCATCTTTTTCTTGCATTATCTGGATTTTAGGACTAATCTCTTCAACTGCCAATTTCAAATTTCCATACCACTACCATGGTATACCAAATGTATATTTCGTGTCAGAAATGGAGGCCTACATATGGCTGTCTTTCCTATGATTTCAATGTTTGACCCCTGAAGACAACATCAAGGTTATAAGTTATACAGTGATATGTGCGTTCTTTTTTTTAAGTTTCTGTAGGTACAATAGCAGTTTTTAGTCTATATTCCATGCTCCTCCTCATTCTTTTCTTTAACCTTTATATATTCATTATGGTTCTGGGTTCATTCTGCAAAAGGCAATGCCCCTAATCCAAAAACAATATTGCTAGACCTTATTTAATTTCTTATACAATCAATTTCTACATATGTATATATATGTAGAAATTGATTTTGCAGGCCGCACTGAGTGATTTGAGAAAAATTAGTGTTCCTCTTTCCATATCTTGTTACATGTAAAAGAAAAATTTTAAATATTCAGAAATATTTTTAAAAATTAAAAATATACAGAGCTTTTTTTGGGATGGTACGCAACAGTACGGCATACCGGCAGTTTTATTAACAGTAACCTGTGACATCTGGATGTTCACTTCGAAATTTGTAATATTACTTAAATTTTTTTAACATGTCATTTACCTGCTATTCAAATAAGCTTAAAGTTATTTAACTAAATTTGCATTTTTCACAGTCTATTCTTAAGATATTTTCTATATAAAACTTTATAACCATTTTAGAATTCTAAATTACTCACTCGAACCTCTGTTTAACGAACTCCTTTTATAGCCAATTTTTTTTTGAATTCCAGTTGGAAGTTACATTTAAAATAGTTTCCGTTGAGCAGAGAAAATTTTCATACAAAGAACGGATTAAGACAGACTTAACTCGGTACACATTGTTCACATTTCTGGCCTTTGGGCAATTTGTGCTGCCACATATGGAGAAGTTACGCTGGTCAACAGTAAGCAGATCACGGTGTATTCCCAATGCTGCCAATGGCTTTGGTCAACCTTCTACTGCAGTGGTACCCAACCCTTTCCCCCTTGTCAGAGTAGCAACCTCTCGACCACTCTCACTTGTCCCCCCCTCTAGCCATTGATCCTGGACGGGGGCTCCCCCTCGTCTTTCGTCCTTCTGCCTCTTCACCTTACTTTAGTTTTCTTTTCCTCCCTGGGAAATTCGTTCCCTAAGGAGGAGGGCAAGCAGATGGTAGGGGAGGCCTTGCCTTCCCATGGCTAGGGATGAGTACCTGGATGCAGAAGTCCAGGTGATCATTGCTTCCAGGTAGCCAAAAGGCCAATACACAACACTATTCTACAGAACACACAAGCTCACAGACAAAATTTTTTTTCTATCACTTTCTTCCATGTAGGATGAAAATCTCCTGTCCGGGATTAAAACTTTTTTTTTTTCCCCTCTCTCTGCTTCCTTTTTCCCTACCCCAGTTCCACCAGTTGATTTTTTTTTTTTTTTTTTTTTTTTATTATTACATGACTGGCCTTACCTTGACAGAGTGTAAAAACTGAACAGAGCAACGAGGCGGAAATTAACTTCTGTTCTCAGAGCCTCCCATACAAAAACACAAATACAATTTTCCTGTGCAGGGGCCATATTAAAAAAAAAATTTAAGTTAGATTTGTTTTGCAGGCCACACTGAGTGAATTGAGAAAATTTAGTGTTCCTTTTCCCATATCTTGTTACATGTAAAAGAAAAATTTTAAACATTCAGAAATTTTATTAACTACAATACACAATTACATTTACTGAACAAAACACTTGATAAGAAAATTTTTTTGGTAATTAGCAAAATTTAAAATTCTGTTTTAGTTCAGTTTCCACACGGGCTGTAGGTTAGACATCGCTGTGAATCAACTGTAAGCACCCTGTTCGAGAATAAGGAAAGAGGGGTTTTCTTTTACACCAACAAATAATCATTTGTTGTTTTGCAGAAGTGCTTTATCCACATTTTTCCGTCATGTCTGTTTACATGGTCACAGTACCTGAATATCTGAATGACACCAACATTTTGGACAGTTTCAAAAAAAAAAAAAAAAGGAGAAAAAATTCAAATTTGACTAGTTCAAAGGCCAAATGACAATATCAATCACAAGAGAAGGAAAATGAGGACAACAAAGGTATTAAAACCCTCTAAACATGAAATAATTAAAAGGCTTTTGGTGAAAAGAAAGTCAGAAAATTGTCACTTACGCTTCAGTTAAAGAAAAATAAATATAATTCGTGGATTTTGGGATACCTCATTGATAAGAAGGTTTCAGAAGAATTGAAACATAACATTTGATGAAGCTCTGAGTATGATACCAATTTCATCGAGTGAAGTGAACGAGGATTTTCACAATTGAATCGGATCATCAGCCCAACCAGAGCTTTGTTGATGACAAAAACAATTTCTCCACCGCTGACACGCTTCGATTCAGCAAATATGTCAATTCGTGGCTGCTTCGGAAATGTCATTCAGCAACAGACACAAACAAGAAAAGAAGTCAGCATAGTGTGTCAGATGAGAACTTAATAAAAATTTTATTAAGAATGGCCCATTTCTCTTCAGGTCCGAGGGCGTCAGTAGCACGGTCTGATGATGGGTATCGGGCAAGAGACCTGAAACTTCACACTATTGTATATATTAGTTTAGGCTGTGCTTAATAAAATATATATTAAAAACTCCATGCGGTAAAAGAGTGGTTAATTATACATATTAATAATTCTTAATGGATAACAACCACGTAACATCCTTCCCAACTATATTAAAAATTTTATTACAAAATTATTTTTAGTTTTTATTTATTTTACTCACATTTTATTTATTTTTTTATATGCTTAAATAATAAATTTATGTTTAATAAACTGTGTGTTAATATACTTAATTTGTTGTTCTTATTCCAAAAACATTACTACTAAAGTAACAATATCAGGAAAAAAAATTTTAAAAGTACAGTAATATCCCGACTTATGTGAACTCAGAGTTACGCGGTTCTTGATTTTTTCGTTTGGCAACACTGCCACCCACTATCTTCAAGGTCGTTTTTCATATGCTATCAATATACAGTGTGACGGCGGAGAGTGAGAGCGAAAGATGAACAAAATTCAACTTTGCTCCCGCATGAGCTGCACACATATACAAGAATTTGTATTCCAAATGTCATATTTATTATGTGTGCGTTCGAATTAGTGCTAAGCTTTTGTAGGAAATTACATTGTTTTCACAAGAGAAATGGATCGCGTCAGTCGAGCCGTATAGCGATGGCAAAAATGACCCTCAGTGTTTCTCTTGCAGTGATACGCATTGGACGTGATTCGCACGAACTCTACATGCACAATTACGATTCTATGATCGACGAAAGTTAAGATTGTTTTGTTATACATTTTCTAAACCCTCAAAAAACTATGTCGTTCAAATGAAGTAAATCTGATTCTCCTGCACCTAGTAAGAAAAGGAAAACGATATCTTTGGAATGTAAACTTAACATTATCAAGAATTTTGATAGCAAAATGAAAATTTGTGAATTAGCAAAGAAGTTTGAGCTACCGGAATCCACAGTACAATCATAAAAGATAAAGAAAGAATTCTCGAAGCAGTGAAAAATGCTCAATCCTTGAACTCAAGCATAATTCGTAAACGTCATGGTATTATTGCTGAGATGGAAACAATGCTGAAATGATGGTGTGTGTGTGTGTGTGTGTGTGTGTGTGTGTGTGTGTGTGTGTGTGTGTGTGTGTGTGTGTGTGTGTGTGTGTGTGTGTGTGTGGTATGGGTGTTTATTGGCGCATTAGCTGCTATGGCTATAGTGCGCCTATTCGTAGGAATATTAAAAAATAATCCAGTTTAAATTAGTTTCAGTTCTGTAGCCTATTTATAAAAGATGATACACTCCAATTTGTTTTAAAAAGCAGAAAAGTTTGTTAACATTTGCGTCCTCTCCAGTGATATGATGTAATGTCAATGGTTCTGAACGATTAGCCAGATTTTGAAGTATTGCAGCTTGATGTTGTTGATACTGCGGGCAGTCAATCAGAATGTGTTTGACTGTTAGATATTCTAAGCAGTGTGGACACTGAGGAGGATCATCGCCCATTAGTAGATGGAGGTGAATCAGATGGGTGTGTCCTATTCTCTTTCGTGTGAGTACCACTTCTTCCCGCCGCACTGTCTGATTGCTGGAGTGCCAGAACTTTGGGTTTTGTTTCAGCTGGAAAAGTTTGTTATTCATTTGGTTATGCCATAAATTCTGTCCACTGTGCATGGCATGCTGCTTGAATTAAGATATTATAATCGGGCGCTGGAATAGGGACAGAGGTTAGGTCTGAACTTGGACTTTTGGCAGATATATCAGATAGGTACCACCACCCATGGGTGGTGGTACCTATCTGAGAATAAGTAACATTAGTCTTCTCCTTAGGTGAAGCGTTACTTATTCGAAGTAGTGCAATATCATGGCAACTCGTTGTGAAGGTATTCACAATATGAGATATAACCTAAAACGATGCCACCTTAAAAATTTTCTGTTTATTCAGAAATGGCTGTGTATTATGATGCTAAGCACTTTATATACATGGTCTGTAACTATTATAACTGGAGGGATCTTTTCCAGGTTTCAAAAACGCCAAAACTGTAGCATGGTGCCAAGAGGATGGATAAATGTTTTCCAAGAAGATCCGGTTAAAAAAGATTAGAAGCAGTTGTAAGTTTTTTTCATCGAGATGCTGCAGCATGACATAATATAAGCCATCTGGCCCAGAGGCACTCTTTCTTGTTGTTCTGATGGCCTGTAAAAGTTCACAATATTGCAGAGGCTGATTATATGGAAGTGACAGTGAGGTTCGAAAGTTGATAGGTCTCTGTTCGGTGGCGGACTTTATTTTCTGAAATTTTGGAGTGTAGTTTGATGCAGCCGATATTTGAGCAAAGGTTTTGCCCAAGGCATTGGCTATATCTAGAGGAGCAGAGAGTTCTTGCCCATTGCAGGAGAGAATTGGGGAAGAAACAGCTGGAAACCTCCCAGAAAGCTGCCTAATTTTTTTCCATATTAGTGTGGAGTCAGCGTTTCTATTGATAGTTGATGCAAACCTAGTCCAAGAATCTTTCTTGGCCCGGTTTTGAATGTAACGCGCCTTTGCCCTTAGTTTCTTGTAGCTAATTAGATTAGCTGTGGTTGGAGATCGACAGAATAAATTAAATGCTTTATTTTTTAGCTTCTTTGCTTTCGTGCACTCTTCGTTCCACCAGTAGTTGAAATGCTGTCGGGATGGGGGATTTGATAATGGAGTTGAGTACTTAGTTGCAACTAAAAGGCGGGATGTAATATAATCAGTGACTTCATCTATGGGCTGTAGTTGAATAGTTTTTTTTGTCAAGAGTGATTGCTGACTGAAATTTCGCCCAATTGGCTTTAGAGAATTTCCATTTCCTGCAGGGCTGTTGTAATGGTGGTTGTGTAGTGAACAGATTACAAACAATTGGAAAATGATCACTGCCCATGGGATCATCCAGAGTGGACCATTGCATAGCTGAAAACAGTATCAGGGAGCAAATCGATAGGTCAATGGCAGAAGTCTGTCCATTAGGTAACTGTATATGGGTGTGTGAGCCACTGTTAAGAAGAATGAGGTTTTCTTTTTCAAGTAACGTTTCAATCAGTTGGCCGCGTCTGTCTAATTTAGATGAACCCCATAAAGGGTGGTGGCCATTGAAATCCCCTAGCAGGCAGATAGGGGAGGGTAGCTGTAATAAAAGTTCTTTAAGATCATTATAAGAGTAAGCATGATTTGGTGGGAGATAAACTGAGACTAGAGTTAATGCAGTCTGAGTAATCAGACGCACAGCGACAGCTTCGATTTGGGTTTGGAGAGTGATTTGCCTAGCTGGAATCCTTGTACTAATTAAAATAGCTACACCACCACGAGCAGAATCTGATGTATTCCGATCTCGTCTATAGACAGAGTAGTTTTTTATGGAAATGGAAATTTGAGCAGTTAAATAGGTTTCTTGCAGGCAGAAACCAACTGGAAAGTAGCGATTAATTAAGTAATGGATGTCGCCAATGTTTCCACGAAAGCCTCTGCAATTCAATTGCAAGATGTTAGACATTATTTGAATTTAGAAGAAGAAGCTGTACCTGATGTGGCTGTCTTATGGCATTCTGGCTTTGGTTTGTCTCCTTTTGGAAAGGAAGGGCGACCAGTGTCCATCTCTTCTTCTGCAAATATTTCCAGAATTGGATCTTCCTGTTTGGATGGGTACTCTGCCTCCATCGATGTGTCCCGAATAATCTTTTTTGAAGTCGAACTATCGTTATTTTTAGTAGTGGCATTCACTGGCGGAGATTGAGATTTTGCTGATATTGTGAGAGGCGTATTATTTGCTTGGTCTGAGTGTTTAACGGCACTGGACTCTTGCTGAGAGAGGACAGCCCAAGCCCAGTCAGAGATGGAAGTGTTTGAAGGAACGGTAACATCCGTTTGTGTGGCAATAGTTTGATATTTTTTTGCAATATTGGCATAGGCACGGTTAGGTATACTGGGTGCAATTAATTTTCTTGCCTCCTGATAACTAACTCTGTTTTCAACTTTATATTTCACAATTTTTTTCTCTGTTTTCCACCTCTCACATGTCTTAGAGTAGGCCGGATGGTTGCCTTTGCAGTTGGGACAGATCATTTCTTTCACCGAACAATCACTTTGAATGTGATCAGAGGATCCACAGTTGGGACAAACTGGGTTGCTTCTGCATGTCGTTTGAGAGTGGCCATACTTTTGGCATTTATAACATCTCAACGGATTGGGTATGAAAGGACGAGTGCGGCAAAGTAGATATCCAGCTTTTACTGATGAGGGTAGGCTTGGACTGTTAAAGGTGAGAATGATATTTCTGGTAGGTGTGAGAATATTGTCTTTTTTTATCATAATTCTTTTTACAGCAATTACATTTTGTTCCTGAAACTCTTCTTTAATTTCTTCCTCCGTCACATTCATCAGGTCCCAACTAGATATTACACCCTTTGATGTATTTAGGGTTGCATGTGGAGTTACTTTCACTGGAATACCAGCGAAAGTTGTCTTTTTTAGTAATTTTTCAGAGTGTCTGCCGTTTATAGTTTCAATAAGTAAGTCCCCTGATTGCAGTCTCTTAACCGTCTTGGGAGACCCTGCAATACTTTCCAGGTGTTTTTGGATTAGAAAAGGGGTTAGCTTACTGAGAGGCTGTTCAGATAGTGAGTGCATAATTAAGAATGCAGGTAAGTCTGTCGCCGAGGGATTGGTTTTCAACCTCTTTGCTTGCGACGAATCATGGTCATTTTCTGTGTTTGGCCGACAGCCCTAAAGTTGGAAACATACTTTGTTCCATGTTGGCTCCTCTTAGCCCCTGGCAGATGGACTTTTCTGCCAAGGTTACCGGCCCCGCCACGGGGAGGCAGGAGCAGTGCCTGGTGTGACCAAGCGAAAAGTAGTAAGTGGTTAGTGGTAAACTAGAAGAAATAAAGAAAGGTGCCTTTCCATTCTTGCTCTGTACAAGTGTTTTTGTGACAAGAGCTGTTTTTAAATGAATACATTTATTAACGTCAAGAACGTAAAATAACTATAAATCACTTTTGGGAAATCGCAGTAATAGCACAGAGTAATCACTCAGTCACAATCGCTTGGCACCCGGGGCCTTGATGGTGTGATAATCAAGTAAAAGTGAAGAATTGTCCATTTGATCAGAACACTGTGTGCTATCAAGCTAAGCTAATTTCTGGGAGGTTGAAAGAAGAAGCTGGGGAGGCGGGCAAAGATGAACTCTGTAGCTAGTAACGGTTGGTTCAACCGATTTGAAATTCGCTGTAACTGGCACAGTATCACGAAGAGTGGAGAGGCAGCAAGTGCCGATAAAGAAGCTGCATCTTCTTTTCCTGAGACACTCAAGCCTATGATAGAAGAAGGTGACTATAGCAGTGAAACCGTATTTAACATGGATGAGACTGGCCTGTTCTGGAAGAAGATGCCTGAAAGAACTTTTATCGTGCGTGAAGAAAAAACTTTCCAGGCTTTAATGTTTCCAAAGACCGATTGACAGTGATGGTTGTCAGGAACGCAGATGGTGACTGCAAGTTAAAACCTCTCTTAATTTATCGCTCCGAAAACCCAAGAGTTTTAAAAAATATATCTAAAATTAGCTTATCAGTGATTTGGAAGTCAAATCATAAATTTGGGTGACAGCTTCCATTTTTGAGGACTGGGTTGGTCACCACTTCATACCCGAAGTTGAACGTTAGTGCAAGTCTAAACAGATTCCATTTAAAGTGATGCTTCTTATTGACAATGCACCTGGTCACCCTCCTGCCACCCTAATTAATTTCGACCCATGTGTGAAAGTTGTGTTTTTGCCTCCAAACACAACCAGCTTGCTTCAACCGATGGACCAGGGAGTCATCAAAACATTCAAGGCTTACTACAGGAGGCGTTCGTTTGCATGTCTGAATGAAGCTATGAGACAAAATAATGAGATATCTGTTAAAGACTTTTGGAAACAACTCAATGTTTTAGATGTCGTAAGAATCATTGAAGAATCTTGGGATGAAATTCACAAAAAAACATTGAATGGTGTCTGGAAGAAACTTTGTCCATTTTTTTCTTTAAAACGAGATGAAAACAACGCCAGAAACTGATCATGTCGCTCATGTGATAAAAGAAGTTGTTAATCTTGCCAGGCAATTAGATTTGGAAGTCAATGGTGATGATGTCAACGACCTGTTGGATTCACATAGTCAGGAGCTGACAATGAATGAGCTCATAGAGATGCATGAGCAAAACATCACTGAAGTATCCAACACTTCAGACCCAGTTCCACCAGAAAAGCACATGACAATTGCAAGCTTGACAGAAGGTCTCAACTCAATTGAAAAGGGCTTAAAAATTTTAGAAAACAGACTCCAACAAAGAACGCGTTATAGCTACAAAGCAAGGAATTAAAAAATTATTAGCTTGCTACGAAGAAATTCTGCATGAAAAAAAGAAGGCGCTGCGTTGTCAGACGAATTTGTTAGATTTTATGAAGCCATCGAAATAACTTTTTTACGTAATTCATTTATTTTTTAATACATATTTTGTATTAATATGTATAAAGAACTGCAATTTTATTAAATATTTTTCTTCTAAACTAATGTTTTTGTTAATCCTTGGTCCCAATTAAACAAAATTTATAAGAGTCATCTTCTTGGGAAAAAAAAAAAAAAATGCAAACCATTTTCTGATGGTCAATTCATCAAAGAATCATTTCTGGAAATAACAGATTCTCTTGAGCAAAAATTAAATTAAAAGTGCTCTTGAAGATCTGCAATTATCTCGAAATACTGTAATGCAATGCATCGAAAAAATGAGTAAAAATGTGAGCGAACAATTGCGTGCACATTGGGCTAATTGTGTGTCCTTTTCTTTACGACTGGATGAATCTACAGATGTCAGTGATACAGCTCAATTGCTCATTTTAATTCATATGGTTTTTGATGATTCTGCCACTAAAGAAAAACTGCTGGGTATGGTTTCATTAAAAGAAAGAACTAGAGGTCTTGATACATTTAACACATTCAAAAATTTTGTTGAAAAAATTAAATTACTGCTATTTAAGATCATATCATTAACAGCACACGGAGCTAAAGCAATGACGGGGAATCTTAACCGATTCATCACATTGTGCCAAAAGGATGATGAATTCCCAGATTTTTTTGAGTTACCACTGTATCAACCACCACCAAGTGTTAGCCAGCAAAAGATTAAATGCTAACAATGTTATGGACATAGCTTTCAAAATCATGAGTTGCATCAAAGGACATCTCTTCAAAGGTGCCATTTCAAAATGCAACTCGATGAAAATGAACA
This sequence comes from Mastigoproctus giganteus, assembly GCF_048544385.1. NCBI lineage: Eukaryota > Metazoa > Arthropoda > Arachnida > Uropygi > Thelyphonidae > Mastigoproctus > Mastigoproctus giganteus. Next base: position 72,175,704 of record NC_143576.1, read on the forward strand.
AGATGAGACTTTGCAAACAGATGCAAGGTGGTTGAGTCGGATTAAGTTTCTACAGAGATTTCCAAATTTCCTGAATGAAATTAAAAAATTTGTTGATCAAAGGGGAGATAATTATCAGCAGCTAGAAGATATGGAGTGGTTGTGTTCTGGCTTTTTTGGCAGATTTTACCAGAAAATTAAGTGATCTGAATTTGGAATTACCAGGAAAAAATAAAAATGTGGGTGACGTGATTAGTAGTATTTCTGCCTATAAATATCAATTTTTGGCAATGGCTAAGGATATCAAAGGAAAAAAATTAGATCATTTTGCAAATAGGCAAGATCATTTGCAAAAATATCCTGTTTTCGAATTTAATAGTGAGAAATGTTTCTGAAATTGAGAAAGTCATGGATGCTTTTGAAACCAGATTCAGTGATTTTAAAACAATTGAAGGAATTGTTCATTATATTTCTTACCCATTTAATGTCGACTTAGATAAAAAAACAAATTGCAGGAATAAAAAAAAAAGAAGAAAAAAAAACCCTGATATTTTTCACATGGAGAAAATATTACTTGAAACTGAAATTATAATATTGCGAATGATATCTTCCTAAAAGCCAGATCATCATAAAAAGACTTTTGGAAATATGTTTGCCGAGAAAAGTACCCAAATGTAAAAAAGGGCAGCGAACTTTTAAATTCCTGTTTTGGTTCCACATATCTATGTGAATCAGCTTTTTCGTATTTGAAACAGACAAAGAGTCACTCTAGTCTTATGGATTTGTATACAGGAGATTATTTATGGTTGGCCTTATCACAGATTTTGAAAGCTAATTTAACTTAAATATATATGAATTTAAAATAAGAATTCTGAACTGCATTTAATTTAAAAACAACATTTTCCAATGTGTTAACTTTTTTTAATCATGTGAAATTAAATTCTTGAAATGGTGGATTGCAGCACATTTTGAAGAAAAAAAAGTAGATTGCATCACTAATTCAGCTGGCCTCTCCTGCTATAGAGCGTGACATTGTAGATAATGTGTGAAACAAAGACGATAATGACGATTGTGATGATGATGATGATATGATGACAAGTGAAAGCAAATCAAAATCAGTGCCGACAATCTTACAAGCTAAAAATGCAATGAACAGAGTCAATTTTTTTGAAGGAACTGAGGCAAGTAATGAGACTTAACGCATTGAGTGTTTTAAGGGGTATCTTAAGAAATATCAAAGTGAAATCTTTAAAACAAAGATCAATTTTAAAATCCATAAATAAAGACTAATTTAAAATCACATTTATTATTAAAGAATTTTATTTTTTTAATTACAAAGAAATAAATTGTTTAATATTAAGTGTATTGTAGTTTATACAGGTATGTTAATACAAATAATATGTAGGTATGTACTTACATTATTTTTTAACTCTCTAATATTTATGTTGTTTTTTTGAATCTACCTTTTATCAAGTTTTTCAGAATTTAAAAAAATAGGAAGTAGATTGAGCTCATCACTGATATAAAGAGTTCATTGTTTAAAGGCCCCAGGCATTCCACCATCTCTACTAGCACGGATACAGCGAGAAACGGTTAATGCGGAAATTTTGTCGATCCATTGATGCTCGTTATAACCAAGTTTGATTATAGATTAACAGTAGCCACAGGCAGAGGTGAAAGTGATTCTTGCACTGCTTCTACTGGAATGAGCAGCAGCCTAGAAAGCAAGGTGCTAGGGATTTCAAGGAATTCTAGGAGTCATCATGGAACAAGTAAATACATGGGTTGAGTCAGGGTAACTAAGAGTAAGAATAAGTGCATATATACTTGCATGTACACCAATATTAGGAATACAGTAAATAAATTTGGTGAGTTTGAAGTGCTAGTCAAGAATCAAAAGGTGGATATTGCTGGGATATCAAAAACATAGGGAATGCAGAAGTGAAACAGAGATAAGGAATGCAGAAGCGAAATTTGGGGAATACAGCATGTACAGAAAGGATATACAGGGTAGGAAGGGAGAAGGGGTTATGATGTTAGTTAAGAAACAAAATCTAAGGAAGCATATCCAGTTAACATGGGTTGGATAGTGCAGCGTGGATAGTGATTCAATTTGGTGTGACATAAGTACTGGGAAAGCAAAGTTGCGAGTAGGAGTGTGTTATATGTCTAATAATTCTCATGACTACCATGAACAACTATACAGAGAAATAGAGTGGGCCAGTGATGATTGTTTTTTACAGCAGCATATCACCATGTTCGAGAGGCAACCAGAGGGAGCAATACTCTTGATCTGATTATCAGCAGTTATTATTCATGCATTAAGAATCTGCAGAAAAAGGAAAAACTAGGTGGCAGTGATCACAACATACTGATCTGGGATGTACTTAATGATAAAACTTAACATCGGCGTAAAAGGAAGGGTTTTTCTTTTGTAAAGGAGATTACTGTGGTCTCCCACAATTTTTAAATTTTATACAGTAGAACCAAGTGATGATGCCACCAACAGCAAATTCTAAATGGGAAGCATTCATGGAATTAATCTTAGAAGCGACTAAGCTTTTCATATCAAATAAGCAATTCTGTTCAAGATTCAGGCCTAAATAGAGGTCAGAAACTAATGAGCTTCATGGCAGAGAATAAAAATGCATGGTGGGTACACATATAAATTATCAGGAAACGGAGAGTGACTATGGTAGATATAAGCTAGCCTGTAAACAAGTTACAAAGGAGGTTTAGCAAGCAAAGGCACATTACGAGAAATCTTTGGCAAAGGATGCAAAAAAAAAAAAAACCCCCAATTAAGACTTCTTTACTTATATAAAGTCTAGAAGGTTGGGAATGAATCAGATTAATCCACTTGATATCGATGGTTCGATTGTCGTTAACCCTTTGGCAGTAACCTGATTCTTTACTTATATAAAGTCTAGAAGGTTGGGAATGAATCAGATTAATCCACTTGATATCGATGGTTCGATTGTCGTTAACCCTTTGGCAGTAACCTGATTCTGCTCAGGTTACTGTCAAATTGAATGAGTATTTTGCATCTACATTCACACAAGAAGAATTCTGTATAGAAGTGGAGGCCAGAAGCTTAAACTCTAACAGGGAGTTAAATGATTTTGTAATAACTGAGAGCAAATTGAAGGAGAAATTGCTGAAGTTAAACATAAGGAAGACGCCTGATGGGATCTATCCAGTCATATTACAGGAAGCAGCATAGGAAGTAACAGGGCCCTTAGCCATGATTATGAGGCATCCTTGGATGCACTCATAATCATGGGAAGAGAGGTCCCCACGGACCGGAGTTGGGAAAATATATCCCAAATTCATGACTACAAAGGAGAATCGAAAGGTGACATGAGTAATTACAGACCTGTTAACTTCTGTTCCAGGGAAAATAATGGAGTCACTGGTTAAAGAAGCACTACAGGATCATCTAGACAAGACAGCAGTTACAGTTAAGACAAGGTATGGATTTGTCAAAGGAAAGGCTTGTGTCACCTCACCAATTTTATTGGATACTGTGATGTAGCCACAATGGAACTGGATGCAAAAAATAATTCTCATATCACATACTTGGATTTCAGGAAAGCTTTTGATACTGTTGAACATGGAAGAATACTGTACAAGTTCAAGCAGTATGGCCTTGAGGGCAAGTTACTTCATTGGGTAAAAAAATGGTTGAGTGAGAAAAGACAGAGAGTGGCAATCAACAGACAATGCTCTTCATGGACTAATGTTATTAGTGGAGTTCCCCAAGGGTCTGTGCTGGGCCCACTGCTGTTTTCTGTATTTATCAATAATGTTAATGGATATCAGGCTTAATGTCCAAATTTGCAGATGATATGAAAATTGGTAGAGCTGTTAATAACAGCAAGAATAAGCTATTGCAACAGAATCTAGAAAAGTTGAGCAGAGGGGCTGAGAGGTGGCAACTAAAGTTTAACATTGAGAAATGCAAAGTACTGCATATGGGTTGCAGTACGACACTCGGTAGTGCAGAATGAAAAAGACCTGTGGGTTACTGTGCAGTCAGATATGAAGTTTCATGAGTAGTGCAGACGGACTGCCAGAGCAGGTCATGGGGTCTTGTCAATGATATATGGGAATTTTGCTTGATGGAATAAGGATTTGATTATCCCCTTTTATACGGCAATGGTCAGGCCATACCCTGAGTACTGCATACAGGTCTGGAGGCCTCATTTTAGGAAAGATGTTGAGCTACTAGAACAAGTACAGAGAAGGGCAACGAGATTAGTCAGTGGAACCAAGGGGTACTGTTCACAAGATAGGCTTAAGTTCTGCAAATTGCAGTGTCTTTAGACTAGGCACCTGTGAGGTGATTTGATTGAGGCGTATAAGACCTGGAATAATTTGAGCTCAATGCTGAGCATCTTTCCTTTTGCCGAATTAGTCACCCGAGGGGACATAATTTCAAATCAAGGAAAGACATTTGTAGCAGATATGTGCAGAAATTTGTCTTTAGCCAACGGGGTTTTTTTTAACCTTTGCCACCAAAGTAAATTTATTACGAAATTTGAAAAGTATATTCCTGCAATGCAAATAATGAAAAAATACTTATATATATATATATATATATAATTATATAAAATTAAACGAGACAGCAACTTTAGCCGAAAGCCTCCAAATAATTTAGAAATTCAACTAAATCCAATTAATAGTAAATCCATATTAAAATTTAAAATATAAAACCAATTATATAGAAATTTAGCGGCAGCCTATGGCAGATATAAGCTAGTCTGTAATCAAGTCACAAAGGAGATTAGGCAAGCAAAGGAAGATTACAAGAAATCTTTGGCAAAGGATGCAAAATAAAACAGCAAAGAGTTCTCTACTTATGTAAACTCTAGAAGCAAACGGATGAATCAGATTGGTCACTTAACATAGATGGTTTAATTATTGATGATCATGCTCAGGTAGCTGATAAACTGAATGAGTATTTTGCCTCTACATTCACACATGAGGAGTTATTCAAAGAGGGGATAATCAGAAGTTTATGAAACTCAAGTGGTTTTGTAAAAACTGAGAGCAAAGTGGAGGAGAAATTGTTGAAGTTAAACATAGGGAAGGCACCTGGGGTGGTTGGGATCTATCCAGTTAATTTAAATGAGGCAACAAAGGAAGTAAGCATAATTATGAAAGCTTCCTTTGACTTTGGGGAGGAGATGTGCAAATGTGTCCCCAGTTCCCAAAGGGAATCAAAGGGTGACATGAGCAATTACAGACCTGTTAGTTTGACTTCTGTTCCAGGGAAAATAATGAATTCACTGGTTAAGGAAGCGGTGCAGGATCATCTAGACAAAACTGGAGTTATAGATCAGGCACAGCATGGGTTTGTTAAAGGGAAGTCTTGTCTGACAAATTTGATTGGATACTATGATGCAGTCACAAAGGAATTGGATGCAAAGAATAGTTTTGATATCATATACTTGAGCTTTAGGAAAGCTTTTGACACTGTGGCACATGGAAGACTACTGTACAAATTGGAGCAGCATGCCATTAACCCCTTCCCAGAACATTTTTTTTCCGGAAAATGTGCCGTAACTGATCAACTTTTTTTTATTTTAAAGATTAAAAGTATGCATCATGCAAATACTCATTGTATAGTTTTTTGTATTTTTTATTAATTTTTTTGTAGAAAATACAAGGGAGTAATTTGGGCTATCCCGAGTTATCTCGTATACACCAAAAAGTGTGCAAATTTTTTTAATAAATTAGTGCTTGAGCTAAAAGAAAAGCACAGAAAAAGTCTTCATTACTCATTATATAAATAAATTTTAAAAAATCAAGTGGAACACACAAGCAGTAACCTCCCGCCACAAGCAGTAATCGCGAACTAACTACATTCAGACACATGGCCGCCACAAGTGGACAGGCGAGGTAAGCGTTACTTATGGGCGGCAGTTCAAGAGGGCACCGAAATATTTTTCAATATTGTTCTTGTGAATTATTTTCGTGGGTTCAGTATTCTGCATTTAGGATGGCAAATTATATTTTGCTTACTGGTGGCACAGGAACGTGCGTTACTGTTCTGACATTGCTGTACAATTTAAGTAAAACTAAGGCGAGTTGTTTGCTGCCAGGCGTAAAAAAATCATGGAAAAGGTTGGGATTTACCTGCCTAATGCAAAATTAGCCAGATAAATGCCAGAGAAAATACGTTTCAGTCCTAAATTTGGAGGTATTATTGTTTGCTTTGGGTATTATTGTATGTCGAGATATTTTGTGTAGTTCCAAATAACTTTTAAAACTAAAAGCGAGATATCTCGGGATAATCCATGAAGGGGTTAAGGGCAAGTTGCTACAATGGATAAAAGGATGGTTGTTGAGTAGGAGAACACAGAGGGTGGCTATCAATGGACACTGCTCTGCATGGAATAATGTTATTATTGGAGTCCCACAAGGTTCGGTGTTGGGCCCATTGTTGTTTTCGGTATTTATTAATGATGTTGATGAAGGTATATCAGGGTTAATGTGTAAGTTAGCAGACGATACAAAAGTTGGCAGGTTTGTTAATGACAGTAATGATAGTACGCTACTGCTACAGGATTTGGAAGTTGAGCAGATAGGCTGAGAAGTGGCAACTGAAGTTGAACATTGACAAATGTAAAGTACTGCATATGGGTAGCAGTAACCCCAGAGTACCATATCAACTGAGGGGTACTACACTCAAGGTAATGGAGAATGAAAAGAATCTGGAGGTAATTGTGCAGTCAGATATGAAGTTTTCTGAACAGTGCAGAAAGGCTGCAAGAGCAGTTCACGGTATCTAGAATTTTTCTAGCAAGGATAAGGGGTGATTGTCCCTTTGTATAAGGCAATGGTCCGGCCACTCCTTGAGTACTGTAATCAGGTCTCGAGGCCTCATTTTAGGAAGGATGAAGAGTTGCTGGAACAAGTACAGAGAATGGCAACAAGATTAGCGTGTGGAATAAAACATTGGTGTTACCAAGAAAGGCTTAAGTTCTGCAAATGCAGCTTCTGGAGTCTAGGTACCTGCAAGGTGATCTTATTGAGGTGTTGGCTTTGAATGAAAATAAGGCCTTGAATCGATTGAGCAAGCTTAATGCTAATTGGATTCTTCCCCTTGCTCAGGTTACTCACCTAAGGGGGCATAAATTCAAATTGATGGGCAATTGCAGAATAGATGTGCGGAAATTTGCCTTTAGCCAACAGGTGGTTGATAGTTGGAACAAACTTCCTTCTGTCATAGTGGAGGTCAACAACTTAAATAAGTTCAAGGCAGAACTACACAAAGATTTGGAGTGAATGGATGGGTGAAATGGTAAGGGTGGTGTCTCTTTTTTTTTTTTTTTTTTTTGCTTATGCTATATAAACTTGCTTTCTTTCTCTCATATTCTGAAAAGTAACAAATTCTGAATCTAAAGTTAATCCAAGTATTTATTAAAAAAAAAAAAAAAAAAAAATCCAACTTGATTTCCTCTTAGTGATCAAAAAAAGTTTCCCAAAGCTTCAGGGGGTGTAAAAGGCTAAGTTTCAATTATTTTGTTTAATTGAGTTATGGTTACAAACTTTATTCTAATTGAAAATACAAAACTTTAATTCATCAGATACTTTCTACACTTTTCATTTCTTTACACATCTTAACTTTAAACATTAAATAAAACCAGTTATTCAACTTATTAAACATTTATCTATGGTGACCACTATCGTAAAACTAACAAGTTTTAGTATGTAAATACATACTAAAAAACAAGTCATAACAACATCAATGAACCTTAAAACAATGACTATAAAAGACATTGTTCCTTTTCTTCAGCACAGAAATTAGCAAACTCATTGCATGAAAAAAGTTCCTTTAAAATGTGATTTATATGTTAGATTGCACTGGCAGTATAAGTTCCATGGTCATCAGAACGCCACAAACAAAACATTACATTTCCTTTAATTTTCTTACAACGTTCAAAATCACTGCTTAAAGAAATCCTGGTAAAGAAAGCTCTTACCTTGTATCTTCTTTGCATAACATAGCTGAGAAAATGCCTTTTCACAACCTTTATTAAAATATCCAGAATGAAGAACATCAGTTCTTAAATATCAGAGTATTCCTTTTAAACAAAACAAATTGAACACTGTCGTAGGCTTTGTAGTACACATAGTGTCACTTCACAAAATATTTTCAGCTAATAACTCAAAATTGAGGAAAATTATTTAGAAATACTTAACCTTTTACTGATTGAATCCTGTTTTTTTTTTATTTTAGAAACAAATCATGCTCATTGAGAGCATACTCAATATTATCATTAAAATAATTTTTAGTATCTAAACTTGCATATCTATATCATGCTTTTTATATTACTATCCTAATTTTACATCATATTCTCCTCCTCTTTTCACTCTAATCGTGTTGTCATGTAAGCATTTCTTAGACAGTGAGTGCTATCAACAGCACAAGTGAAAACTCAAAATAGCACTTTTTCATGGCTTAAAAATTACTAGGATGCAACAAGATAATATGAATTTGAATCTGTTTCACAATGAAGTTATTCCAAATTATAGTTTTACATTCTGACAAAAATATATACGCCTTTTATACCGACCCTTGAAGATATCAGTTTGCAGACAATGAATGAAAAGTTCTGCCTTCAACAAACAGATAAAGGGATAATAATCTTCGAAAAAAAAAAACCCAGTCATGTCATTGTGGTAAAAATTCTGTTCCCTTTATAGTGATGCCCTATCACTATAAATTGGACCTATCAAATAGGTGCCACTACATTTATATTTGCCCTTATTCGCAGTTTAGTAAAGACCTTTTTTACTAAATAATTTTGGAGGGCACTGTTTTATCCACATAAAGCAATTTTTCTGAACAAATAGTTTTAATTTTTACAAAGTCAAAATTTATATATACAATTTTCTTAATTGATCATGTTAATTAATATTATCTTAAATAGCAAGACCCTCACCTTTTTACAGGAATGGGGGATTCCTCTTTCCCCTTCTATATATATATATTTAAACTGGTATACAGTGTGTGTGTGTGTGTGTGTGTGCTGCCTAACCATTAATATCCAGACAACTCCACTGATAGCTGTTCATATTTTACCCAAGTAAAATGTGTCAGAAACTATCAATATGTTCATAGGCCTTAAAAGAGACAGTAGTACAACTATGAATGCAGGATGCCGCAGTTGATTGAGTTAGCAGACTTCCAGTGCAGAAAAATAATAAAACAATCTGTCTGTATATCACATTTCACTGGCAGGGAGGATCTCTAGGTTCAAAATTAGTGATGTAATCTGCAAATAGAAACAAACTATTGCTGAAATAGTCAGAAAACAACCCAGAAAGCATCTTAAGCTGACAGAATAGGAGAGAGAGAGAGCCTCACAAAGTACTGCCCATTTGAATGTATGTCAACGTTGTTGCAGCACAAAGAGGTCCTTAGTGAAACGATAGGACATATGTCAGCACCTTGTTAGTTGTTGGCGCATCAGCTTCTATGGCCATAATGCACTTCCCAAAGTTTTGCATTTTACTGTGATCCAAGCCAAAGGCAGGAATCGAACCCGCAACCTTTGGGTTGCCAGGTAGGCAACTTAACCTACCTGGCTGGCCCGGTCGGCTGTGTCAGCACCAATACAGTGTGTAGGACACTGTATGATATGGGTTACCATGGTTGTCCTGCTGTCCAAAAGCTACTAAATCCCTGACTAATGCCAGATTCCATGTAGTAGGTGTATAGTAGCCCACCATTCTTGGACTGCTGACCAATAGAAAGCTGTGCCTTTGAGTGTCACATGGTTTACCAGTCTAAGGGTTGTTACTGGGTGTAGTGGATCCTAGATAACACTACCCGCCGTATTATGATGACAATAAAGCAAAAGACAGCATGACGTACTGGGGTTGCTTTTCATGATTTGGTCTAGGACCAGTGGTTGTTTTCGACAAACCCATGAATGCTGAGGTCTACCAAATGTCCTGGATAGTAATGTGTTACCTGTGTTGTGGCATCGCATCAGGGATTGCTCATTCCTGTATCAAAAGACAACCAGTCTATGTCATACTGATTGCACTGTCACAGACTGGTCTGAGGATATGAGTATCAAAACGTTGGACTGGTCAGCCCAGAGCCTGACCTCAATACTACAGAAAACATCGACAATGAATTAGATTACTGAAAAGATTTCCAAAAAACAGAGCTGTATTAGTTGCTAATTTGAAGGCTGAATGGTGGTATTAGACAGCATTTACAAAATGCGATAGAAGTGTTCCAAACAGATTAGAGGCTGTAAAAAGCTAAAAGTTTCAGCACACATTATTAGTTTTCCTGTGAATATAGCTTATTTGTGCATGTGTGTGTGTGCGTGCATGCAAGCACCTGGAAAAACAATTGGACTACTCTATCCACTTATGTGCTCCTACAACTTTGAAAATTTAGACTTCTGAATATTGCAATAGTCTCATTTATTAAGATGTGTGAAATGACAGAGCAACATCCTATATGATGGACTAACTACTTTCAATCAAATGGCATCACTAAAAAGACTCATCTGGCATTTATTTAAAAGAAGTATTACTATCAGAGTAGTGTCAAATAGACAAACGTGCCCCGTCTTTAAAATAAATTTAAAACTGGTCTTTTGTTGTAATTTAATTGAAGGTATTGCAATACCCAGGAAATGTATGAGAGGGGAGTGTGTGGCATTGCAAAATAGAGTAACCAAATGTTCAGTTTTGGGGACTGATTTTGATTGTTTCCAATTTTGGATGTTACATCCCATTGTCACCAAAAAAAAATAATTTTGGGGAGCATTGTTTTATCCACATAAATCAATTTTTCTGAACTAATATACAAAGTTTTAATTTTTACAAAGTCAAAATTTATAATATACAATTTTCTTAATTGATCATGTTAATTAATATTATCTTAAATAGCAAGACCCTCACCTTTTACACTTCAAATTATTGATGTGCAAGGACATTTTAATAAAGCATCAATATGAACTGTATGTTCATTCACTCATGCACTACTTATTGATATTGTGTTGTCTATTTTACACCTAAATTAATCAAGGTAAGGAGAAGATTTATAATTAATGATAAAATAAAGCATAAAATACTTTGTCTTCATAAGATGTTTAAAAGGATTAGAAAGAATGACACTAATCAAAAAAATACTGCCCTGATGACAAACTTGAATCCACAGTATGAATAGAATTTCATACTGTGGATTCAATGCCTACCCTATTTATAAGAACAGCCAGATATCTTTGAGCTCCTGCCTATACCTCCACCAGCAGTGTAGAATAATACCAAGCCATCTTGGCACTCAGATTCAAAAGGAAAGTGCCCCCCCTCCACTTAACGAAAAAGACTTTGAATGTCACATCATAACATCATAGCACTGCTAATAAACTGTGCCACTGTTTAAAAAACAATCAAGTAGAGTGATATGAAATTTTGCAATGCTGAAATGACATTTTTTCTTTGAACAAACTTTACAGACGTACAAAACCAAATGGAAATGCAAATAGTGGAAATGATTATGCAATATGAAAGTACAAATGATTACAAACAATTTGCTTAGGATTTTATAACTTTGTTATAACACAAATTTTCCTGAACAAGTCAGGATCTAGTAAAAAAAAAAAAACTAGACTAATAGTTACAGACAGGATTATGTGAACTTTTCTTTATGTAAAATGTATTCTAGTTTTTACATTTCTAATGTGAACCAATTGATAATTTTACAAGAATGAAAAGTAGTCACCCTACATAAATTTATATATTAAGGTGCTAGAAAGCCAGTGGTAAAAATTATATCATTGTTACATAGATGGTTCCAAAAATGGCCCAGATTTTTCTTCGTCTGAACGCATTTTGTCTTCATTTTCAACTCTGAAAATATACAGTTCTATATCATTGCAATATTTGCTGCAGCATAGCATCCACCCTACTGATTACTACACTACCTGATACCATGAAAAAATATTTGCAAACACTCCCACATTATCCCACCATTCATTTCTTCATAATATAATTATCAACTCCCCCATTGATGAGCCTAACAAATCTCATGAATCAATATCCACATACCAACGAATACGTGTTTTTCTTTACTCACATTGTTCACGCTCATATTCAGCTATACCTAAAATTTAATCCAAGAAATTTGAGTAAATCCTCTTTCAAGAAAATCCTCATAAATGAATTTTTTTTATCAATTTTTAAACTGACTTTTTTTAAGGAAACAACAAATTTATTATAAAAAAAAACAAAAAAAAAAAAAAAAAAAACAGACACATTAGATGTAAGTTCAGAACACATAAATGTGAAAATGTATTATTTCCACACACTTTTTTCAACTTATGAAGTTACTTAGTTACTGGAGAAAATAGAAACAGTTAAGTTAAAAGTTTCCAAAAATTTCTAATTTAACTTTCAATTTTGTAATTCATTACTACCAATGTTTGATATCTTTAAATTTCTAGTTAACTGCAACCCTTGGCAGTTAACTGCCAAGGGTTGCCAAGGGTTGACAGCATCCGTGTCAACTATTAACTGAAACCTCCAGCATCATAATCTACAAAGAACAACAATACACTAAGGATTTGCAAAATCATGGTGCAGGTTTGAAAGTTTGAAAATATTCCTTAACACACTCGCTGCTTATGAATACAAACATGCAGCATCGGGTTTTCCATCCACTGGAGGGAAAAAGTCCCTACTTTTAAAACTTTATCTTCCAATTTGACAGAAGAAAACCAGATAATTTTGTTAAGCAATCTTATCAGAGGCAACTAATTTAATCAGCAAGAAGAAAGCCGAAAAATGTCTCTACCCTCTCCAATCCAGACTGGCTCAATCTCATGGTTTTCGATCCAGGATCAGAGGTTATCAGAAAATCCAACCTCAACAGTGTTAACATCTAGGACTTTCTTCATCAGAAAATACCAGAGCCATTCATTTCTCCAGTTTAAAGTCTCCAGAATAAATATATCTTCATTCACCAACAATTCCACCAAACTAGCCACCTCAATTGATCTTGAACCTAATGGCTGGAGTCATGATAAGGTGTACAGAAAAAATATTTCAGATTCACTGAAATCAAACTTTTAGTACCACTTTCTCGGCAAATTTTTGCTTCTAGACCAGCATCGATTCACTAAGGCATTTCAGCATGCTCAACTGATACATGTTTTCTTCAATTCATTTCCATGATTTATGTAACATGACAGAATAAAGAGAATTTGCACTTCCTTTCTATCACCACTGCCTCTAGCTCAGTTAGCATTAGCATTAGTAGAGGCACATGATGCAAGAAAGCAAACTTATACAGCAACAGCCAAAAAAAAAAAAAAAAAAAGTACTGATCCATTCATTCCAAATGTTTGTCTAGTTCTGCCTTGAATTTATTTAAGCTATCAACTTCCACAACAACAACAACAGATGGAAGTTTGTTCCAGCAATCAACTACCAGCTGGCTAAAGGCAAAATTCCACACATCTATTCTACAACTGTCTTTCCTCAGTTTGCATCTAAGCCCCCTCAGGTTTGTAATCTTAGGAAGAGAAGGAATCCCATCAGCATTGAGCCAACTCAATCCATTCAAGGCCTTACACCTCAATCAGATCTCCTTGCAGGTGACTAGTCTCCAGAAGTTGCAATTTGCAGAACTTCCTCAAGTCTTTCTTCATAAGAGCACCCTTTGAGCCCTTCACCAATCTTGTTGCCCATCTCTGTACTCGTTCTAGCAACTCTATATCCTTCCTAAAATGAGGCTTCCAGACATGTATGCAAGGCTTGGCTTGACCAGTGCCATATACAAGGGAATAATCACCTCTTATCCCTGCTCTCTGCTCACAAAATTCAGGTATATCATTGACAAGACCCCATGACCTACTCTGGCAGCATGTCTGCACTGCTCAGAAAACTTCATATCTGACTGCACAATTAACTCAGGGCGCTTTCATTCTACACTAACCCGAGTGTAACACCACATAGTTGGTACATTTCTCTGGGGTTACTGCTACCCATATGCAGTACTTTGCATTTGTCAATATTAAATTTCAGTTGCCACTTCTCAGCCCATCTACCCAACTTTTCCAGATCCTATTGCAGCAGCATACTGTCATTACTGATATTAACAACCCTGCCTTTGTATCATCTGCAAACTTTGACATTAACCTTAATATACCTTCATCAATATCATTGATAAAGATACAAAACAACAATAGGCCCAACACGAACCGTGAGGGACACCCTAATAACATTACTCCACGCAGAGCAGTATCCACTGATTACCACTCTCTGTCCTCACCCATTCAATCATCCTTTAATCCAATGTAGCAACTTGCCCTTAATGCCATACTGCTCCAATTTGTACAGTAATCTTCCATGTACGACAGTATCAAAAGCATTTCTGAAATCCAATTATATGATATCAAAATTATTTTTTGCATCCAGTTCCTTTGTGACCACATCATAATAGCCAATCAAATTGATCAGACAAGACTTCCCCTTGACAAACCCATGCTGTGCCCGAATTATTACTCTGTCTCATCTGCATAATCCTGCAATGCTGCTTTAACCAGTGACTCCATTATTTTCCCTGGAACAGAAGTCAAACCGATAGTTCTGTAATTACTCTTTTATTGTGTCACTCTTTTATTTCCCTTTGTGAATTGGAGATACATTTGCACATCTCCAGTCCATGGGGACTTCCCCCGAGTCCAAGGTTGCTCTCATAATTATGGCCAAGGGTTTGTTTACTTCCTTTTCCACTTCCTTTAATATAACTGGATAGATCACATCTACCCTAGGTGCCTTTCTTATGTTTAACTTCGACAGTTTGCTTTCCTCACTTTGCTTTCAGTTATTACAAAATCATTTATCTCCCTGTTAGAATTTGATAAACATCTGGCCCTCTCCTCCTTGAATAACTACTCATTTGTGAATGTAGATGCAAAATGCTCATTTAGTTTGGCAGCTATCTGAAAATGATCATCTACAGTCAAGCCATTGATATCAAGTGAACCAATCTGATCCAACACCTTCCTTTTAGAGTTTATATAAGTTTGTTTGTTTGTTTGTTATTTGGTTTTTAGGAGCATTAGCAACTAAGGCCATATTGCTCCGGGATATGCGGTGGTCATTCCCTGACCTTTCCACATCTTCCGTATTTGGTGGTGACGGGCTCGAACCCCGGTCTAATCAAGAAGCATGTGCTACGCACTGCTGCTCCTTCCCACCTGGCTACGGAGGCGCCCGTTTATATAAGTAAAGAAGTCTTTGCTGTTTTTCTCTGCATCCTTTGCCAAAGATTTTTCATAATCTGCCTTTGCTTGCCTAACTCCTTTGTGACTTGGTTACAAACTAGCTTGTATCTACCATAGGCTTCTGTGTGAATTGATAATTTATGTGCATCCCATGCATTTTTCTTCTCTGCCATGAGCCTCATTAGTTCATCTGACATCCATTAGGGCTTAAATCTAGATCAGCAGTTCTTAGTTGGAACAAAAAGCCTAGGAGCTTCCAAGATTACTTCCTTGAATGCTTCCCATTTAGAATTTACTGTTGGTAACACCATCAGTTGGGCCCACTGTATAGAACTTAAAAAATCTCTGAGACCACTGTAGTCACTTTTTTGCCCTTTCCTTGCAGAATCATTTCCACTTCTGCCTGCAGCTCAGATAAACTGAGCTGCAGGCAGAAGTGGAAATGATTCTGCAGCTTGGGGGGGGGGGGATTCACAGATTAATCTATTGGTCTGTGAATCCTTCCCCAAGCTAGCAGTTTTCCGACCCACCTAACATTGCCTAGATAGCATCATTCTTGCACCCTCCTATTTAAGTGTATCCCACCCCTATAGAAGCAGTCTCTCCTGTTAACAAGCAAAGACCACACTGAGAAAAATTCTACCCCATGAGCCCTACACAGTCTCTTCAGGGCTGAAATGATTGACAAGGCCCTCTCATGTCTGGGCAGGATTGCAGACCCTTTCAAATTTAACTCTAACCCTAACATTGACCTGTACGTGCTTAATAAATCCACAGATTTCCTACACTTATTGTCATTAGTGCCAACGCGTACAACAATATCACCTTTTGTGCTCTTAAAACATGATATCTGCTCTACAATGTCATCAACTTTTGCCCCTGCTAGACATACCTTGGTCCTATTCCACCTATCCCTTTGCACAATATATTTCCCGTTTCCCTGACAATTGAATCTCCAACTATAACTAGCTCCTGTGGTACCAGCACATTCTGCTGCTGTCGTTCCTGGCATAAGAGTGAGCTCTGGCATTGAATTGGTCAGCTGAGAACTTGATGCCCCTGACTTGTTTCCCTGACAATTGAGTCTCCAACTATAACTAGCTCCTGTGGTACCAGCACATTCTGCTGCTGTGCTGAATTGGTCAGCTGAGAACTTGATGCCCCCCCCCCCCATTTTAATTCCTTTGACCTGTTGCTATTGATCCTCTGATATCTCTGCTCCAGAACTATTAATTGCATCTCAGGTCCCTGCTGAAAGTGGTTCAACTCTATTAGAGAATATAAGATTGCACTCTTACCTTCTCTAACAAATCCATAACCTGTATTTGGAACATTAGCTTAGGCCTGCTCCAAGGAAGCCTCTCAGCTTTGTTCTTGTCAGCAGTTCTTTCCTCTTCTTTCAAATCACCTGAAATTCACCTCTTATGCTGAGACATTTTTCTGGATTTTCCATTCCCTTCCAGCAATGTCATCCTTTTTGATTCATTATGTAAGGCTCAATAACTGATTGATACCTTTCTGGATTATGATCTTTTTGGTTTGCATGCAAGGCCCCTTAATCCTTACAATCTCCTTTTTCTACAAGTTAGAATACAAATCTAAATTGATCTGTCCTGAAAACCAGATTAAATTCTTAGGAGTACATATGGATTCCAACTTTCTCTTCCACTGCACAAAGCTTCGACCTACCAATCTAAGGGCATTTTGGTTTATGAAGTGTGACTTTACTCTCATTCATAATTCAAATGCTATATGGAAATATTTTTCTATCTCTATCCTACATCACTTCCTCTATGCATCACTAATATGATTTTTCATCCTGAAATCTGTCCTTCAGCCTATCATGTATGCTGAAGAGCCTACATGA
Organism: Mastigoproctus giganteus; assembly: GCF_048544385.1. NCBI lineage: Eukaryota > Metazoa > Arthropoda > Arachnida > Uropygi > Thelyphonidae > Mastigoproctus > Mastigoproctus giganteus. Next base: position 72,192,819 of record NC_143576.1, read on the forward strand.
CTTCCTTAACACTTGGAACTTTCTTCAGTGGTGAATTCCATCCAAGGCAACCAGAGCCACTCTATATTGTCTATCTAAACTCTCCAGAATAAACAGTATTTGAATCTTCAAAAACGCCATCAAGCTAACCACCTACCTTCATCTTAACCCTTATATCTCACAATTCATAAAAATTGTGTATTTAAAATAATTCATTCATATTAAACTTAACTTTTTCAGATTTGTTATCTCCATTTTCATTGAGCTTGTAACATTTTTAATTTTATTCCTTTGCTAAAGCCACAGTTTATATTTTATTATTATTTAAATTTTTTACATATTTTATATTAAGTATTTTATATATATTTTTTTTCATCATTTAAATAACATAAACTCCTTTAGCTTGGCTGGACCAGAGTGCTATCCTTACTTATTTGATAGTAATAATTATGAGCGGTAGTTACTAGAACAGATGGAAAATCATGCTCCCAAATAACCTGTGTATTAACATTATATTCTTCATTCATATACTGTTCACTTTCCTCCAACTAATTCAGGTCCACACTCTGGACTATTAGTTTATATAAGGGCAGAGTGTCTATTTCTATCCTAATTTTACCTCCTGTTAGCTAAACTGCTATAACATTGTCTGTGATCACTACATACAAATAGGTACAGAAAGTGTGTTATTTGTTAATCAGTTTTTTTTTTTAAGGAGCATTAGCAACTAAGGCCATATTACTCCGGGATATGCGGTGGTCATTCCCTGACCTTTCCGCATCCTCCGTATTTGGTGGTGATGGGCTCGAACCCTGGTCTAATCAAGAAGCGTGTGCTACGCACTGCTCCTTCCCACCTGGCTACGGAGGTACCACAGAAAGTGTGTGTGTGTGTGTGTGTGTGTGTGTGTGTGTGTGTGTGTGTGTGTGTGTGTGTGTGTGTGTGTGTGTGTGTGTAAAATATAAGAGATTATAGTAAAGAGTAAAAACAGATATATATATATATATATTTCTTATGTAAATAACATCTTTAGAAAATTTCTATTCATTCATAACAATAATTATGAAAATTGATATGAAAATTCCAAACTGATATGAAAATTCAAATCAAATTACCATTTCATATGTATAAACAAATTACTTACAAATGAATGGAATTTGTATCAAGGTCAACACAGGTTACATCATCAGGTGGATCATATAAATCAAAGTATCTTGAATCCACACCTGAAAAAGAACAAAAATAAAAGAAAAACATTTTCTTTGCAATTAAAATAATTCCTTACAGTTCACATTCAAAATTTACATACACATTATGAAACCCAAAAGCTATGAATCCTTTTCACATGGTATTACTTATCAAGATAAATTTGCTTAGTAAAATTTATGCATTCACTTCAAATAATGAATTTAGCTAACAGGAACATAAAACAGCACACTTTGCCATCAGTCAATGGTGGTAGGAAATAGGTATGGTAGGAGGCAATAAAACATCAAGTTGTTATTGTAAAAAGAAGTAGAAGTAAAATTGGACACAAGTTGTAGCCAATAGCTTTGGCAAGAGACCAAAATGCTCAATTAATGTTTTCACAAAAAGCAAGTTTTCTGCTCTTAGCCTGTTCAAAACCAAGTTTGAATTAATTAATAATTCCTAACCAACTGATGAAAGTCTCCATATAGGCAGAAAATGAAGCTGGATATTTAAACATAAGCCAGTTATCTTGAAAAACAATGGTTTAGACAAGAGATGAGATTTTGTGGTGAAAAGCAGAATAAAGGATTTCACTGACATGATGAGCAAACACTGGATTCAGAAAATTTTAAGCAGGAACAAGAATCAGAGCTTTTCCCCTTCTGCATTTTTGTAATGCCAAAAGACACACAAGGATGAGAATGGCCATGAGATGGAGGCGCTACTGAAGAAGTCAACATCACCAAATTATGATTAGAGGTACCTAGAGGGCAACTAACATTTTCCTTCAAACCATACTTTCAAGGGTTATCAGTGAGGTTAGCATTGTCTGCTTTGTGATAGGTAAATCAAAAAGCAATGACCATTAATAATTGAAAATCCTCAGCACCTTCAACAGCTGGGAACAAATAACCACAAAATTGAAGCCAGCTGGAGTTCTGAACATTAAAATCATCAAGGAAAATTATCCCATTGTTACAAAAGTTAGAATGGAGAAAGTAGAGTTTCAAAGAAAAGAAGTCAAAAGGTTATGAGTGATTAGTATTCTGGGAAAAGTACAGAGGAAAAAGATCAATTTGGCAACTGAGTTTAAGCGAGGAGATCAAAAAGAGAAGATTCCAAATGAGAAACTCTGTGACAAGGAATATGAGAGATATTCCTTGTCAGAGGAATATCAGCAGACTTGTGTAAAAGTATCATCTATGAAGTGAAAGGAATCAGAGCAAATAATTAAGGCAAATGAGATAAGTAGTATATGAAGCAATTGATAACTCTAGGCAATGCAATTTTTGCCTCCACTAATATATCAGCTCTTTTCAGTCGATTTTTATGCACAGAATTTAAAATAAAATATCACACCACATCATAATTTCTGCATATAGAGATGATTTTGTTTTTTCCCCATAATAGATATATCTTACAATTTAGGGAAGTACAAAAAACATTGAGGTGTGGCATTACCTGCAAATAAAAATATTTGCATATGCTTATAGACAGCAGTAATGTTAGAGAAGGTTCACATGGTAAACCTTTTCTGCCTGCTTCCCATCTTTTGCTTTCATTAACGGAAAAAGGGTTATAGCATTAGTATGAGTACAGCATATCTATTGCATATTATTTGTTTCTTCTGAGATTTACTTAACAATGTTGTTGTTATTTGGTTTTTAGGAGCATTAGCAACTAAGACCATATTGCGCTGGTGATATTCGGTGGTCATTCCCTGACCTTTCTGCATCCTCCGTATTTGGTGGTCATGGGCTCGAACCCCGGTCTAATCAAGAAGTGTGTGCCATGCACTGCTGCTCCTGCACACCTGGCTACGGAGGCACCACTTAACATTGTATTGTCAAAATAAAGTGTATGGATCAGCTTTGTGATCACGTTTGCGAATTGAATTTTAATTTTATTAAATGGTGATTCTAATAAGAGAAAATAGAAGAAATATATTCTCCACAGGCTATAAAAGTAGATATAAAGCACAAATTTACACTTAATTATATTAGTGATTATCAAAATTAAAAGATATGTGAAAATTGGAAGAATATTTTCCACAGGTTAGCAAAATAAATTTAAGCTTATGTGTACATACTTTAATTAATACTGTAATATGTACATACTGACTAATTGATATTTCTATTCACCTACTTTGTTTTTGTTTCTTTTTTTTTTTAACATGTGCCGATGTAAAATTTAAAACAGTAAAAAAGAGAAGCAATCAATAACAAAGAACACAGCATGCACAAACTGCAATTAACATGATATGAGCAAGTGAGATACAGAGTAACAAGTTTACGAAGCTTAAAAAATAGGAATGAAGAGAAGAATTTGAAAATTTATTTATATTTTTTATATGATTGAAGATTTCAAGTAAGGGGAAACATATTTCACCATAATAACATAAAAACCCACAGAATTCCAACTATTGGTATTATTGCAAAAGCAATAAGATAGAGTTTACTACCCGTAATAATAGATTACACTAACAGAAAAGCACACTAAACCAGAAATTGCAAATTGTTTTATGGTAGCGACCTCCAGAAATGTGCTTTAGAAAAATATCACAATGGTGTTCAAAATTTATTCTTATAATTGAATATATGATAACAATTAAAGTATAGTGCATTTTAATGGTTTCAATTGATTTTTTGAAATTTGATTCTATAAAGCAGCTGATTCTACTAACCAATGATCATGTTAACTGGCGACTATGCAACACATCACAATTTTACGGCAAATTTTTTTTCAGATTACAGGTACATAGTATATATTGGAAAATACAGTACAGTCAGTCCTCATATAAGACGTGTTTACACTACAAGAATTCGATCATACACGATTTATAAATATGGGAACGATTTCGTATATAACACAAACCGAATTCGCTTATGCACGATTCGCCTTTATGTTTATAAGAAATGGCAGTCAAACACGGAATCACCACAACTGAAAGCAACACAATAGGAATGAAGAGAAGATTCTGAAAATGTATTTGTTTTTTATATCAGTGAAGGGGAAACACATTTCACCATAGTAACAAAAATTCCAGCTATCGGTATTATCGCAAATGCAATTAGATCGAGTTTACTACCAGTTTATAACAGATTCCACTAACAGGAATGCAATTGGAAATTGTTTTATGGCAGTAACTCCCAGAAATTGGTTTTGTAAAATGTGAGCTAGTGAGGTGTTAACAGAGTTGGCTCTGCCTTTACGGTGTTGTTTATTCAGTTGCTACACATTCACAGCTTTGTTTATGTGTATCATGCGTGCTTCCTCATTTTGTAATTCTGCTTAATTCCTTAAAAATGAGTAAAATACTTAAAAGGTGTGAAAAGGAAGCGTCCTGGTGAAGACACTACAGATTCAGAGAGAAAAAGAAAAGCAATATCGATAAACAGAGGCGGACTGGATCAAAAATTCTTACCCGGGAAAATTTGTAGTGGCCTTATACTAGCGTTTATGGCCAAAATCACACTGGCCTACGACCCACCACGGTTTCTCTGGTAAAGCTTATGGCCAGTCCGCCTCTATCACAGAGAAAAAAAATATGAAATTGTGAAACACTTTGAGCGAAATGAAAGACCTTGTGATACATGCTACAGGCCTAAATGAGGCAAAACCGAGAATTACAAAGAATGCAGAGAAAATAAAAACTTTCATAGCAAGAACAACTCAAAGTGTAATTAAAATCCATTAGATTAAGACACAAAGAATTGGAAGAGATGGAACAGCTGTCAACTGTTTGGATAGAAAATCAAACAAAAGACAAGTTTGCTTACGATAGAAGCAAAAGCATTAGCAATATTTTATTACGTAATAGTCACAATAAAATATGTAAGTATTTTATTACGTAATAGTCACAATAAAATATGTAAGTATTTTATTACGTAATAAAATTTATTGTGTTTGGTAATGTTTTGGTTACAAACATTACAGACATTGCAGAGAAAATAAAAACTTTCATAGCAAGAACAACTCAAAGTGTAATTAAAATCCATTAGATTAAGACACAAAGAATTGGAAGAGATGGAACAGCTGTCAACTGTTTGGATAGAAAATCAAACAAAAGACAAGTTTGCTTACGATAGAAGCAAAAGCATTAGCAATATTTTATTACGTAATAGTCACAATAAAATATGTAAGTATTTTATTACGTAATAGTCACAATAAAATATGTAAGTATTTTATTACGTAATAAAATTTATTGTGTTTGGTAATGTTTTGGTTACAAATGTGTGTTCAATCTTGGGTGGTCGGCACCTTACCCTATTTTCCCCATAGGGCCTGTTGTTTATATTGCACGAGGGTTTCTAGGAACACAACTATCGTGCTATACGAGGACTGACTGTATTCAGTATTCTAGAAAAAACTTATGCAATTTCCATTATAAAAATAACCTTTTAGAGAGATAAATAGCTTAGTTATATAGAGAAAATTTCAACTTCCAAGGTCTTGGAACAAAATACCAAAAAAAAAATTGTGTTATTGGGTTTAACATTACGATATTTTCAGGATACCATGGTGTCTCCGGAATAGATTAATATTGTAAAGCAAGGTCCACTGAATTTTATGTGCAGCAGTATCACAAGCTTTTCTAAAATCCAACGTCAAAATTATTTTTTGCATTTGGTTCCTTTGTTATTGCATCATAGTAACCAACCATGTTGGTCAAAGAAGATCACCCTTTTAACAAATCCATTCTGTGACTATGACTAGAATTATTTCTTTAACCAGTGACTCCATTATTTTCTCTTGAACAGAAGTTAAACTAATAGGTCTGTAACTACTTTGTCACCCTTTGATCCCCCGCTTTGTGAATTGGGGATAAATTTGCACATCTTCAGTCTACGGGGACATCCTCTGAAACCAAGGATGCTCTGTTAAATATGGCTAAAGGTTTTCTTATTTCCTTTGCTATTTCCCCTCAATATAAATGGAAAGATCCTATTCACCCCAGGGTCTTTTTTTACATCAAAAATTGTGCATTTTATATCTACAATAATAACACCTACTTATATCTACAATTGTAAATGCAGACGTAAAATTCCAATTCAATCTAACAACAATCTCAGCAGGATCATCAACAGTAAAATCACATCTAGAAGACCAATATGATCCTTTCCAGTCCTTCTGTAGTGTTTAAGATGACTACAGAAGAATTTGCCACTTTTCTTTGCCAGAGATCTCATAATCTGCTTTTTAAACTAGTCTACCTAATTGCCAACTAGTTTATAGCTACTGTAGGCTTTTGTATCAGCTAATAATTTATATGCAACTGATACACAACTGATATGGCTTCTCTGCAACAAGCATTTGACATTCATTCAGATCTTATATGCATTGCCTTGAAACAGCATATCTCATTTGTATAAAGCCTAGTAGCGTCTATGATTACTAGCCTGAATGCTTCCCATTTAGGTGCTGTTGGTAACACCACCACTTGGTAGCAAAGCATAGAATTTAATAACTGTGAAACCACTCTAGTCACCTTTATGAAACCAGACGTTCTTCCTTTCAGCTCAGACAGTAGTTAAAACCTTACATAAATCTTGGTGGTTCTTTTATCGGCAGATTCTTAATGCAGATCCGCAGATCAAGAATATTGCTCCCCACTGTTGCCTAAGTAACATGCTGCTAAAGAAAACAGTCATCCAATAAATCCACAAAAAAAACTTGCTAGTGTGCAATAAACCGACCTACAAGTTATTGTTAATATCAGTAAAGTAAAAATCCCCCATTAAAAGACATTCTTATTTATTGGTCTACTCTATTTGTATGTATAGTTGTTCCTTATACTCATGACAGTTATTAGGCCTATAATACATTCCTACTCCTCAGTGCTTACGTCACACCAAACTGACTGAAGATTGCAATAAGCACCCATATATTTTTCTTTAGAAATTCTTCCAGTCAGACTGGAATTCAAACTCAAACCTCTCCAAATGAATGACAAGTGGCAAAAATACTAAACTGTCACTGAGGATGTTTGTATCCAAGATGAAGAATGATCCTCAGGATTTTTGTGATGTTTGACATCAATTAGGTGATGCTAACATGTTTTATGCTGAATGTGTTGATCAATCCTAATTTGAAACTTTCCACACCAAATGTTTGCTTTTTTGAAGTTATTTTTGCACTCCCACCCAAGAATAGAAGGGATATATGAATCAGGGACTCACTGACTGACAGATCAAATAAAAGATTAAACTTTTCCTCACACCACAATGCACAAGCGATATATTCTACAGGCCTGACTGAGTTTGCAGGACCAATTAAATAAGGAAACTACTTTGGAGGCTCCAAATTTGAACTGATGAATACATTCAGCAAACAAAAACTTAGAAATCGCCCAAACTGACGTTGCACATCGCACCATCTCCAAGGACCATGCTTTCTTTATCTAGAATCCAAAAATGAGGGAAGGGAGAAGTTTAGCATTAGTAGTGGCAAATGATGCAAGAAACCAAGCTTATAACAGCAACAACCAAAAATAAATAAATAAAAGAAATTGCAATTATGAAAAAAACTACACTGTTTTTGGCAAATCATATAATGTTATGTTTAGCAAATATTTTTATCCATCAGAGACACTTAAATCAAATTACAGAGAAAAAGGTTTAGTCCAAGATAGAGTGGGATTTTTTTTTTTTTTTTTTTCGCTAATGAGCTGTTAATTACTAGAATTGGTTCAGGCTCATAGTTTTTTTGTTATATTTATGATAATTCCAAACACATGTATTAGAACCAAGAGTACTTAGTACCATTCTTGGGTAGGAAGTTAAGACGAAAAAAGATATTTGTTGACATTAGACTGTAATTTTCAGAAAACATGTAGGAAGGAAGGTTGTTCCAGAAAACGGCAGTTGAACAGAATAAACGAGGAAGATTAAAAGTTGATTCTGTCAATTTGAAGTTGGACAGTAAATAGATGGTGGCAGCACGTGTTCGGAGTGTTTTGAAAGAGATAGCAGGAATTATAGAATCTAATTCAGAGGAACACTCCCATGGAAGTATCTGTAGAAAAGGCAAGCAGCAGAAACATTACGTCTATGAGACAGCAAGTGGAGAGACTCTGTTAGAGATGAGTCATTAATTAACCTAATTGCCTTCTTCTGAATGGAATCTAGAAGCCTGAGAGAGGTTTTGGGGACACTGCCCGAGATGTGGGAACAATATTCCATGGTAGCGAGGATTTGCAATTTGTACAGAGTGAACAGCCGAAAGCGAAAGAGAAAACCAAGTTTTTTGGATGCAGAGGAAGCAATATTTATAATTGTGCTTGTGCCAAGAGAGATTAGAAGTTAGGGTAATCCCCAAAAGAGATATATCATTTTGCCTAGAAATCGGAGTATCACTAAAGATAAGCATAGGAGCAGAAGAATCCTTTTTGCGAGATATAAGACAACACTGAGTTTTAGAAGGGTTGAAATCAACTAAGTTATCTTTGTCCCACCTGAAGATCAGCATTTAAGGAATTGGTAGCAGATATTCGAGCAGTTAAAGCTGATTGAGCAGGGCAAGGTTTCTCAAAATGGAAAGCGGAATGCAATGTGCTATCATCGGTAAAACTATAGATAGGATTTCCAGTCAATGGAAGAAGGTCATTAATATATAATAGGAAAAGAGTGGGGGTAAGAACTGATCCTTGGGGGACACCAGCATTAGTGGAGAAGTTAGAAGATAAAGAGCCATCTACCATCACCTTCAGTGAGCGATCAGAAAAAAATCTGGATTACCAATTACAAAAAACAGTTGGCAAACCATAAGATGGAAGTTTGTTTAGAAAATCTTTATGCCAAACACGATCGAAAGCCTTTGAGATGTCAAGAGCAACTGCTTGAGATCCACCAAACTTTTCTATTGAATTTGATCATAAATGAGTAACATAAGCCAGAATATCACCAGTGAATCGACACTGACAGAATCCATACTGCCAACCGTTGATCAGACGGAAGGTTTCTAGGTAGTTTAAGAGTTGGCAGTTAATTGATTTCTCCATTATTTTAGAAATAGCAGAAGTAACTGCATTGGGAAGATAACTGGATGGGAGGGATTTCCACCCTTTTTAGGAACTGACTGGATATGAGCAAATTTGCAATCAGAAGGAAAAACAGCTTTGGAATAAGAAAGTGAAAAAAGGCGGAAAAGAACAGTAGTAAGATCTCGAGCACAGATTTTGAGAACAAGTGGAGAAATACCATCAGGATCTGGAGCTTTTTTAGCATCAAGGTTCGTCAAAATCCTTCTGACATCTTTTTGACCGAAGACCACAGAAGGCATTGAATGGCGTGTGTTGGGAATGGTGGGAGGTGTTTTACCAACATCATTAATACATGAGTTGGAAGAAAAATGGAATGCTAGCAGGTCAGCTTTATCCTTGGGTGAAGACAACAGAACCATCTAGTTTTGACAGAGATGCGAATACACACTACTCAGACTCCCTCCAGTCACTATCTGGCAGAGTAAAGGTAGCAAGATTATACACTAGCTGATCCGGAAGCCTCCTAAAGAGTTACCAATAGGTTCAGTCCGGTGTTCTAACTAGCAACCCGCCTGCGAACACCGTTTTAGAGCTGTACCCACAAAATGTAAGGAAGATTGGATCTCGCAATGATGTTCATGATAACCTGAAGTCATCAATTATACTGCATGATGGAAGAGATGGGGAAGGGTTGACCGGAACTTAGCTCTGGAGCCTAGACGTGGGTTGCACCACTTCAAGCCTCCAATAAGCAAAGTGGTGGTAGAGTTGCACCGGTTGAAGAGTCATCTACCACCTAGTATTGCCTGGTAACACAGAGGGGCGGAATTCCTCCATGTGGTGTGGGTGTCACACATCGACCCCTGTTTATGTTGGTTCACACCTGGGTGGTCACCCACAGTGTGCTTGTGCATGAAGGTTATACCCAGGATTACTAACAGTCCCACAATCCGGAAGGTGCAAGCAGAGTGTGAGGAAATTCAAAGTTCAGCTGGATAAGCACCTAGATAAGGAAGGAATTAGCATTGGCATTAGCATTAGTAGAGGCATATGATGCAAGAAAGCAAGCTTATTCAGCATCAGCCAAAAAAAAAAAAAAAAAACCCTCTCCCATTTCACCCCTCCGTTCGTTCGAAATACCTGTCCAGTTGAGCTTTAAATTTGTTTAGGCTATCAACTTCAACAACAAGTGATGGAAGTCGGTTCCACCAACCAACCACCCGCTGGCCAAAGGCAAATTTCCGCACATCTATCCGACATCCGTCCTTCCTCAATTTGAATTTATGCCCTCTGAGGTGATTATTCTGAGAAAGATGAAGAATCCCATTGGCATTGAGCATGCTCAAACCATTCAAAGCCTTATACACCTCTATCAGATCACCTCACCGGTGCCTACTCTCCAGACTCCGTAATTTGCAAAACTTAAGCCTTTCTTCGTAAGAGCAACCCTTTGTTCCATTTACCAATCTTGTTGCCCTTCTCTGTACCCGTTCCAGCAGCTCTACATCCTTCTTGAAATGAGGCCTCCAGACCTGTATACAGTACTCAAGATGTGGCCTAACCATTGCCTTATACAAGGGAATGATCACCTCCTTATCCCTGCTAGAAAAATTCCTGTATATCATTGACAAGACACCATGAGCTACTCTTGCAGCTCGTCTGCACTGCTCAGAGAAATTCATATCTGCCTGCACAATTACCCCCAGGTCCTTTTCATTCTCCACCACTATCAGTGTAGTACCGCAGAGTTGATACATTGCTCTGGGGTTACTGTTACCCATATGTAGTACTTTACATTTGTCAATGTTAAACTTCATTTGCCACCTCTCAGCCCATCTGTTCAACCTGTCCAGATCCTGTTGCAGCAGCATAGCGTCAGTAGTGTCCTTAACGACCCTGCCAACCTTTGTATAATCTGCAAACTTAGACATTAAACTTGATATCCCATCATCAATATCATTCATAAACACCGAAAACAACAATGGACCCAACACTGAACCTTGAGGAACTCCACTAATAACATTAGTCCACGTTGAGCAGTGTCCATTGATTACCACTCTCTGTCTTCTGCCACTCAACCATCCCCTTATCCATAGCAGCAATTTGCCTCCAATGCCACACTGCTCCAATTTGTGCAGCAGTCTTCCATGTGCAACAGTATCAAAAGCCTTTCTAAGATCCAAATATATAATATCAAAGTTATTCCCTGCATCCAGTTCTTTTGTGACTACATCATAGTATCCAATCAAATTGGTCAGGCAAGACCTGCCCTTAACAAAACCATGCTGCGTCTGAGCTATAACTGAATTCTTGTCTAGATGATCCTGCAGTGCTTCTTTAACCAGTGCCTCCATTAATTTACCTGGAACAGAAGTTAAACTAACAGGTCTATAATTACTTGTGTCAGCCTTTGATCCTCCTTTGTGAATTGGGGTTACATTTGCACATATCCAGTCTATGGGTACCTCCCCTGAGTCCAAAGAAGCTCTCATAATTATGGCTAGGGGTTTGCATACTTCCTTTGCTGCCTCCTTTAATATAACTGGATAGATACCATCCACCCCAGGTGCCTTTTTTATGTTTATCCTCAACAATCTCTCCTCCACTTTCCTCTCAGTTATTACAAAATCATCCAGCTCACTGCCAATGTTTACTTTACCTACATCATTCTCCTTCCTGAATAACTCCTCATGCGTGAATGTAGATGCAAAATACTCGTTTAGATTCTTAGACACCTGAGCAGGATCCTCAACTGTTGAACCATCAATATCCAGTGGACCAATCTGATTCATCCCTTTCCTTCTCGAGTTCAAGTATGTAAAGAACTCCTTTCTGTTTTTCTTTGCATCCTTTGCCAAGGATTTTTCGTAGTCTGCCTTTGCCTGCCTAATCTCCTTTGTGACTTGGTTACAGACCAACTTATATCTATCATAGGCTTCCATGTCACCCATTAATTTGTATGTATCCCATGCATTTTTCTTCTCTGCCACATGTCTCATTAGTCCATCTGACAACCATTTAGGCCTAAACCTTGAACAATATTTCTTAGTTGGTATGTAAAGCCTGGTAGCCACCAAGATTAGTTCCTTGAATGCTTCCCATTTTGAGTCTGCTGTTGGTAACATCATCAGTTGGTCCCACTGTATAGAATTTAAATACTGTCTCAGACCATCATAGTCCCCTTTACGAAAACAAAAACCCTTCCCTTTACCTCTGATGGTAGTTACCTCCTTGAGTAAATCCCACTTCAACACACTGTGATCACTGCCACCTAGTGGTTCATTTATCTGCAGGTTCTTAATGCATGAAGAATCACTACTGATAATCAGATCAAGAGTATTGCTCCCTCTTGTTGCCTCACGAACATGCTGATGTAGAAAACAATCATCCAATAAATCCACAAAAGCCTTGCTAGTGTGCGAGTGACCAACCCACAAATTCCAGTCAATATCTGGGAAATTAAAATCTCCCATTATAAGACTCTCTGATTTACTGGCCCACTCTATTTCCCTGTACAATATATTATTATACTCATCAGAGTCATTAGGCCTATAGCACACGCCTACTCTCAATTTTGATTTCCCTATGCTTATGTCACACCAAACTGACTCGACACTGCCCTGTCCATCGATGTCAACTGGCTTCACTTCCTTTGACTTTATGTGTTTCTTAATTAATAGCATAACCCCTCCTCCCCTCCTGTCCTGTCTATCCTTTCTATATACATTGTATTCCCCAAATTCCAGTTCCGCATTACTTATATCTGTGTGACACCACGTCTCTGATATCCCAACAATATCTGCCTTTGATGTTTTGAGCAATACCTCAAATTCATCAAATTTATTTACAAAACTCCTAGCATTGGTGTACACGCATGTATACATGCACCTGTTTCTATTCTTAGCTACCCTAACACAACCCATGTGTTTACTTGTAACGCAATGACTACCAGCAGTCTCTGAAATATCCTGCATCTTGTTTTTCAGACTTCTGCTCATTTGAATAGAAGCAGTGCAAGAATCACTTCCACCTCTGCCAGTGGCTACTGTTAATCTATTAGTCCTTGTATCCCCCCCAACTAGCAGTTTTCCGACCCACCTAACACTGCCTCGACAGCATCAGCAAATATTCTTGCACCCTTTCTATTTAAGTGTATCCCATCCCTGTAGAAGCAATCTCTCCTGTTAACAAGTACAGTCCAGGCTGAAAAAAATTCTACCCCTTGAGCCTTGCACAATCCCTCCAGGGCCGAATTGATCGACAAGGCTCTCATCATATACTCCCACCTATCGTGTCTGCGCAGAATTGCAGACACTTTCAAGTTCAACCCTAATTCACGGCTTTTTTTCAACAGTGACCTGTACTTGCTAAGTAATTCCGCCGGTCTCCTACTCTTAATATCATTAGTGCCAACGTGTACAACTATATCACCTTTTGTGCCCTTAAAAGATGATATCCGCTCTACAACGTCATCAACCTTTGCCCCTGGCAGACATACCCTGGTCCTATTCCACCTATCCTTTTTACAAAGCATGTTCCCCGTTTCCCTGACAATAGAGTCACCAACAACTACTAGTTCCTGTGGGACCAGCGCATTCTGCCTAGGGGACTGCCCCTGTGTTGCCTGATGACCAAGTGCAAGCTCTGGCGTTGATGTGGGCAGCTGAGAGCTTGATGGGCCCCTCAATTTATTCCCTTCGAGGGCATCCACCCTGTCCTTCAAGGTCTCATAAAGGCCCATAACAACGCTGAGTTGTCGCCTGATTTCCTTGCACTCCTTACATCGTGCACACACAAAGACATCCCCCTTGGCAGTATCATGTCCCGTACCCGACTGCTCCGCAAACATCAAGCAAACAGTGCATTTTAATAGACTGTGATTCAGAGGGCAACTGCCCCCCTCAGTTCTCCCCTGAACCACAGCACTCCCATTAGCTTGAGCCTTTTGCTTTGCTGCTCTGGTCAGAGTCATGATTCCAATTTAATTCAATAAAATTTAAAACAAAAATTAAATCCTTAAGTTATATCCCAAAACAGTTATGTTATATATATATATATATATATATATTTTTTTTTTTTCGGTATCTAGTGTTCCCTTTATACAACTTCCGTATCACGTGTACCACTATAGTTATGTATTAATTATTTGTTACGATTAAGTCGTTATATATATTTATAGAGTTAAAAATACAATTTAATTGACAATAAAGTTTATCAAGATTAATAGATTTACTGATTAATTGACAATATTATATTATGCAGTATACTACACTAAGCTTATGCTATTGTGTAAAAATGGCGGGAATTCACGAACGGTATTTCTACGGACTCGTAAGTATTGATTAACTTCGAAATCTCGCTATCTCAATTTAGAATAAACTAAGGATCCTGACTAGGTCTATAATCTACTTATAGAAGATAATTTGATATAACCAGATTACATAGATCATTTGATATTACATAGATCATTTATTGTTTTTTGTTTATTTTGCAATTGTTATGTTCATTGTTAATTTTTTTTGTTTTATTTATTATTAGCCATATGGTGCAAGGAAGCTTGAGGCTTATGCTGCACCAACCAAAAAAAAAAAAAAAAAAAAAAATTCCCAGACTTACCCTGAGAGAGAGAGATCATCAAAAAATAATTTTAGTTTCATGAACAGCATTCAGTTTATTAAAAAAAAATTATTAGTAAAAAGTTCTTTTTGAGAATAAAGAAATACTTACCCACAATAAATGGTAAAGGAGCACTCAAGACATCAGAAAGCCCTATAGGACAAAGTGGAATATATGGGCACTGCCAGTGAAATGGAAAGATTAGCTGCAAAATAAGGATGGGTGGGTGGAGGAGAGTGCATTAAGTAATACTCTAAACTCATTATTTCAGTGTGTTTGTGTTACTAATAAAAAAATAAATTACTTTTCGTTACAAAAAAATTCCAAGTGTTGCATAAAATAAGTGATATGAACTTCAAATTTATTTCATTTTAATGAGATGGATGCAATTGCATATTTGTACACAATTATCAGTTCTATTTTTAATAGCAATTTTTAGATTTGCATTAAAATGCAACTATCCTATATTCTTTGTAATTACCATAGCAATGAAAGTTCAGGTTTGCAAATATATACTGATGCAAAGGTTGTTGTGATATCTTTAACAATTCGTGAGTATTCTTCATGTCACCTTATCCAGAAGTCCACAAATTCTATTTAATCAAATTCGTGTTCAAGAATAGTGTCTGTTCTTCAATCATGTCTTCTTGAACTGACCGAAAAACCGCAGTAATATTTTAAAGAACCAAATTGCACCCTTAACCAGTGGCGAGCTGTGAATATTTTGACAATGGGCTCGCACTTTTGCCGACTTTTTGATGTGAAACATCCTTTTGGGGGGAGGGTACCTACCAAGTAAATTGATCGGTCACGTAAGTGACGTCACCCGCAGCATCTGCCAGAGGTGCTTCCCATGCTGAGACCACTAGTCTGTGTGGGACACTCACTAGTAGTATGATTAGATTAGAGTGTGTGACGCATTTTTTGTGACCAGTACGATATCTCGAGTTCTAATTTTTTGGAATTTTTTAATAGTATGACGTCACAACCATGTGACATCATATAGTGACGCGAAGGATGTTTCACATAAAACCATCTACCGCGCGTGCTCGGCAGACGCGCAACTTTTTTATTCTTTTTTTTGCAACTAGGGAAATATAATGGATACATTTTTTTTTTCACTATAAAATTTTAATATTGTGAATAAAAAATAACAAAAATATTTCCCATATTACAAATAACAAATTATCACAAACATTCTAGAATATAAAAACAAATATTACATAAAAAAATAAACTGTTCTAGAAAAGGTACACAAAAATCACAGATTACATGAAAAAAATATTGCACAAATATTCAAGAAACTTTTCTTCTAAAAATTGCCATATGAAATTTACTTCTTTATTAATATTGACATAACGATCTGGATCAAACTGAAGCAATGGTTTTCCATTTAGATGTATGGTCGTCATAATCTGCAATGTGTTTAATTTTCAACATTATTCGTTCATTTATTCATTCAGTCACACAATATTATTCATTATGCTGAAAGCTCGCTCAGTTTCAGCACTGTTAATCGCAATGGTTTCAAAGATATTTCTGGCTTTCTTAATTGTAAAGGGAATTTCACTCGATTTTAAAAATAAACTGTCTTCAACAAAATCTCTAAAATCATTAATTTTTTTCAGAAAACAAATTTCTTATTCGGTTTTCAGTCTTGCCACCGAGATGAAAGTTCTTTTAAAATCCACGATTTCCGGTAAAATGTTTAAAATTTTTTTTCAATGGTATGATTATTTTCTTTATTTAATTTAAAATCACCCTGTTGCATTAATAACTTATCCTTTAAGGATAAAAGAATACATTTAATAACTTGTCACGAGGTAATTTTACTGTTCTTACTTTCGATTCTGATTCCTTCAAATTCTTTCCACTTCCACATGCACTCAATTTTAGCTTCATATTTTCCTTCAGAATTTTTTCAAATTAGCAATAGCATTGATAGTTCGAATAATTAATTTATCTGCTTTTGCCATAGTGAATCTGTAAAGCTTCTGAAATGTAAGAGAGCTCATGCATGATGTTGATCATTGGTGCTAATTGGTTAAGAAATTCCAGATTTAAAAGTCGCTTTAACAATCCCGAATATTTAACTTCTGATTCAAAATGTTTGTACAATGCAGGATAATTCTCTTAACCCGCAATTACCATTCACAAGCTACAAGCTGCTCTTCATAGCCTGAACGCACGACTGATCTTTGTAGTTTCCACATCCAAGTTCTTTAGCAATCATCCTTAATTTGTGCTAGTTTTTTGGAGATTGCTAATAGTTTTTTTTTTGTTTTGTTTTTTTTTAATTATTGCCTATATGCCATTATATTTTAGAACATTTGAAGAGAAATATTAAGTTAATTCATTTTCTAAAATTATCCACAGGGTATGAAACAAAGGATATTTCTAATCAAAATGAAAGTGGCCTGATGTAGCCAAGGGTTCAATCATGAGGGCAACAACAGACATACATTTCAGTACACCATAGTTCAAGCCAGTGTGGCTGCTAAATATGGTTTAGAATCATATTCATTGTCAAAATAATTCATTCTAAATCCTTATTTAGTAGCCACACTGGCTTGAACTATGGTGTACTGAAATGCATGTCTGTTGTTGCCCTCATGATTGAACCCTTGGCTACATCAGGCCACGCTCATTTTGATTAGAAATATCCTTTGTTTCATACCTCGTGGATAGTTTTAAGTGATAAATAATGAAATAAAGCAAGTTTAAACAGCATCAGCCAAAAAAATAAAAATAAAAATAAATAAACTTTCAAAATCACCTGTCCAACTCTCCAATAGTTCACCCTAGTTCTTTCTAAATTTATTTAAACTATGCACTTCCACAATAGTTGATAGAAGTTTGTTCCAACAATCAACTACCCACTAACGATGGCAAACTTCCACACATTTATCCTGCAAACACCCTTCCTATGAATTAATGCCCCTCGTGTGAAGTATGAACTACAGGAAGAATGTCATCAGCATTGAGCTTGCTCAATCCATTCAAAGCCTAAAACAACTCAATGAGATCAAGTTGCAGGTGCCTAGTCAATAGACTCTGCATTTGCAGAACTGAAACCTTAAGGGCACTCTTTTTTCCTCCCCTGAGCAAACTCACTGCCCATTTCTGCACTATTTGAGCAGATCCTCATCCTTCCTAAAATGAGACCTCCAGACCTGTAGGCAGTACTCAAGAAGTGGCCTACCCATTGCCATATACAATGGTATAACATCTCCTTACCCTTGCTAACAAAGTTCCTGTATATCAGTGATTAAAACCCATGAGTTCTCCTGGCAGCCTGTCTGTACTGCACAGAGAACTTCATATCTATGGCACAATAACTCCCAGGTCTTTTTCATTTTCGACTACTCTGAATGTAGTACCTCACAGCTGGTACATTTAATTTTGATTTACTGTTATCCATACATGGTTCACTGAAAGTTTTTTTTTTTTTTTTGGCACAGTCTTCTAACACCAAGATGTGCCAATCTAAAAGTTTCCAAAGCCATCTTACATTAAAGTCAGTTATATAACTGGATTCATTTTAGATATCTGAAAATTCATCTAGATTTGCACTGTTCTCTATTACATGAGTGACTGCTGTAAATTGAGCAAAAACTGAACAGCCATTCTTCAGATGCTATTATACTAACTGCAGTCAACATGTTGCACTCTAAATTGCTTACAACAATATTGACAATGGCATGGATTATCTCCTTTTAAAAGAAACAAGTGAGTTAAATACATATCATTAATATGCTTAGAGAAAATTAAAGCTGGAAATACAAAGTTATGGTCTCTACTTTATCTGGAATAATTTTTTTATTAGTTTGTATTTGGCTGATACACATTTTTTTCACAGAGCTCTCTATTATCAATTTATAGTCTGTATAAGGTACTATAAATTCTGCTTCAGTCTAGTTCATTGGGTGTTCGCTGCTCCATCTGCTAGTTCACTCTAGCAGAGGGAGCATTACGTATATCTCGAACTTGACAACATAAGTCTTAACGTAAAACTGGATAGCTTAATACGTAGGACTGTAGTAGGAATCTATTAGCTTAGTATAATAGTGGCAATTAATCGATTAAATTTATAAATCATTTTTTTATTGTAAACTAAATTGTATTTCAATGGAAATCGTGCCCCAGACTAGAGTAGCAAAGCAACTTGCCCCAAGTAGCGAAAGTGCTGCGGTTCGCGGGAGAACCTTTCATAGGGGACAATTCTCCAATGCATCCGAGTCTAAAAAAACGAGCAAAATGTAACATATTTGTGGATCTCTCTCGAACAGGACATGATCTAGCCATGATGTCTTTGTGTGTGCTAGGTGAAGAGAATATGAAAAAATTAGGGGCCAACTCAACATTCTGATGGACATCTATGACAGCTTGAAGAGCCAGGTTGATGCTCTCAAAGGATTAAAAATGGTTGGCCCATCAAGTTCTCAGCTGCATAACTCAAAGCCAGAGAACATTCTTATGCAACACCAGGCAACACATCGGTAACCTACAGGGCAGAATGCACTGGTCTCACAGGAGCTAGCTATTGTTGGTGACTCAATTATCAGGGAAACGGGAAATATACTGTGCAGAAAGGATAGGTAGAACAGGACGAATATGTCTGCCAGAGGCAAAAGTTGATGATGTTGAAAAGCGGATATCATATTTTAAGGGCACAAAAGGTGATATCGTTGTACACATTGGCACTAATGATATTAAGGGTAGGAGATCTGTGGATTTATTAAACAAGTACAGGTCAATGATTAAAAAAGTTGCGAGTCGGGGTTAAATTTGAAAGTGTCTGCAATCCTGCCAAGACACGATGAGAGCCTTGTCAATAAATTCAACCCCAAGTGATTGTGCAGGGTTCGTTCGTGGGGTAGAATTTTTTTCTCGGTGTGGTCTATGCTTGTTAACAGGAGAGATTGCTTCTACAGGGATGGGATATACTTAAACAGAAAGGGTACAAGAATATTTGCTGATGTTATCAAGGCAATGTTAGGTGGGTTGGAAAACTGCTAGCTTGGGGAGATTCACAGACTAATAGGTTAACAGTAGCCGCAGGCAGAGTTGGAACTGAGCAGTAGCAGCAGCAGCCCAGAAAGCCAGTTGCTGGGGATTTCATGAACTGCGGCGGGGGGGGGGGGTCATGAAACAAGTAAATACATAAGCTGTGTTAGAGTAACTAAGAGTAAGAACAGGTGCATGTATACAGCCATGTACACCATAGGAGTATAGTAAACAAATCAGATGAATTTGAAGTGCTGGTATCACAACAATATCCAAGGTGGTTATTGTTGCGATATCAGAGATGGGGTGCCACTCAGATATAAGGGATGCAGAATTGGAATTTGGGGAGTACGATGTGTACAAAAAGAATGGACAGGATAGGAAGGGAGGAAGGGTTAGGGGTTAAGAAACACAAAATCTAAAGTGCATCCAGCAAAAATGAGGGTAGGAGGTATGTTATAGGCCTAATGAATCTGATGAGTACAATGAATAATGAGAGAAAAATAGAGTAAACCAGTAAATCAGAGTATTTTTTTGTTGGAATGTTGTGATGGGGGATTTTAACTTCCCAGATATTGACTAGAAAATGTTAGTGGGTCACTGGCACACTAGTAAGGCTTTTGTGGATTTACTGGTTGACTGTTTTCTACAGCAGCATGTTAGAGAGGCAACAAGAGGGAGTAACGTTCTTGATCTGATTATCAGCAGTAATTATTCATGCATTAAGAACCTGCAGATAAAGGAACCACTAGATAGCAGTAATCAGAGTGAACTGATGTGGGGTTTACTTAAACATGTAACTACCATCAGGGGTAAAGGGAAGAGATTTTGCTTTTGTAAAGGTGACAACAGTGGTCTCAGATTTTTTTTGATTCTATACAGTGGAACCAATTGATGATGATACCAACAGGAAATTATAAATGGGAAACATTCAAGGACGCAATCTTGGAAGCTACTAGGCTTTTTGTTCCAACTAAGAAATACTGCTCTAGGTTCAGGCCCAAATGGATTTCATAAGAATTAATGAGACTCGGGACAGATAACTGCCGAACCAAATGAGTATTCTGCATCTACATTCACACATGAGGAGGAGAGGGCCAGATATTTTTCAGGCTCTGCAGAGAGTTGAGTGATTTTGCAGTGGCTGAGAATGGAGGGGAAGAAAAATTGTTGAAGTTAAACATAAGAAAGGCACTTGGGGTGAATGGGATGTATACAGTTATATTAAAGGAGGCAGCAAAGGAATTAAGCAAACCCTTAGCTATAATTATCAGAGCATCGTTGGACTCGGCAGAAGTACCCATGGTTTGGAGATGTGCAAATATATCTACAATTCACAAAGGGAGATGAGAGGGTGACACAAGTAATTACAGGACTATTAGTTTGACTTCTGTTCCAGATAAAATAATGATGTCACTGGTTAAAGAAGCATTGCAGGATCATTTAGACAAGACTGCAGCAATAATTCACCCCAAGTGCCTTTCTTATGTTTAACATAGCATGAGTTTGTCAAGGGGAAGTCTTGTCTGACCAATCTGATTGGACACTATGATGTTGTCACAAAGGAACTGGTTGAAAAAAATAATTTTGATATCATATAAGTGGATTTCGGGAAAAGCTTTTGATCCTGTTGCACATGGAAGACTACTTTACAAATTGGAGCAGTATGGCTTTAAGGGCAAGTTGCTACAACAGATAAAAGGATGGTTGAGCGGGAGAAGACAGAATGGAAATCAATGGGTACTGCTCTACGTGGACTAATGTTATTAGTGGTGTCCCTCGCAGTTCGGTGTTGGGTCCATTGTTGTTTTGTATATTTATCAATGATATTGATGAAGGTATACCAAGCTTAATGTCAAAGTTTGCAGATGATGAAAGGTTGGGGGTTGTTAATAACAATATGGAGCTTAGAGGGGGAACAGGTATCCGTGTGTTATCAGACACTCAGCTGAAAACACTGATGGATCCAATATCTCTCTAATACAGAAGATTTGGGAGAAGTTCGGTTGGCCTGCCTCCCTAAAATCCACTCATGCACACCTTATCGATGGTAAGCTCTGTTACGTCAGTTAGGTGGCAACGAACATGTAGAGTGGTTCACTCCAAGACGCCTGGTCAACGTGAAGAGGAAAAAACCAAACCCTCCAGCATATGATAGCACGACAAAACAAATGGCCCTCCGTCCCCAGCAGCTTTCACTCCCCCTCTTAAGGCAGCGAGAGGATCAGAGTGGAAGCAGAGGGTGCTAAGAATCTCTGGGTACGACCAGGCTGCCATGCATGGAAACTGAACTTGGCCTGTTATAACGTAAGATCACTCATCGGTAAAGACAGGATATTAGAGCTGCAAAAGGAATTAGAAAATGTGAATTGGAATATCATCGGTTTGGCTGAAACGAGAAGAAATAAGTTTATCACTTATTTCTTCTTGTTTCAACACTTATAAGTTTATCAAGCAGAAATCTGCTGTACACCAATGTTCGGTTTCTGGTCCATAAAGATTTTAAAAACAACATTTTGGAATTCAAAAGTACATCACCAAGGGTGTCAAGACTAATACTCAAGATTTCTAAGAGATACAAGCTAAAGGTTATAATGATTTATGCACCAACATCGAGCCATGATGATGAAGAGGTTGAAGAAATGTACACCGAAATTGAGAGACTTCTAGATGAGCAGAAAACCCGCTACACTATTATTACGGGGGACTTTAATGCTAAGGTTGGAAAAAGCCAAAACAGCACAGAAAGGGGAACTATAGGAAATTTTGGAATTGGTGAAAGAAATGAAAGAGGTGAAAGACTTGTGGAATTTGCAGAATCTCAAGGACTGTCAGTAATGAACACTTTTTTCAAGAAAAGGGTGAACAGAAAGTGGACATGGAAGAGTCCAAATGGATTAACAACTAATGAAATCGACTTCATACTCACTAATAGAAGATATATTGTGAATGAAGTTACTGTCCTGAATAAGGTAAATGTTGGAAGTGATCACAGAATGGTAAGATGTACACTTGATATAGATGTAGGAAAGGAAAAAACTGACTCGAGTAAATAATACAAAGGTCTCTGAGATAACAGAAAAGGAGAAAAAGCAGTATGTACTGGAACTTAACAAGTTTGAGCTTCTGCAGACTGCTCAGGACCAAGATATCGACGAGGAATATTACAACTTTCTGAAAGTGATAAAGCCCAAGAAACCTATAGGGAAAAAGAAATCCAAAGAAGAAAAAATTTGTCAAGAAAAACTTGTCGTGATGAATCGAAGACAACAAATGAAGAGCAAGAAAAACACAGACAGGGAGAAAATTGAGTATACTGAGTTATGCAAAGCCATTAGAAAGAGACTCAGAGAGGACATAAGAAGATTTAACACGAGAAAAGTACAACAAGCATTAAGGGAAAACAAAAGATTTAAATCAGCGGCCATGAGCAGTAATACAAAAAGACAAATGATACTGAAATTGAAGAATAGGGATGGTATACTTTTAAACAGCAGAGAAGGCATAATTCAAATAGCAGAAGACTACTATAGAGAATTATACAAGGAGCAAGGGAATGATGCCAGCAGTGGGGAAGATGGATTGCAAAGTAGCAGCACATACGACATACCCGACATTCTTTCTGATGAGGTAGAACATGCATTGAAGAAAATGAAGAATCAGAAAGCCCTGGGGTACGATGAAGTTACTGCAGAGTTGTTAAAATTGGGAGGAAGAGACATAACACAAAAACTAGCAAGGCTCTTCACAAAGTGCATTAGAAAAGGTGTGACGCCTAAGCAATGGAATAATGCAATCATAGTTTTGCTGCATAAGAAAGGAGATAAATCAGAAATTGGAAATTATAAACCAATTAGCTTGTTATCCCACATCTACAAGTTGTTCACAAGGGTCATTACTAACAGATTAGAAAGAATACTTGATGAGAATCAACCGAAAGAGCAAGCTGACTTTAGGACAGGATTCTCAACTATGGATCACCTTCACGTAATATCACAGCTAATGGAGAAAGCAAATGAATATAAAACACCATTATGCCTGGCATTTGTGGATTATGAAAAGGCATTTGACTCCATACAGCATAAGGCAATGTTTCGGGCACTGGAAAGACAAGGCATAGATACCCCGCATATTATGATTTTGAAGAAAATATATGAGAATGCTACCTCCTTTATTAGACTAGACAAAGATATTAGGAAATTTAAAATTGAGAAAAGAGTTCGACAATGAGACACAATATCTCCGAAGTTGTTTACTGCTGCCCTTGAGGAAGCTTTCAGAAGATTAGACTGGTCGCAGAAAGGAGTCAATGTGAATGGAGAGTACCTAAACCATTTAAGATTTGCAGATGAGCTTGTGGTTATAAGCCACAATCCCAAAGAATTAGAGGAAAATCTTAATCAGTTATGCACAGTAAGTAAGGATTTTGGACTAAAGATGAATATGGCTAAAACAAAAGTAATGATGAACAAGTATGCCACAGAAAGAGAAATAATGATTGAAGAAGCAGTAATTGAAAAGGTGGAGTCATATACTTATCAAGGACAAGTTATTAGCTGTAATAATGATAAATGGCTGGAAGTCAAGAGAAGAATAAATTTTGGATGGATAGCATTCAGGAAATATAGTCACATACTGAAGAGCAATATCCCAGTTTGTCTGAAATGTAAAATAATGAACCAATGTATACTCCTCACCATGACCCCTGGAAGTGAAACTTGGGCACTCACCAAAAGAATGGAAGAGAAGCTGAGAACTACACAGCGAAGAATGGAACGAATTATATTGGGAATCAGACTGTTAGATAAGAAGAGAAACACATGGATTATGCAGCAAACTCAAGTAAAGGACATTCTTATCAAAACTAAAGAACTAAAATGGTCTTGGGCAGGACACATAGCTCGAAGACATGACAGATGGACTAAGAAAATAACAGAATGGTACCCAAGAGCTAGAAGAAAACCTGGAAGACAAAGGCAGATATGGATAGATGAAATTCATGACTTTGTGGGTAGTAAATGGATGGCCAGTGCTCAAAACAGAAGGAACTGGAAAGTCGCTGGAGAGGCCTTCATCCTGCAGTGGATTGAAAATGGCTGATGATGTTGAATAACATTATGCTGCTGCAACAGATCTGGAAAAGTTTGGTAGATGGGCTGAAAAGTGGCAACTGAAGTTTAATATTGTCAGATGCAATATTAAATATGGGTAGAAAAATAGAAAAATATACCTACTAAGTAGTGTTACACTCAGAGTAGTGGAGAATGAAAGAGACCTTGTGGCAATTGTGAAATCTGATATGAAATTTTCTGAGCAGTGCAGACAGGCTGTCAGATTAGGTCATGGGGTCTTGTCAATAATATACACGAATTTTGTGTGCAGGGATAAGGAGGCGATTATCTCCTTGTATAAAGGAAATGCCAGGCCAAACCTTAAATACTGCGTACAGGTCTGGTAGCCTCATTTTAGGAAAGATGTACAGTTGCTAGACTGAGTACAGAGAAGGACAACAAGACTGGTGAAGGGAATAAATGGGTGCGCTTATGAAAAAAGGTTTATGTTCTGCAAATTGGAGCATTAGCATTAGCATTAGTAGAGGCATATGATGCAAGAAAGCAAGCTTATTCAGCATCAGCCAAAAAAAAAAAAAAAAAAACCAACCACTACTCCCATTTCACCCCTCCGTTCGTTTGAAATACCTGTCCAGCTGAGCCTTAAATTTATTTAGGCTCTCAACTTCAACAACAAGTGATGGGAGTCTATTCCACAAACCAACTGCCCGCTGGCTAAAGGCAAATTTCCGCACATCTATCCGACATCCGTCCTTCCTCAATTTGAATTTATGCCCTCTCAGGTGATTATTCTGAGCAAGAGGAAGAATCCCATCGGCATTGAGCATGCTCAAGCCATTCAAAGCCTTATACACCTCTATCAGATCACCTCGCCGATGCCTAGTCTCCAGGCTCTGTAATTTGCAAAACTTAAGCCTTTCTTCGTAAGAGCAACCCTTTGTTCCATTCACTAATCTTGTTGCCCTTCTCTGTACTCGTTCGAGCAGCTCTACATCCTTCTTGAAATGAGGCCTCCAGACCTGTATACAGTACTCAAGGTGTGGCCTGACCAATGCCTTATACAAGGGAATAATCACATCCTTATCCCTGCTAGAAAAATTCCTGTATATCATTGACAAGACACCATGAGCTACTCTTGCAGCTCGTCTGCACTGCTCAGAGAACTTCATATCTGCCTGCACAATTACCCCCAGGTCCTTTTCATTCTCTACCACTGTCAGCGTAGTACCACAGAGTTGATACATTGATCTGGGGTTACTGTTTCCCATATGTAGTACTTTACATTTGTCAATGTTAAACTTCATTTGCCACCTCTCAGCCCATCTGCTCAACCTTTCCAGATCCTGTTGCAGCAGCATAGTATCAGTAGTGTCCTTAACAACCCTGCCAACCTTGGTATCGTCTGCAAACTTGGACATTAAGCCTGATACACCATCATCAATATCATTTATAAATACAGAAAACAACAATGGACCCAACACTGAACCCTGAGGAACTCCACTCCACGTTGAGCAGTGTCCATTGATTACCACTCTCTGTCTTCTGCCACTCAACCGTCCCTTTATCCATAGCAGCAATTTGCCTCCAATGCCACACTTCTCCAATTTGTGCAGCAGTCTTCCATGCGCAACAGTATCAAATGCCTTACTAAGATCCAAATATATAATATCAAAGTTATTCCCTGCATCCAGTTCTTTTGTGACTACATCATAGTATCCAATCAAATTGGTCAGACAAGACCTGCCCTTAACAAAACCATGCTGTGTCTGAGCTATAACTGAATTCTTGTCCAGATGATCCTGCAGTGCTTCTTTAACCAGTGCCTCCATTAATTTTCCTGGAACCGAAGTTAAACTAACAGGTCTATAATTACTTGTGTCAGCCTTTGATCCTCCTTTGTGAATTGGGGTTACATTTGCACATCTCCAGTCCATGGGTACCTCCCCTGAGTCCAAAGAAGCTCTCATAATTATGGCTAGGGGTTTGCTTACTTCCTTTGCTGCCTCCTTTAATATAACTGGATAGATCCCATCCACCCCTGGTGCCTTTTTTATGTTTATCCTCAGCAATTTCTCCTCCACTTTCCTCTCAGTTATTAGAAAATAATCTAGCTCACTGCCAATGTTTACTTCACCTACGACATTCCCCTTCCTGAATAACTCCTCATGTGTGAATGTAGATGCAAAATACTCGTTTAGATTGTTAGCCACCTGAGCAGGATCCTCAACTGTTGAACCATCAACATCCAGTGGACCAATCTGATTCATCCCTTTCCTTCTTGAGTTTAAATAGGTAAAGAACTCTTTTCTGTTTTTCTTTGCGTCCTTTGCCAAGGATTTCTCATAATCTGCCTTTGCCTGCCTAATCTCCTTTGTGACTTGGTTACAGACCAACTTATATCTATCATAGGCTTCCATGTCACCCATTAATTTGTATGTATCCCATGCATTTTTCTTCTCTGCCATATGTCTCATTAGTTCATCTGACAACCATTTAGGCCTGAACCTTGAACAATATTTCTTGGTTGGTATGTAAAGCCTGGTAGCTTCCAAGATTAGTTCCTTGAATGCTTCCCATTTTGAATTTGCTGTTGGTAACATCATCAGTTGGTCCCACTGTATAGAATTTAAATACTGTCTCAGACCATCATAGTCGCCTTTACGAAAGCAAAAACCCTTCCCTTTGCCTCTGATGGTAGTTACCTCCTTGAGTAAATCCCACTTCAGCACACTGTGATCACTGCCACCCAGTGGTTCCTTTATCTGCAGATTCCTAATGCATGAAGAATCACTACTGATAATCAGATCAAGAGTATTACTCCCTCTAGTTGCCTCCCGAACATGCTGGTGTAGAAAACAATCATCCAATAAATCCACAAAAGCCCTGCTAGTGTGTGAGTGACCAACCCACAAATTCCAGTCAATATCTGGGAAATTAAAATCCCCCATTATAAGACTCTCTGATTTACTGGCCCATTCTATTTCCCTGTACAGTATCTTATTATACTCATCAGAGTCATTAGGCCTATAGCACACTCCTACTCTCAATTTTGATTTACCTATGCTTATGTCACACCAAACTGACTCGACACTGCACTGTCCATCAATGTCGACTGGCTTCACTTCCTTGGATTTTATGTGTTTTTTAACTAATAGCATAACCCCTCCTCCCCTCCTGTCCTGTCTATCCTTTCTATACACATTGTACTCCCCAAATTCCAGTTCTGCATTCCTTATATATGTGTGACACCACGTCTCTGATATCCCAACAATATCTGCCTTTGATGTTTTGAGCAATACCTCAAATTCATCAAATTTATTTACTAAACTCCTAGCATTGGTGTACACGCAAGTATACCTGCACTTGTTTCTATTCTTAGCTACCCTAACACAACCCATGTGTTTACTTGTATCACAATGACTTCCAGCAGTCTCTGAAATATCCTGTATCTTGTTTTTCAGGCTTCTGCTCATTCCAATAGAAGTAGTGCAAGAATCTCTTTCACCTCTGCCAGTGGCCACTGTTAATCCATTAGTCTTTGTCTCCCCCCAAGCTAGCAGTTTTCCGACCCACCTAACACTGCCTCGATAGCATCAGCAAATATTCTTGCACCCTTTCTATTTAAGTGTATCCCATCCCTGTCGAAGCAATCTCTCCTGTTAACAAGTACATTCCAGGCTGAAAAAAATTCTACCCCTTGAGCCTTGCACAATCTTTCCAGGGCCGAATTGATCGACAAGGCTCTCATCATATACTCCCTCCTATCGTGTCTGGGCAGAATTGCAGACACTTTCAAATTTAACCCTACTTCACGGCTTTTTTTCAACAGTGACCTGTACTTGTTAAGTAATTCCGCTGGTCTCCTACTCTTAATGTCATTAGTGCCAACGTGTACAACTATATCACCTTTTGTGCCCTTAAAGGATGATATCTGCTCTACAACGTCATCAACCCTTGCCCCTGGCAGACATACCCTGGTCCTGTTCCACCTATCCTTTTTACAAAGCATGTTCCCCGTTTCCCTGACAATAGAGTCACCAACAACTACTAGTTCCTGTGGGACCAGCGCATTCTGCCTTGGGGGCTGCCTCTGTGTTGCAAGATGACCAAGTGCAAGCTCTGGCGTTGATGTGGGCAGCTGAGAGCTTGATGGGCCCCTCAATTTATTTCCTTCGAGGGCATCCACCCTGTCCTTCAAGGTCTCATATAGGCCCAAAACAACGCCGAGTTGTCGCCTAATTTCCTTGCACTCCTTGCATCGTGCACACACAAAGACATCCCCCATGGCAGTATCATGTCCCGTACCCGATTGCTCCGCAAACATCAAGCAAACAGTGCATCTTAAAAGGCTGTGATTCAGAGGGCAACTGCCCCCCTCAGTTCTCCCCTGAGTCACAGCACTCCCATTAGCTTGAGCCTTTTGCTTTGCTGCTCTGGTCAGAGTCATGATTTCGATTTAAATGTCAGTAAAATTACAATTTCAGAACAAAATTAAAACCTTAAACTTGTATCTTAACACAGTTATAACGCTATATTTATTTTTCAGTATCGAGTGTTATCTACTAGTTGCCTTTATATAACTTCCGTATCAAGTATGTATTAATTATTTGTTACGTTTGTACTCTAAGTCGTTATATATATATAGTTAAAAGAACAATTTAACTGACAATGAAGTTCAACAAGATTAATAGATCTACTGATTAATTGACAATATTATATTATGCACTATACTATACAAAGCTAATGCTATCGAATTCCGGATATGCTGTATCGCGTTTCAGTAACGAGTGTTATCTACGAAGTCCCTTTATATAACTTCTGTATCAAGTTATGTATTAATTATTTATTTTTACTAATTATTTATGTTCCGTAACCTAAGTGGTTATATGTATAGTTAAAAGTACAATTTAATTGCCAATGAAGTTCGACAAGATTAATAGATTTACTGATTAATTTTCACGTAACAATGGCGGCTGTTTATGAACGGTAAACACGTGTATTTGATACCCTTTCCGATACTAAGTAATACCTACAAATCTCTATCTAAGTTACTTTAACTTTAAGTACCGTAAATAGGAATATAAAGCTACTCTGCTGGAGACTAGGCTCCTGCGAGGCAATCTAATTGAGGTGCATAAGGCCTTCCATGGATTGAGCATACTTAATGCTGATGGGATTTTTCCCTCTTCCTCAGATTACAAACCTGAGGAACATAGATTCAAAC
This sequence comes from Mastigoproctus giganteus, assembly GCF_048544385.1. Classification (NCBI taxonomy): domain Eukaryota; kingdom Metazoa; phylum Arthropoda; class Arachnida; order Uropygi; family Thelyphonidae; genus Mastigoproctus; species Mastigoproctus giganteus. Next base: position 72,222,889 of record NC_143576.1, read on the forward strand.
TGAGGAAAGACAGTTGTAGAATAGACGTTCACGATATTCCTTCATTATTTCAGCCTGTTGTTGTTTTTTACAACAACAACAGGCGGAAGTTTGTTCCAGCAATCAACTACCAGCTGGCTAAAGGCAAACTTCTGCCTGTTGTTGTTGTGGAAGTTGATAGCTTAAATAAATTCAAGGCAGAGCTAGGTAAACATTTGGAATGAATGGATCAGTAAAAATTGAAGGGGTTTTTTTGATATTAAAAACGTTTTTACCGGCATTATTTGGAAAAAAGTGTTATGTTACCTAGAAATCGTCGAGAAACCAGATGTACTTGTTGCATGCAGTGACGCAACAAGCACAATGCATGTGCCAAAGAAAACTGAACTGTATGCAACAAGTGCAGTGATGCAACAAATACAATTTAGCAGTGACGTGCTACATTACACCATTATATCAGCATAATGATTAATACGGGAGTGACTGTGCCAAAATCTACAACCCAGCATTCGAAGGAATATCATGAAAGAAAGAAAGGGAAGTTGGAAAGAAATGTGAATCCAGATGAAATTCAACAAGAGTGTCTCGTTATGCCTGGGAGTTCTCAAATTGCACCCAAAAAATGAGCTGAAATAATGAAGGAATACCGTGAACCGAAGAAATGGAAATTAGAAATTCAAACTATTCTGAATCATAATGAAATTAATTAATTTTCAGAAGTACTATATCTTGATACTTATCAACCACAGAGTTCTACTATGCCTGATACTTATCAGGAATTTAAAAAACTCTAGCAGAACGAATGAAGGAATATCGTACACGAAAAAAAGCAAAATTAGAAATGGCTAATAATTAGATTCCTGATTATATTCCTATAATGTCTGAAATATCCTGCATCTTGTTTTTCAGACTTCTGCTCATTTGAATGAGGTATTGCTCAAAACATCAAACGCAGATATTGTTGGGATATCAGAGACGTGGTGTCACACAGATATAAGTAATGCGGAACTGGAATTTGGGGAATACAATGTATATAGAAAGGATAGACAGGACAGGAGGGGAGGAGGGGTTATGCTATTAATTAAGAAACACATAAAGTCAAAGGAAGTGAAGCCAGTTGACATCGATGGACAGGGCAGTGTCGAGTCAGTTTGGTGTGACATAAGCATAGGGAAATCAAAATTGAGAGTAGGAGTGTGCTATAGGCCTAATGACTCTGATGAGTATAATAATATATTGTACAGGGAAATAGAGTGGGCCAGTAAATCAGAGAGTCTTATAATGGGGGATTTTAATTTCCCAGATATTGACTGGAATTTGTGGGTTGGTCACTCGCACACTAGCAAGGCTTTTGTGGATTTATTGGATGATTGTTTTCTACATCAGCATGTTCGTGAGGCAACAAGAGGGAGCAATACTCTTGATCTGATTATCAGTAGTGATTCTTCATGCATTAAGAACCTGCAGATAAATGAACCACTAGGTGGCAGTGATCACAGTGTGTTGAAGTGGGATTTACTCAAGGAGGTAACTACCATCAGAGGTAAAGGGAAGGGTTTTTGTTTTCGTAAAGGCAACTATGATGGTCTGAGACAGTATTTAAATTCTATACAGTGGGACCAACTGATGATGTTACCAACAGCAAACTCAAAATGGGAAGCATTCAAGGAACTAATCTTGGTGGCTACCAGGCTTTACATACCAACTAAGAAATATTGTTCAAGGTTTAGGCCTAAATGGTTGTCAGATGGACTAATGAGACATGTGGCAGAGAAGAAAAATGCATGGGATACATACAAATTAATGGGTGACATGGAAGCCTATGATAGATATAAGTTGGTCTGTAACCAAGTCACAAAGGAGATTAGGCAGGCAAAGGCAGACTACGAAAAATCCTTGGCAAAGGATGCAAAGAAAAACAGAAAGGAGTTCTTTACATACTTGAACTCGAGAAGGAAAGGAATGAATCAGATTGGTCCACTGGATATTGATGGTTCAACAGTTGAGGATCCTGCTCAGGTGGCTAACAATCTAAACGAGTATTTTGCATCTACATTCACGCATGAGGAGTTATTCAGGAAGGAGAATGATGTAGGTAAAGTAAACATTGGCAGTGAGCTGGATGATTTTGTAATAACTGAGAGGAAAGTGGAGGAGAGATTGTTGAGGATAAACATAAAAAAGGCACCTAAGGTGGATGGGATCTATCCAGTTATATTAAAGGAGGCAGCAAAGGAAGTATGCAAACCCCTAGCCATAATTATGAGAGCTTCTTTGGACTCAGGGGAGGTACCCATAGACTGGAGATGTGCAAATGTAACCCCAATTCACAAAGGAGGATCAAAGGCTGACACAAGTAATTATAGACCTGTTAGTTTAACTTCTGTTCCAGGTAAATTAATGGAGGCACTGGTAAAAGAAGCACTGCAGGATCATCTAGACAAGAATTCAGTTATAGCTCAGACGCAGCATGGTTTTGTTAAGGGCAGGTCTTGCCTGACCAATTTGATTGGATACTATGATGTAGTCACAAAAGAACTGGATGCAGGGAATAACTTTGATATTATATATTTGGATCTTAGAAAGGCTTTTGATACTGTTGCACATGGAAGACTGCTGCACAAATTGGAGCAGTGTGGCATTGGAGGCAAATTGCTGCTATGGATAAGGGGATGGTTGAGTGGCAGAAGACAGAGAGTGGTAATCAATGGACACTGCTCAACGTGGACTAATGTTATTAGTGGAGTTCCTCAAGGTTCAGTGTTGGGTCCATTGTTGTTTTCGGTGTTTATGAATGATATTGATGATGGGATATCAAGTTTAATGTCTAAGTTTGCAGATGATACAAAGGTTGGCAGGGTCGTTAAGGACACTACTGACGCTATGCTGCTGCAACAGGATCTGGAAAGGTTGAACAGATGGGCTGAGAGGTGGCAAATGAAGTTTAACATTGACAAATGTAAAGTACTACATATGGGTAACAGTAACCCCAGAGCAATGTATCAACTCTGCGGTACTACACTGACAGTGGTGGAGAATGAAAAGGACCTGGGGGTAATTGTGCAGGCAGATATGAAGTTCTCTGAGCAGTGCAGACGAGCTGCAAGAGTAGCTCATGGTGTCTTGTCAATGATATACAGGAATTTTTCTAGCAGGGATAAGGAGGTGATTATTCCCTTGTATAAGGCAATGGTTAGGCCACATCTTGAGTACTGTATACAGGTCTGGAGGCCTCATTTCAAGAAGGATGTAGAGCTGCTGGAACGGGTACAGAGAAGGGCAACAAGATTAGTAAATGGAACAAAGAGTTGCTCTTACGAAGAAAGGCTTAAGTTTTGCAAATTACAGAGTCTGGAGACTAGGCACCGGCGAGGTGATCTGATAGAGGTGTATAAGGCTTTGAATGGTTTGAGCATGCTCAATGCCAATGGGATTCTTCATCTTTCTCAGAATAATCACCTCAGAGGGCATAAATTCAAATTGAGGAAGGACGGATGTCGGATAGATGTGCGGAAATTTGCCTTTGGCCAGCGGGTGGTTGGTTGGTGGAACCGACTTCCATCACTTGTTGAAGTTGATAGCCTAAACAAATTTAAAGCTCAACTGGACAGGTATTTCGAACGAACGGAGGGGTGAAATGGGAGAGGGTTTTTTTTTTTTTTTTTTTGGCTGATGCTGAATAAGCTTGCTTTCTTGCATCATATGCCTCTACTAATGCTAATGCTAATGTCTACACGAGCTGACAGAGAGTTTGAAAAAGTAGTGTACAAAAACCCATTTGGATTTAGTTGTAATGTTTGTGATCGTTTATGGTTTCAATCATTTTTGAAACCATTTCTAACTTCATACGAATTACTTCAAAATGAATTTCCTTTACAAGAAGTGAGTACTTTCATGACTAGTAATACCTGTCGTACTTCATTAAAAGAGGGATAGATACCAACTATGGCCATGTCAAATGGATTTATATATCCAACATATCCTACTCATTTGCCTCCAATGGATCTTGTAACTGAGCGTTTGATATCACCAAGATTACCCTTCATGCAAATTTGTCGTTTACATTATGAACATGGACAATATGGGATCACTTGACAAGTAATAAATGTACTAGTTAACGTAAACACAATGGTTCATAAATTTCCTCGAGAATTAGATGACGATTATGCCATTAATGTACATATAAAACGAAGACTCATACATAAATCATCATATCTATAAGGATATGCGCAGAAGAAAATATGGTTATGGTATTTGATAAATTCAACTTTGTATAAATTATACGGCATAAAAGTGAGTGACGATTTCTTGGGGACAAATGATGACAGTAAACAGGAACATTCAGGTGAAATTGTGGAATCTGTCAACAATGATGATGATAAACTGTTGTTAATTCAACAACAAACACTATTATGGTCTGAAGATAAATATTTATGTATTTCAGAAATCATCTCCAACAAGTTTCTTATTTGATATACATGGAGAAGAACTTTCTTTTCTAGCTATATATTTGGGACATGCACAAAAATTTAAATATGGATTGAAAATTACTCCCTTTATGATGCCATTGAGTGAAATTCGTAGATCTGATCATCATGGAGTAACTCGCAAACTTTTTCTATATATGGCAATGAAAATTATGCAAATGCATACCGCAGAAAATTTGCAAATTGCATTTAAATCAGTAGGAATAACAGATGACATTACTCATTCTATATTGGAATCGAAAGAATTTATAAATATGGCATTTTTAAAATCAATTCCCCCTTCTAACTTGGCATTTCTAAAATTAATTCCCAATTCAGCATATTATTGGAGTCAATAAACGAGATGTGTTTGCCATGATTTGTCAATTAGCAAAACCTACAATGTCCTTGACGTTTAGTGCGTGTGAACCAACATGGCCCGTATTACTATATATGTTATACAAATTCAGATATAAATGAGAAATTACAACTAATGAAGTTATGGATCTACCTTACATGGAAAGAGCTACATTAATAAATGAAGAAGCCGTAAAGTGTGCCACATACTTTTAACAAAATTGTTGAGAGTATACTCAAAATTTTAAAATCGAAAACCTATAGTCCTTCGAGGAAATATTATGTTGTGAATTTCTTTAAACGCATTGAATTTCTACATCGAGGAAGTCAATATGCACATATATTATTATGGATGAACAATGCATCCTCTGCACCATTATAAGAAAAAGAAGGTGGGATGAATGAAGCAATCCAAATGATACATGCATTATGTTCCACAGAGTAAACTTCAGATTATTCAAATTTACAGCAACATAAACATACTTTTACCTGTTATAAAAATAATAATGCAAACTGACGCGAATGTCGATTTGAAGCACCTTTTTGGCGAATGTAGCAAACTTATATATTGATACTGATGGCCACAGATGACAATCTAAGATTAGCTTATTGCAAAAAATATAATAAAATGCACAACTCATTAGAATTGGATAATCGTGTTAATTTTGAATAATTCCTTAAATCAAATCAATGCCAATCAGAAGAAGAATATCTGAATATTTTGAGGGTTGTTATCAAACAACCACGTGTATTTCATAAATGCATGATAGATGAGAAATTTATGAATAATTACAATCCTTAGATTTTAGGAGTGCTCAAGCCTAATTCGGATTTACAATTTATCACAGAAGAATATTCATGTGCAGCATATGTAGTTGAATACGTAAATAAAACTAACAGAGAAATAAGCAACCTGCAAAGGAAAATTATACAGCTACAAGAAGAATATCTTGATGTGGATATAACTGATCTAACACGAGCATTAAATGTAGATGTATTAAAATCTGTGGAGATGAGTCCACAAGAGGCAGCTTGGTATTTATCACGATACCCAATGTCCGTGTCTTCAAGAGCGATTGAATATGTGCCAATGGTATGGCCAACATGAGCATCAGAAATTACGTAAATCAAAAGCTGAATTGGATGAACAAGTTGATAGAGGTCTTTGACTATAGGGAAAGATAGTATTTTTGACAAATATGAAAAACGAGGCGAAATATTAAAGAGTATAACTCTTGCACAATTTACAGCACATTATCGAAAAGAAAATGGGCAAAAAGAATTTTCTAAAGTAATTCGGTATCGGAATTATAATACAACACGTCTTCATGAACATATACGTGAAGTGGTAACTTTACACATAATTTTAGTTTCATAATCAGTTCCTGCAGTAAAGACGTTTTTAACGGCTGCCACTGTGACATTAAGAGTGGCACTATCAGTCTCAGAGTAGAGCGGCAGCAACTCATTATGTACCTGGTATATAATTACTTTATATTTTTTTTTTATTTATTTTTTTATTTTTTGTTGAGGCTGTATAAGCTTGTTTTCTTCCATAATGTGCTAATGCTGTAAATTTTGTTTCGGTATACAATGTCACCATAGATGGACTTGGACCTGATCGTGTTTACAGTTCTGTTGATTCTTTTCTTCTTAAATTTTTTTTTTTTTTTTTTGGAAAATATAAACTATTTTATGGTAAAATATAAACTGAAAATTTATATTTTACCAAAAACATTATAACATCAATTTCTTTAATGCTCACAAAAAGTCTTTAAACTAATCTATTTAAACTTTTAAAATTTTTTGTTTACCATTACTAGTAACGTCTAATAAAAATGTCTTGTATTTAAGCTATTTTGCCATTACATTTCTCAGTTCAACCTGTTCTGATTGGTTGGTAGACACTGCAATTTGCAGGATTTAAGCCTTTCTTTGTAAGAGAAACCCTTTGTTCCATTCACCGATCTCATTGCACTTCTCTGTACTCATTCCAGCAGCTCTACATCCTTCCTAAACTTAGACCTCCAGATGCCGACCGGGCTAGCCGAGTGGGTAAAGTACCTGCCCAGCAACCCCAAGGTCGCGGGTTCGATTCCCGCCTCGGGCTTGGATCAAAGTACTGCAAAAACCTTCGGAGGTGCAATATGGCCACAGAAGCCGATGCGCCAATAACTACCAAATCAAAAAAAAAAAAAAAAAAACCTCCAGACTTGTATCCAATACTCAAGGTGAGGCCTTACCACTGCCTTATACAAGGGGATAATCACCTTCTTATCTCTGCTAGAAAAATTCCTGTATATCATTGACAGGACACCATAAGCTACTCTTGAAGACTATCTACACTTCTCATAAAACTTCATATCTGAATGCACAATTACACCAGATCTTTTTCATTCTCTCCCACCTGAGTGTAGTACTACACAGTTGATATGTTACTCTGGGGTTACTGCTACGCATACATAGTACTTTACATTTGTCAATGTTCAACTTCAGCTCTCAGCGCATCTGCTCAACTTTTCTAGATCCTGTAGCGTACTGTCATTAATTTCATTAGCAACCCTGCCAACCTTTGAATCATCTGCACTTTTGGACATTAAGCCTGATATAACTTCAAAGATCTCCGTCCCTAGCCGAGTGGTCAGGAGCAGGAGTGCAGTAGCACACGCTCTGAGTAGACCAGGGTTCAAGCCCCTGACTGCTGAATACGGTCGATCTGCCAACCCGCACTGGACCAGCGTGGCAGATTATGGTCCATTTCCCTCAGCATGAATTGTTGAGGAGGCTTCCATCCTGCAGCGGGTTGATAATGGCTGCATTTTACTTTTTTACTTTTACCTTCAAAGATATCATTGACAAATACACAATACGACAATGGGCCTGGCACTGAACCCTGGGGGACTACAATAATAAATTAGTTCACGATGAACAGTGCCCATTTATTACTATGTCTTTTCCCACTCAACCAATCCTTTATCCATAACAGCAATTTACCCTTAATACCATACTGCTCCAAATTGCACAGTAGTGCAACAGTATCAAAAGCTTTCCTAAAATCCAAGTATATGATATCAAAATTATATCTTGCATCCAGTTCCTTTGTGACCCCCATCATAGTATCCAATCAAACTGGTCAGACAAGATTTTCCCCTTATCAAAGCCATGCTGTGTCTGAACTATAACTGCAGTTTTGTCTAGATGATCGGTGGTGCTTCTATCACCAGTGCATCCATTAATTTCCTAGGAACAGCCGATCTAATAGATAGCTTTCTTAGGTTTAACTTTAACAATTTCTCCTCCACATTGCTCTCAGTTATCACAAAATCAATTAGCTCTCTGCCAGAGTTTGATAAACTATTGGCATTCCCCTCCCTGAATAACTCATGTGTGAATGTAGATACAAAATACTCATCACGTTGTCAGCTACCTGAACAGTAGAACCATCGATATCAAGTGGACCATTCTTAATCATCCCCTTCATTCTATAGTTTACATAAGTATAGAACTCTTTGCTGTTTTTCTTTGTATCAGATATGAAAAGCCTAGTGGCTTCCAAGATTTCTAAATGGGAAGCATTCAAGGAATGCTTCCCATTTAGAATTTTCTGTTTGTAAAACCATCAGTTGGTTCTTTCTGTAGAACTTCAAAAATTCTCAGACCACTGTAGTCACCTTTACAAAAGCAAAAACACTTCACTTTACCCGTGATTGTTAGTTACATCTTTAAGTAAATCCACATGAGTACACCGTGATCAATGCCACCTAGTGGTTCCTTTATCTGCAGATTCTTAATGCATGAAGAATCACTGCTGATAATCAGATCAAGTGTATTGCTCCCTCTGGTTGCCTCTTGAACATGCTTCTCTAAAAAACAATCATCCAATAAATCCACAAAAGTCATTCTAGTGTTGAAGTGACCAATCCACAAGCTCCAGTCAATATCTGGAAAGTTAAATTCCCCAATTATAAGACAATCTGATTTAATGTCCAACTCTATTTCTCTGTAGAGTTCTTCATTATACTCATCAGAGTCATTGTTTGTTGTTTGTTTGCTATTTGTTTTTTAGGAGCATTAGCAACTAAGGCCATATTGCTCCGGGGATATGCGTTGGTCATTCCCTGACCTTTCCGAATCCTCTGTATTTGGTAGTCACGAGCTCGAACCCCGGTCTAATCAAGAAGCGTGTGCTATGCACTGCTGCTCCTCCCCACCTGGTTATGGAGGCGCCATCTCAAAGTCATTAAGCATATAAAACACTCCTACTCTCAATTTTTTTTTCCCAATACTTATGTCACACCAAACTGACTCAACATTGCACTGTTCACCCATGTCAACTGGATGCACTTCCTTATATTTTGTGTTTAACTAACAGCATAACTCCTCTCTTGCTATCCTTCCTGTACACATTACAGGAAGGATAGGATTGAAAAACATCTGCCTTTGATGTTTTGACCAGCACGTAAAATTCATCAAATTTATTTACTCAACTCCTAACACTGGTGTACACACAAGTATGCATGCACCTGTTCTTACTCTTAGCAACCCTAACACATCCCATGTATTTACTTGTTCCACAATGACTCTCAGCAGTCCCTGAAAATCCCAGCAACTTGTTTCCAGGCTGCAGCTCATTCAAAATAGAAGCAGAGCAAGAATCATTTTCACCTCTGCCAGCAGCTACTGGTAATCTACCAGTACGTGTATCCCTCCAAAGCTAGCAGTTTTCCGACCCACCTAACACTGACTCGATAGCATCAGTAAATATCCTTGCACCCTTTCTATTTACATGTATCCCATTGTTTAGAAGCAGTCTCTCCTGTCAACAGGCGTGGACCAGACTGAGAAAAATTATACCCCATGAGCCTTGCACAATCTCTTCAGAAAAGAACTGGTTGACAAGACTCTTATCAAAGACTTCTATCGTGTCCAAGCAGAATTGCAGACAGTTTCAAATTCAACCCCAACTCCCAGCTATTTTTCAAAGTTCACCTGTAATTGTTATGTAATTCCACAGTTCTTCTACTCTTAATGTCATTAGTGCCAACATATACAGCTATATGACCTTTTGGCCCTTAAAAGATGATATCTGCCGCTCGTACAATGGCATCAACTTTTGCCCCTGCAAGACATACCCCGGTCCTGTTCTACCCCTTTTTGCACAATATATTCCCCATCTCCCTGACAACAGTCATCGACAACTAGTTCCTGTTGGACTAGCACATTCTACCTCAGGGATTGCCGCTGTGTTGCCTGATGAACAAGTGCGAGCTCTGGCATTGATGTAGGCAGCTGAGAGATTGGTGGGTCCCTCAATTTAAGTCCTTCGAGGGCATCCACCCTGTTCTTCAAGCTCTCATAAAGGCCCATAACAATACTGAGTTGGAGCCTAACTTCTTCATGCACCTTACATCAAGCATACACAGATATCCCTGGCAATATTATGTCCTGTTCCTGATAGATCCATAAACATCAAACAAGCAGTGCTTTCGAACTACTGTGATTCTGAGGACAACCCCCCTCCCAGTTCTCCCTCAAACCAAAGCTCTCACACTACCTTCAGCCTTTTGCTTTGCTGCTCTGATCTAAGGCATGATTTCAATTCAATTTCAATACAATTAAATATATATATATATACACACACACACACACTGTGCTGCCACTTTATTAGGTACACCCCTGCTGTGCACACAAATGGTTTGTCCCGCAAAGTTGCAAGTCACATGACCACAGTTGTGAATATAAGTGCAGCAGAACAACCTTTCTAGTATAAGATCAGCAGAAAAACGATAGCAAGAATGAGGAAAAGGAATGATCTAACGGCCTTCGAATGTGGCATGGCATTAGGTGCAAGACATGCTGGACAAAGCATCTCTGAAACGGCAGTTCTCCTGAACTTTTCACACACCACAGTTTCAAGGGTGTATCGAGAATGGTGCAACGAACAGAAAACATCCTCTCAATGGACTCCTGTGGAAGAAAACTGCTTGTTAATGAGAGAGGTCAGAGGAGGATGGCTAGAATTGTACAAGCAAACAGACGGGCCACAATGTCGCACATCACATCAGAATACAACCTTGGTGGACAGAACAAAATATCGCAACAGACCACTAGTCGCACTTTGTCGCGAATGGGCTACAACAGCCAACGGCCACATTGTGCATCATGTTGACGGAAGGCTCAGAATTTGGCGAAAACAACATGAATCCATGGACACGTCATGTCTCACGACTACTGTGCAGGGTGGTGGGGTTATGGTGTGGGGAATTTTTTCTTGGCACACGTTGGGTCCATTGATTGGAGTTCAGAGTAGTGTGAGCCAAGCGTAACTGTCTGATATTGCAGAAAGATATAGTATTCTTCCCCAATGGAGAAAATGCATATTGTGAGAGGCAGAAACACATCTGAGTGGAACAGGCACAGCTGAGTCTTGAAAAAATATCATTTAACTTGACATTCCAACTCTGAACAAGCTCTTTGATCCTGAGTGAGGCAGGTCTATTTTCGTTTCCTTACTCTTAGATCCCACCACTGTAAAGATCCCACTGAGTACTGCAACAAAGATACTCCCAACTGGGGTGCGAGGGCAGACTGGATCTTGGCAGTGTAGTGGAGCAGTAGTGTTTTTCTATGAAGGTGTAATGGGGGATCATGCACTTCAATATAAAGACTATGGATCAGAAAGCTCCCAATGCAGTTTTCAGAGCACGGTGCTGGATGAAATTTAGTTGTTTTATAATAGTACTCTTGGCGAAGTCATACACTGGGCAATCAATCTATGTGTAAACACATTAAAGCTCAAAGATGCAGTATACTGATCAGCTCCCCATGGCATGAATGAGACTGATTGAAGTATATTCACATGCTTGATACCTGTAGTTCTTAAGTGATTGTGTGAGCTTGCAAATTTAGTTTGCTATCTACTATCACTCCAAGAAATCTAATAGTATTAACAAGTGGGACTGAAGTAGAGTTTATATGTAGGTCAAGTTCAGGATGGAGAGCCTATCGCTTCCAAAAGTGAGTGGCAGTGCATTTCTTTTCTGATAGTCAACCATTCCGTGAAGTCCAGGATACTATTTTGGTTATGGAAAGTTGGAGCTGCCATTCATACTTTGAAACTGGCAGGAAATGGTAAGGTCATCTGCATACGTATTCAATTCAACAGTTTTTGGAATATCTCATGTCATGCTGCTAACTTGGATCGCAAATAGAGTTGAACCAAGTATCAATCCCTGCGGGATACCTTCCTGAATGTGAGATGGAGACAACACTATGTTTTTATATCAGACCCAAAAAGAGTGCAATTGCGGGAAATTATGAATTATTTCAAGCAAATGGCCCCTAAGCCCCAGATTATAAAGATCCATAATAATGACGTGATGGGAGGTAGTGTTAAATGCCTTGTCAAGATCTAAGTTGACCATGACTAGATGGATGGTGTTTCATGACAAAGGCATTGCAGATATGAGATTCAGTTTGACAAGCACATCTAGCACTGATCTGTTCTTGTAAAAGCCATACTGATGATCTGGAAGGAGATTCTGTGATTCAAGTATGTGAGTCTTACATGGACCATCCTTTTGATAATTTTATCCCCCACAGTTCGTATTGACCTATAATTTTGAACCAGGAAATGATCTTTTCCTGGTTTTGGTAAGGCGATAATGAAAGAATGATGCCAGGAAGGAGGACAAACATTTTCAGAGAAGATCCAATTGTAGAAAATCAACAGGGTACACAAATCCTCTTCACATAAATACTTCAGAATAAGTAATGAACACCATCTGGACCTGTGGCACTATTGGAAGATCTGTTCAATGATTCTTGAAATTCAATTAATATAAGGGTTGGTTATACGCAAATGAGCGGGATGTGAAGAAGTTGATTTTATACTGTTCTGCACCTGCTTTAATGTTCTGGAAGGAGGAGGAGGATGGCTAGAATTGTACAAGATTGTAGCAAACAATTCTGCTAGTGCATTAGCAACTTCTTCAGCTGTAGATAGGTCTTTCCCTTTCCAGTGAAGTATTGGAGAGGGCAGTTGAATGAATTTGTCATTTAACACCTATATTCTTTTCCAGATGAGCCATGTGTAAGTGTCTTTTGTAATGGCTGAGACAAAAACAATCTACGAATCCCGTTTCACTTTCCATCTGATTTGTCTTGCTTTAGCCTTAAGTCTTTTATAAGCAATGAGGTTATTAGTGGTTACTAGTACTTACTGAAATTATTCCAAGCATGGTTTTTCTCCATGAAAGCAATCTGTATTCCACAAGTGATTTCAGTGTAATATGTCTTTGATTTTGAAATGGAGGCATTAGCTGCAGTCACAATCTGATAGGTTATGAATTTACACCATCAATAAGTTGTTTTTGAACAAAATCTGTCTAGAGGTATTTGGGCAGAATAATCCCAGTTCGCCTTTTTAAACTTCCAAGTGGATCATTGGTCAGGATCTGACATTACTCCTGTTTGTAATGAGCAAATAATGAGAAAGTGATCACTGTTGAAGGGATCAGTTAACATCAACCATGTCATGACTGGAAAGATGACATGGAGGGTGAACAGATGGTCAAGTCAATTACAAAAGTAGATCCTGTAGATAGGTGAATGTAGGCAGGAGATTCAGAATTTAACAAATTAAGATCATTATAACTAATAAATTCCTCAAGCAATTTGCCTCCTGTGTCCATTGTAGCAGACGCCCACAATGGATGGTGTCCATTAAAGTCACCAAAAAGACAAATTGGAGTTGTGTAATGAGATTGTCAAGTTCTGAATGGGGAAGTGGTAGATATAGCAGAATATAAATGGAAACAATGCTAACTGAATTACAAACTGCAATATGAGCTGCCAGCTTCTAGGGTGGTTCTTAATTGGATTAGCCTAGATGGAATATTAGAGTTAACAAAAATAACTACTCCTCCATGGCCAGGAGATCTGAATTCCTATCTCATCTGTACATAATATAATTTGAAAATTTTGAAGAAACTTGGGGTTATGAGAATGTTTCCTGTAGGCATATACCTATGGGATTGAACTGAGCAAATAATTCCATTAAGTCATCAGAATGCCTGGTTAGTCATCTGCAGTTCCACTTTATGATGTTATGCATTATTTATCTTTAGCTGAGGATGATTCATCTGACTGATTATTTTTTTGTGTGGTGAATTTTTCCAAGTTTTTTTTGGGAATAATCGCGTCCAAGGTCCATTCCATTGTGTCATTGGCACAAAGTTCTAGGATGGGTTATTCATATTCTGAGTGTACATCCACATCCATAACATTGGTGGGTAATTCGGTGTTTTCTTACAGTCTTTATTACATTTTAATTTTTCACTGTTATGTAATCCGATTAGAGTATCAGTTGGGATACTAATTGGAGTGTTAATTGCTTTGCTAGTTTGAGTCTTAGGAGTATCTTTTCTGGAGAATGATACCCAGAAAAGATACTCCTAAGACTAAAACCAGTTGCTTTAACCCAGTTCACCAGAGAAGAGTTCAGTGATATTGACACATCTGTTTGAACTGCAGTTGAAAGATAGTTTTGGGTGCAAGGCATATAGGATAGACTGGACATGGCAACATAATTTGTCTGCATGCCTCAGGATATATGACTATGTTCAATTTTGTACTTTTGAATTTTCTTTCTGGTTTTCCACATTTCACATTTGGAAAAGGCAGGACGGCTTCCTTTATAATTTGGACAAATGGGAGTTGAGGCTGAGCAATTTGCTTGTGTATGATCCTTTGTTCCACATATAGGACAGATGGCATGACCTCTGCATGCCTGCTGTGAGTGGCCACATTTCTGGCATTTAAAACAGCAAAGAGGATTTGGGATGTATGGCCAAATTTGGCAGTTTAAATAGGCAGCTTTTACTATGGATGGCATTAAGGTGTGCCAAAAGTTAAAATGATGGATCAAGTTGGAATGAGATTTCCATCTTTTTTCATCATCGTTCATTTTGCACTGATTGCTTTCTGATTACTAAGTTCCTGGACTAATTCCTCCTCAGACACTGAAATTAGGCGCCACTCTGTGATGATGCCTTTCTATGAATTTAAGGTACTGTGGGGAGTAACAGATACTGGCAACCCACCAAATGTTTCTGAATTTTAAAGTTTATTTATGGCCTGTCTGTGCCAATAACCTTGTGTGTATTATTTCCCTGAAGTCTGTATAGGGGACTAGCAGGCACTGATTATTCAGGGTAGTAACTAAGTTGGCAGCAGGATCTGCTAATTCATTTCCCCCAATCCCAATGTGGTTTGGGATTCTGCAGAAGTGAATGTCAAACTCTGACTTGAAAGAAAAAAGCAGCTTACCTAATCTGACACAGAACTGGATGAGGGCTATACCTCACCAATAACAAGAGTCTGCAATACATTCACCGAATCACTACATATCATATACTTTTGGTAATGGCTAATTTTAATGAGCTCAAGGGCAATTTCTAATGCATGCAACTCTTGGAAGTTTTTGCATACTGTTTGTGTGGAAGGAGAACAGCTGAAACTACATATGATTCTAACTTCAATCCGTCAGTGTAGACTGGCAGGAAATCAGAATGATGTGCTTGAAGTGATGTGAAGAGTTGCTGGTGGACAGCTGGTGGCATGTTAGCTTTCTCCCAGATTTTGAAGAAGTCACAAGTTGGAAGATGGGCCTGCCAGGGTGAAAGGGGTTGCCTTGCTGACTACCATGCTGTTTAGTTCACTTAACAGCCCTTGGATTTGAATACCAAAAGATTAGTTACCAGTTTGAACGAGTACTAGAGATTTTCCCATTGTGGTTCAAAAACTGATGCCCACATGGGATTATCAGGCAGGGATTTTAATTTAATATGCCTCTGGGGTTTGGAATATTTGTGTTCGCAATAACTGCATGATCCTACGCCAGCCGTTATAAATTTTTATTAAATAAAATAAATTAGAGTTGCGTTGTATTAAGATAATAATAATAATGAAATAAAATAAAATAAATAGAATGAAAAGTACAATTACACCAGATAAAACTGAAAAAATAAGATATCTGTCTGTACAATAAAAATATATAAAAAACAATAAAACAAAATAATGTAGATAAAACAACGGATAAAAGCAATAAAACACCAGATAAAAGCAATAAAACACCGAAGCTTTCAGAGACATCCGCCTCCTTTTTTTCAACAGTGAAGCTTATCGTACAGTACATTCTTAAATATCATAAAGCTCACGATGCACAGCACGTTTCTACAGGAGCATGGGCAGTATTCTCACCATGCGCACTGGAATCGGAAATGGCTCAGTGGCATGCCAGGCGAAACCGTTCATCCAGTCCAAAACCACGGCTTCGAAGGAGGATGAATGCGGATTGCAGATGTCCCATAATCCGCTGTCTTTATCTCGCTGATATGCTCTCTCATGAGATCGTTATGTTGGGGAAACAAAGCACCAGTTTAAAGATCATATGGGGAGCATATAAGTACAATGAAGACCATGGATTATGGTATGTCTGCTGTGGCAGAGCATTTCTGGGAAGAGAACCATCAAATCTCTCCTGGCAAAGCTGTTATTGTTGACCGGGCACACAGATTTTGGGAACACAAGTGGCTTGAGAGCTTGCAAATTTGCTCCTCTGAGAATAAGACTATTAATAGAGACAGGGGAATCCGCATTCATCTCCTCTTCGAAGCTGTGGTTCTTGAATGGGACGAACGGTTCCACCTAGCACACATCCAAGCCATTTCCGGTTCCAATGTGCATGGGAAGAATACTGCCCATGCTCCTGTAGAAACACGTGCTGTGAACCGTGAGCCTGCTGATATTTAAGGATGTACTGTACGATAAGCTTCACTATTGAAAAAAAGGAGGCGGACACCTCGGAAAGCTTCGGTATTTTATTGCTTTTATTGGGGTTTTATTGCTTTATTATATTTTATTGTATTTTATATATTTTTATTGTACAGACAATTATCTTATTTTATCAGTTTTATCCAGTGTACTATTCATTTTATTTCATTATTATTATTATATTAATACAACACAAATCTATTTTATTTAAGAAAACATTTATAACAATTGGTGTAGGATCGTGCAGTTATTGTGAACATGTAAAGCCAAATGCTTCCATTGAAGACACAGATGGTTCATTTTCTTCAACTGCTGTAGCCGAGTGGTCAGGAACAGGAGTGCAGTAGCACACGCTCTCGGGATTCAAACCTGACTGCTAAATACAGTCGATCTGCCAACCCACACTGGACCAGCGTGGAAGATTATGGTCCATTTCGCTCAGCATAAATTGTTGAGGAGGCTTCCATCCTGCAGTGGGTTGATAATGGCTGCAGTTTACCTTTTTAGAAGGTTTGGACAGGAGGTGTATAGTGTTAAATGTAATGTGGCTCTGGGGTTCCCCCCCCCCCAACTCTGTGTCAAGCAATGTGTAGAAGCCAGATTTATACAAGTTAGTGAGTGTTCGTGAAGTGGTAGTGTGACTTATGTTGTTCATTTTGCCTCAGGGCTTGTTTTCACACAGAAATGTCTAGTCTACTGTCCAGTATCACTATAAGGTGGGCCAGGCAGTAGGGAGTATGGAGCACTGGCAAGGCAAACACTGAGGTGGCCAAGGCTACAGGCAGGGAGAGCCCAGTAAAAAAAAAAAAAAAAAAAAGGAAAGAAAAAGTGAAATTGGAAAGACATGGAACTTCCTAGTCCCATCTCTTCCCATAGGGGAGTGGGATAAATAGGCAGAATAGAGGGAGGCAGTAGCAGAGACACCCAGCTGATTGAAAGGGGGGGGGGGGAGACAGCATTAGACCCACACCAGCACAGAATGGCAATCCTGCTCCAGGGGTGGGAACTGAAAGCAGAAATTCATCTAGAACAATTGTCGGGAAGAATGGGACAAGGATTGAGCCCTGTAGGCAACCTTTAGTCACACAATGTGACAACCCTGGGAACCTTGCACGGACCGAGACACTTCTGTCTGTTAGGTAGTTTTAGCATTAGCATTAGTAGAGGCATTTGATGCAAGAAAGCAAGCTTATGCAGCATCAGCCAAAAAAAAAAAAAAAACTCACTTCCACTTCACCCCTCTGTTCGTTCAAAATACCTGTCCAGCTGAGCCTTAAACTTATTTAGGCTATCAACCTCCACCACAAGGGATGGCAGTCTGTTCCACCAACCAACCACCCGCTGGCTAAAGGCAAATTTCCGCACGTCTATCCTACATCTGTCTTTCCTCAATTTGAATTTATGCGCTCTCAGGTGATTTTTCTGAGCTAGAGGAAGAATCCCATCAGCATTGAGCATGCTTAAACCATTCAAGGCTTTATACACCTCTATCAGATCACCTCGCTGGTGCCTAGTCTCCAGACACTGTAATTTGCAAAACTTAAGCCTTTCTTCGTAAGAGCACCCCTTTGTTCCATTCACTAATCTTGTTGCCCTTCTCTGTACTCGTTCCAGAAGCTCTACATCCTTCTTGAAATGAGGCCTCCAGACCTGTATACAGTACTCTAGGTGTGGCCTGACCATTGCCTTGTACAATGGAATAATCACCTCCTTATCCCTGCTGGAAAAATTCCTGTATATCATTGACAATACTCCATGAGCTACTCTTGCAGCCCGTCTGCACTGCTCAGAGAACTTCATATCTGCCTGCACAATCACCCCCAAGTCCCTTTCATTCTCTACCACTGTCAGTGTAGTACCACAGAGTTGATACGTTGCTCTGGGGTTGCTGTTTCCCATGTGTAGTACTTTACATTTGCCAATGTTAAACTTCATTTGCCACCTCTCAGCCCATCTGCTCAACCTTTCCAGATCCTGTTGCAGCAGTGTAGTGTCAGTAGTGTCCTTGACAACCCTGCCAACCCTTGTATCATCTGCAAACTTGGACATTAAGCTTGATATACCATCATCAATATCATTTATAAATACAGAAAACAATAATGGACCCAACACTGAGCCCTGAGGGACTCCACTAATAACATCAGTCCACGATGAGCAGTGTCCATTGATTACCACTCTCTGTCTTCTCCCACTCAACCATCCCTTTATCCATAGCAGCAATTTGCCTCCAATGTCACACTGCTCCAATTTGTGTAGCAGTCTTCCATGTGCAACAGTATCAAAAGCCTTTCTAAGATCCAAGTATATAATATCAAAGTTATTCCCTGCATCCAGTTCTTTTGTGACTGCATCATAGTATCCAATCAAGTTGGTCAGGCAAGACTTCCCCTTAACAAAACCATGCTGTGTCTGAGCTATAACTGAAGTCTTGTCTAAATGATCCTGCAGTGCTTCTTTAACCAGTGCCTCCATTAATTTTCCTGGAACAGAAGTTAGTTGTTCATTACCTGATAGAGGTTTAATGGAACATTTGTATGGTGGAAGACATAATGCCACCAGAGTGAATCAGATGCTGTATAAGTGTGCCTTCTTGCATCATATGCCTCAACTAATGCTAATGCTCCAGCTAACAGAGAAATCTTTCTTAATTTTTGGCTTTCTTTTGACTTAAATTGGCATATTAATTTATTTTCTAGAAGTAGCTTTATACTCCTAGTTATGATACTTAGTTTATTTTGAACTTAGATAGAGATTTTGTAGGTTATTATTTAGTATCGGTAAGGGTATCCATTCCACAGGTTGGACAAGATTTTGCAGTTCCGGTGAACGCTAAGTTTTTAATTATATTTAGCCGTTTTACTGACTTAATTGTTAAATTAAATTATTTTCTATAAATAGCTTATAGTCCTAGTCAAGCTCCTTAGTTTATTTTGAATTTACATAACGATACTGAAAGTTAATACTTAGTATCCATAGATTTACCATTAGTAACTTGCCGCCATTGTTATACGATACAACCTATATCCCGAACTAGACAGCGTAAGGTTTAATGTAAAACTAGAAAGCGAAACATGTAGCACTGTATTAGAAATCTGTTAGCTTAGTATAGTATAGTATTATCAATTAATCTGTAAAATTAATTAATCTTATTAAATTTCATTGTCCATTAAGTTATATTTATATGGAATCAGGACCCAGACTAGAGCAGCAAAGCAATGCTGACAGATTAGCCAGAGTGGTGTGGCTCGGGGAAGAACCGAAGGGGGTGATTCTCCAACATATCACAGTCGAAAAAAATGCATGAAGTGTTTGCAGACCAGTCTAGAACATGGCATGCTCTAGCCGGGGAGGATGTCTTTGTGAGTGCTAGGTGCAGAGACTGTGAGAAAATTAGGTGCCAACTAAGCATTCTGATGGGTGCTTATGACAGTTTGAGGTGTAGGGTGGATGCCCTTGAGGAAATTAATAAGAGGGGTCCATCAAGCTCTCTACGCCTAACTCAATGCCAGAGCTCACTCCGGTGCATCCTGCATTCTCCAAGGCAGAATGCGCTGGTCCCACAGGAACTAATTATTGTTGGTGACTTTTTTGTCAGGGAGACATGAAATATATTTTTAAAAAGGATATATTTTATGTCTGCCAGGGGCAAAAGTTGACGTTGACATCATCTTTTAAGGGCACAAAAGGTGATACTGTTGTACACATTAAACTAATGACATTAAGAATTATAGAGATCTGCATTTTGCTTCTGAGGTAGTAATTAATTCATGGCCTCCCCCTTAGCCATCTTTTTCTACTGAGAACCTTATATCTAACTATTTTTTCACCTCTTAATATAATACTGAATTTTATGCCATATGCAGAATTATGCTATTGGGCCACTTTTTTGCTATTAGGCTTACTTTATTTAATTTTTTCTCAACTAAATTACATGTCAGAACTGCGAGGGCGCTGGCATCTGCTAACATTGGATATAAAATAACACGTGCACTACAGCGTGTTCTTCTTATATTTCATTTTCGTGGTAAGTTTGATTTTGCCTAATTAGTTTGTTTTTCTTAACGTAACTTTTTACCACGATTTAAGCATGTAGGAATTAGCCTTTCTACAGTCAGCTACTTTTCCAGAAAATACATTATACTATCATATTTTGTTTCATTATACTTATGATATACCAGGATCTCTTTCTATAAGGGACAGGAAGTTACGCTCCCGGTAAAATCCGACGTACATTTGCATTATAGCTTTCCCTTTACTTTTAACTTTTACTATCATATTCTATTTTTCTTACCTCATGAACTATTACAGTAATTCGAGGGGGATTGAGGTACTATTGCTATTCTTAAACCTTGAATCCGTTCTCCTTTTTTAGCTTATGCTCCTTTTGTACTTATTAATATGATATTAATTGAAGGATATTGGTTCTCATTTATTTCTCTTCTTCCTTAATATATGCTTTTGCTGTCTTAGCTATCGGTCGGGCTAAAGTCATCCAGCCTGTTAACAACAAAATTATTGTCTAACTTTAATTATACTTATCCATTTATCGCATGAATTACCTTTTGACCGTGTTAAACAGGCAGATGATATCAGAAACTGACAGCCGGGTTAATTGTAGGGGACATATTGAAGGGGTTAGCCCTCGATAAAGTCCCTTTCAATGTGTCCTATTACCTATAACTGACTTGATATATATTATTATTATGTTTATTAATTGTTTTACTTTTACTTTGACTAATGATCATCCTTTACTAGGTTTGGCCTCGTGGACCAGTTATAGCTATTATAGGGTTAAGTAGCTACCAGCTTATCCTATATGAAATATATCTTACCTATTTTACTAATTGTACTTAAACTATACAAAAATATATATATATATAAGTATTACATAAAATAAAACGAAATAGAAGAAAATATAGATGGAGAAGTCATTAACCACAAAATGCCAAGCCTAAATGAAGAAAATAAGAGAGGAAGAATGTTAAGAACCTAAAAAGGAAAAAAAAAAAAAAAAAACAATCAAGTAGAATTAAAGCTGAATTAACAGGCCAATCATATGTACAAAAGCTGAAAAGGAAATGACTGAAAGTGAGAGGATGGTAATAAAGATAAATAAAAATAAATAATTATTAAAAATTAAAATTAAAAAAAAATAATAAAAAATTGGTACATAGATCAGGTATTTCATGGGGGGGGGCCTACACCTGATCATGTACCAAAAACTGTTTCTATGCAAACCCATGTTGATGGAGAAACTATTAAAATAAAAAAAATAAAGATAAAAAAAATTGATAAAAAAATTTATTGATCTCTAGAAACATGAGTAAGGTAGCCCCAACACAGTGTGTTTAGATTAACAAATTAAGTCGAAAGTATGTAAGTTAAAAGTATGTTAAAAAAGTAACAAAGCAGCGGCATAGAAAAAGGAAGTAATGCATGGTAAGGGAGCGAAGAGATATTAAAAATGTAGAGGCAAAGATAATGAGAATAAGAAAAGTGAGATTGTCCGAATCACCCTCGTATTTCACTAATAGTTCAACAGACGGAAGAAAGAAGAGCAGAAAGTAGAAAGATGTAAAGAGAAGAAAGAGTATTTAAAGGATACTAGGCAAGCTGGGTGTGTAAGTACCCAACCTAATAGAGAGGGCCCTTGGCTGTGAGTGTATTAGTAGAAGTGGAAATTAATACCACTAGCTTGTAGTGTATATTTTGAATGTTAGATGTATAAAAAAATATATGATAAAAAATATTGGGATAAAGACTTTTTTTTATGAAAACCCCAAACACAAAAGGTATCAAAACCTATACTACTTAGTACCATGCATGGGTTGAAGGAGAAGTATGGGGGGAGGGGGGGATGCCGGAAACTTTGCTCTAGAGACTAAACATGGGTTTCGCCACTTCAAGCCTCCAATGAAAAGGAAGAAAAATTAAATACCTGCAGTATTTAGCAGCATAAAATTGGGTAGAATATAATAAAATCAAGAAATGAAGATACAATTATCCCACTCCTAAGTACATTTATTGCTTATCTGGTATTGGGCATCCCATTTGCGCTCTATGGTGGGTGGAGAGCCTGGGCACAGAACCAAAAAAATAAATAAAAAGCGGCTGCCCCAATTATCCAAATTTTCATGTAAATAGTTAAAAATACAATCTACGCCCTCCCCCCATTTACAATTGGTTCACTGTACAATCAAATCATGTTACGACGAACTCAACATAGTATAGTACCATTCACTATACGATGTGCAGTAAGTGCCGGTCATTATGATCACGTTTGTGAATTGAATTTTAATTCTATTCGACAGCGATTCTAATTAGCAAAAATAGGAGGAATATTATCCACAGGCTTTAAAAGTAAAGATATATTAAACACAAATTTACCCTTTATTACCTTACCAATTAAAAAATTAAATGATACGTGAAATTCGGAAGAATATATGTGATAATCGGAATAATTAATACATACTGTAATATGTACATACAAACTAAACTAGTTACCATTTCTGTTCTCTGACATTTGTGGGTGGGGGGGTTAAAATTTAAAACAGTAAAACGATAAGCTTGTTTTTTGTTATTGATATATAATCAATAACAAAAAACACGGCACAAACAAATTGCAAGTAACACAATACGCGAAAGTAGGAACGGAGTAACGAGTTACAAAGCTTTAAAAATAGGAATGAAGAGAAGATTCTGAAAATTATTTTTTTTATATGATTGAAGATTCCATGAAAGTGTAAACACATTTTACCATAATAACCCACAGAATTCCAGCTGTCAGTATTATCACAAATTCAATAAGATCAAGTTTACTATCCGTTTATTATAGATTGCACTAATAGAAAGGCCCAATAAACAGATGACTGCTAATTGTTTTTATTGTTTTATGGTTGTGACCTCCAGAAATCCAACCGAACTACGTGGTACAGTCGGAGACAATCGTAGGGTAATCTACAGTGCTGCGGTTTACTGCCCTGATTAAATGGCATTTTGTCCCAATTAAGAGAAGTAAACCCTGGCTATTTTCTCGATTGGGTTCTGTTTTTTAAGATTTGTCCCAAATAAACGGATTCCCCGATTAACCGGTTGCCCAAATAACTGTGTGTGTGTGTGTGTGTGTGTGTGTGTGTATATATATATATATATATATATACACACACATACACACACACATATACAGGGGAACTTCCCTATTACGAACTTCTATTTAACGAATTTCTCTATATTACGAATTTTATCGCAAAACATTGCACCTTGAAAGAAATTACATGTAAAATTAACACCATATAGCGAAGTGTTAGTCTCTCTATAACAAATTTTTAAAAAAATTAGTAAAAGCATTTTTGAAGATTTTCGAGCATTTACTGCTAAACAGCCACTCAAATATACTGTCTGTATCCTTCCGAAATTGCGCATTAGCATCTGAAATTAAATAATCATCCTTTTAGTGAACACTTGTGGCCATTGACACCCATAGGAGGGTCTTTATTTCATTTTTGGTAAAGTGATTAAACCAAATGGGTTTTCTTAAAAGTGGTCGTAAACTTTACAATAAAAAGGGTAGATTTGTAAATTGATGTTGGCTCGGGGGAAAACGAAATTCACTGCGGTAAACCTTGGCATGCAGCAGTGGCAATACATAGAATGCTACCATAGTCGGTTGGTTTCTAGTAACATCTACTGAGTGACATTTGCTTCTCACCTCAACTGTACCACGTGACCTTCCTGTCAATCATTATGTGATATGTCCGTTCTCATCTAACTGGCTCCCAATAGATGGTTCTCATGATTTTTTTTTTTTTTTTTTATTTCGTTCATCATCAATCACATAGGCTATATGCTTTTGTATTTATTTATTATTTTTTTTCTGAAAAGTAACATACAGCATACATTAACCATAAATTTTCTTTTGTATATATATGAATGAAAGCAGAATAAAAGAAATTCATAGTCGCATATTTCTTCAAAGTGATTGATAGGAAAGGTCACATGATCTGTTGAATTCACAAGCGAATGTCATTGAGTAGGCAGTACTAACAATTCACTATATAGCCAGCGCAGCAAAGTTGGCAGTGTGTGTATCATCAAGAGCT
Organism: Mastigoproctus giganteus; assembly: GCF_048544385.1. NCBI lineage: Eukaryota > Metazoa > Arthropoda > Arachnida > Uropygi > Thelyphonidae > Mastigoproctus > Mastigoproctus giganteus. The sequence goes on from NC_143576.1 coordinate 72,247,625, forward strand.
GCATTTGAGTAACCTTTACAATTGCGGAAACAATGTCGAAGAGAAAGTGTTTAAAGTATTAATGATTAAGCAAAGATTGTTATGATACTGACCAGGGTTTTAAGAAAAAAGATGTTGCGGAGAAATGTGGCATACCTGCAAGCAGTTTATCTACGATTTTAAAAAATCGAGAATCAATTTTAAATGAAATTGAAGGTGGAGCAGACAAGAAAAGGATTAAGTCGTGTATATATGAAGATGTTGATAAAGCTGTTCTAAAATGGGTGCAAATGATACGTGAAAAGAATATACCAATATCGGGCCTAATAATTAAGCAACAAGCTCTGAAATTTGCACAGTCCCTTGGACTGTGCAAATGCATAATTTAATGTGAGCACTGGGTAGCTAGATAAATTTAAGAAGCACCACAGAATTGTGGAGAAAGTGTTAATGTAAGCGAAGAAGATTGCAACACTTGGAGGAACAATACCTTAAAGAAGATTTTGGAAGAATGAGCGTAAGGAGGTTTTTAATGCTGACGAAATGGGTTTATTCTTTAAATGTTTACCAAACAGAACACTTGCTTTAAAGGATGATAGATGTTTTGGCAAAAAACAAAGCAAAGAAAGAATCACTGTGCTAGTTGGAGCAAATATGACAGGAAGTGAAAAATTAAGACTTTTAGTCATCAGAATATCAAAAAACCCATGATGTTTTAGAGGCACAAAGTCTTTGGAAGATGAATACACCTAATTAAAAAGCATGGATGATAAGTGATATTTTTGAAGAATGGACATTAAAACTAGACAAATGTATAACAAAAAAATTAAAAAGGAAAATCGTGTTGTAACTAACAACTGTCCAGCACATCCTGCCAGTATTTCTGCCAAACTAAAAAGTGCAAAGTTGTTGTTTTTACCATCAAACAATGGACCAAGGCATTATTAAAAATTTTGAATTTCATTATTGAAAGAGAATAATAATGAAGATTGTCAATGCATTATCAGAAAACAGAAACTTAAAGGTTACAGTTAACCTTAGAGATTGCATCTCTGAACTGGCAAAAGTTTGGACAAGATTTGCACTGAATACAGAAGTCGAACAACAACTGGACGAACAAGATGAACTGCCCCTTTCCCAACTGAAAAACTTTTGGACTTTAGAATCGTCCAGAAACATCAAAAATGAAATAACACTGGATAGTTATGTTTATGTAGATCACAGCAGAACATCCAAATGAAGATGAAATACTGCTGAACAGTGTGAGACATGACCATGATCACGAAGAAATTAACGATGACACTGAAGATGCATCAGAACAACCCGTAGAAAAGCCAACTCGTGAAGAAATGATTAACGCTTTTAAAACGGTTCGTATGGGTCTACAGTTTTGTCAAAATGTTCCTGATAATGTTTTTAATGCTCTAAACAAATGTGAGGTTTTCTTTGAGAATCAGACAATTTTTTAATTGTACTGTGCAAACGAAAATTACAGATTTTTTTTAATTTGTGATACTCCGCAGCGAAAATTGTGTAAACGTGATTTAAATAATTATGTTTTTGAAATAAAATACATTAAAAATAAATGTAGATTCGTTTTCATTTCTAATTAGATAACAATTTCTAATAAAAAATATATTCTCTGTATAATGAAATTTCTCTATAACGAATTTTTTCGCTGGATTTATCGAATTCGTTATAGGGAAGTTCGACTCTATATATATATATATTTTTTTTATCCCTTGCATTTCTTTAAATCCATCTTGGTATTGTCCGCTTGAATTATCTTCAATATTATGCAAAATATTTTATGCACATTATGTTTGTAATGCATAACTGCTCTCGCAAGTGCATTGGCCCATAAGTATTAGTTACAGTTTGTTACAATTTATTAACTTTCTTTCCATATTACTCATATATATATGTCCAAATTAGATAAGTTACAGTGTAATGTAAGTACCTCCATAGTTTGAAAATCGATGTAACCACTGGCCAACCGTACCTCCAGTATACATGAAAAAATACATGAAAAATATAAAATATTAGGTTAATTAACATAATAAGCCTTACATGGGAACCCATTTTGCAAGAGACTTTGTCGAGGGCTAAACCCCAACAAAATGACCAACCCATCATAGACTCAGCCATCGGTTTCTGTTATCATCTGCCTGTATGCCAAATCCAAATATCCATAATAATGGATAATTCATCTAATTTAAAATTAGGTTATAGTAAAGTCTATAAATCAGTATAAATCTAGCCGTCCAAAAAGGGTATGTTTAACCATAATTTGTAAGAATACAGGCTGGATGATATTTAGCCCGACCGATCGCTGCAACATTATAAGCACAACTGAGAAATTATTAATATTTGCTGAACAATTTGTAGAAAAATGGCTAACAGATATTTATTTAAAGTATACCCAGTATAAAATAAAATAAAATAAAATATTTCCAGAAGCTTTCGGAACTCGTGTCCCTTTCTCAACTGATAAAATTTTTTTTTTTTTTAAATACGCTACAAGCAAAGTGTGGCACGTTACTCATTCGTCATTGTTGTAGCACGGACGTGTGCTGCCTTGCGCCAGTGATCATCCATCAATAAAACGGTTGTCTCCAGGATTGGATGTATACGCATGCCTTTCTGGCGATTTAATGCCTTAGGGTTGTTCATTATGTTTAGTGACTCTAGCCATAGGCGGTGGCGAAAGTGTCGCGCGTGGTCCACTATCTCAAAGTCGCGCTTGGGGTCAAGATCGTGGTTGGTAGCCCAAAAATGTTCTGCAAGCGCGGACTGGTCAGTTTCGGCAAGCCGGATTGCTCTGTCGTGTTCCGTGAGGCGATCCTGGAGACGTCTCGATGTCTCACCCACGTAGCAACTGTTACAGGCCCTACAGGTGATACGGTACACTACATTGCTGCGTAAGACAGGTGTGACAGGGGTCTTCACACTGGAGACAAGTGAACGTAGGTTCCTACCTGGTAATTGTACACATTTTATGTTGTAACTTCTCAGGATCTTCGAGATACGTCCTGACACTCTTGGATAGTACGGAATGTAGGCGGATGATATGCCGACTTGCTTCGGAGGTCTTGGGTTGGAAGTAAGTTCTTGTGCCTGTAACAAGCATCTGTTTAGTACATGGGATGGATAACCGCATCTGGTTAAGTCCGCCTTCACACGGGAGATCTCGTTACGTCTAATTGTGTCGGTGCTGGAATGGCTCCAGGCCCTGGAGAACAGGGTGCGGGCAGTGCTATTGAGATGGCTTGGAGCGTGGCCGGACCCGTAGTTGGTGAATTGACCGCACCACATGGGTTTGCGGTATACTGAGGTCTCTAGATGTGGGCCTACGCGATGCACTAGCACGTCCAGAAACGGGAGCGAACCGTCCACCTCTGATTCTACGGTAAACTTGATGAAATTGGATAGAGAGTTGAGGTATTCTAGTAGTACCGTTTCAGAACCACGTGGTATTATGGTAAAAATATCGTCGACATATCTACACCACGTTGTAATAGGTGTAGGTGGGTTCTGGTGTATCTGTTTCTCCAGATCTTCCATGGCGATGTTAGCTACTACGGAACTGACAGGGGCACCCATAGCAGTGCCATGTACTTGTTTGTAGAGTGAGTCTTCAAAGGTGAAGATGCTGCTAGAGAGGCATAGGTTGAGGGCGGTACAGATGTCATCAGTGGATAGTGACGTCCTGGATTGGAGGCTTAAGTCGCTCTCAAGGAGCCTTCTGGCGCAGTGCACGGCCTGTTGGACGGGAATCGAGGTGAATAAAGAAACCACGTCAAATGATGCCATGACAGAGTTATCAGGGATTGAAATGTCCTTAATGGTGTTAATGAATTCACTGCTGTTTTTAACGGTGTGAGATGTATTACCTATAAGAGGCGAGAGGAGGCTCGCGATGTGTTTGGACAGTTCATACGTTGGGGCACTGCAGCAAGACACTATAGGTCTGAGAGGAATACCCGGTTTATGGATCTTTGGTAATCCGTAGAATTGTGGTAGTTGGCAGCCAGTAGCACGCAGAAGATGGTGAGTCGCGGTCGGGATCTTCTTATCTTTAAGCCATGCGTGGACAAGTTTATTAACATTTGCTTCCAGACGTTTCAAGACTTTAACGGGAGGATCAGGTAGAGGTTCATATACGTTAGGATCGAGTAATAGGGCCAAGGCTTTCTCTCGGTAGGCTGATCGGTCCAGCACAACAGTCCGGCGCCCTTTATCCGCAGGAAGTACAACGATGGAGTTGTCTTTTCTTATAGATGACAGGGCGGCACGTTGGCGGTGGTTGAGGTTTGAGCACGTTTTTCGAGTGTTGCGGAGGACTGCGGCAGTCTTGAATCGGATCTCGTTGGCAGTTTCTTCGGGAAGGTTGGTAATACTGGCTTCTATGCCCATAGCGAGCTGTGTGATGGGAGGTTTCGATGGTATAACGGCGAATTTCATCTATAAGAAAAGACAACTCCATCGTTGTACTTCCTGCGGATAAAGGGCGCCGGACTGTTGTGCTGGACCGATCAGCCTACCGAGAGAAAGCCTTGGCCCTATTACTCGATCCTAACGTATATGAACCTCTACCTGATCCTCCCGTTAAAGTCTTGAAACGTCTGGAAGCAAATGTTAATAAACTTGTCCACGCATGGCTTAAAGATAAGAAGATCCCGACCGCGACTCACCATCTTCTGCGTGCTACTGGCTGCCAACTACCACAATTCTACGGATTACCAAAGATCCATAAACCGGGTATTCCTCTCAGACCTATAGTGTCTTGCTGCAGTGCCCCAACGTATGAACTGTCCAAACACATCGCGAGCCTCCTCTCGCCTCTTATAGGTAATACATCTCACACCGTTAAAAACAGCAGTGAATTCATTAACACCATTAAGGACATTTCAATCCCTGATAACTCTGTCATGGCATCATTTGACGTGGTTTCTTTATTCACCTCGATTCCCGTCCAACAGGCCGTGCACTGCGCCAGAAGGCTCCTTGAGAGCGACTTAAGCCTCCAATCCAGGACGTCACTATCCACTGATGACATCTGTACCGCCCTCAACCTATGCCTCTCTAGCAGCATCTTCACCTTTGAAGACTCACTCTACAAACAAGTACATGGCACTGCTATGGGTGCCCCTGTCAGTTCCGTAGTAGCTAACATCGCCATGGAAGATCTGGAGAAACAGATACACCAGAACCCACCTACACCTATTACAACGTGGTGTAGATATGTCGACGATATTTTTACCATAATACCACGTGGTTCTGAAACGGTACTACTAGAATACCTCAACTCTCTATCCAATTTCATCAAGTTTACCGTAGAATCAGAGGTGGACGGTTCGCTCCCGTTTCTGGACGTGCTAGTGCATCGCGTAGGCCCACATCTAGAGACCTCAGTATACCGCAAACCCATGTGGTGCGGTCAATTCACCAACTACGGGTCCGGCCACGCTCCAAGCCATCTCAATAGCACTGCCCGCACCCTGTTCTCCAGGGCCTGGAGCCATTCCAGCACCGACACAATTAGACGTAACGAGATCTCCCGTGTGAAGGCGGACTTAACCAGATGCGGTTATCCATCCCATGTACTAAACAGATGCTTGTTACAGGCACAAGAACTTACTTCCAACCCAAGACCTCCGAAGCAAGTCGGCATATCATCCGCCTACATTCCGTACTATCCAGGAGTGTCAGGACGTATCTCGAAGATCCTGAGAAGTTACAACATAAAATGTGTACAATTACCAGGTAGGAACCTACGTTCACTTGTCTCCAGTGTGAAGACCCCTGTCACACCTGTCTTACGCAGCAATGTAGTGTACCGTATCACCTGTAGGGCCTGTAACAGTTGCTACGTGGGTGAGACATCGAGACGTCTCCAGGATCGCCTCACGGAACACGACAGAGCAATCCGGCTTGCCGAAACTGACCAGTCCGCGCTTGCAGAACATTTTTGGGCTACCAACCACGATCTTGACCCCAAGCGCGACTTTGAGATAGTGGACCACGCGCGACACTTTCGCCACCGCCTATGGCTAGAGTCACTAAACATAATGAACAACCCTAAGGCATTAAATCGCCAGAAAGGCATGCGTATACATCCAATCCTGGAGACAACCGTTTTATTGATGGATGATCACTGGCGCAAGGCAGCACACGTCCGTGCTACAACAATGACGAATGAGTAACGTGCCACACTTTGCTTGTAGCGTATTTAAAAAAAAAATTTTATCAGTTGAGAAAGGGACACGAGTTCCGAAAGCTTCTGGAAATATTTTATTTTATTTTATTTTATACTGGGTATACTTTAAATAAATATCTGTTAAACTATGGACCCCAGTACTCCAGGCCCATTTGTCACTAAAAATGGCTAAATTAGCTAACTAAAGGCGAACGGAAAGCAGTGTAGTTAAAGCAATAGTACCTCACTCCCCCTCGAATTACTCTAATAGTTCGTGAGATATGAAAAAAATAAGGCAAGAGGATAGCTAAAAGTGAAACAGTAAAGGAAAAGCAATTTATCGATATTACATCGGATATAACCGGGAGTGTAACTTCCCGACCCTAATAGTAGGGATCCTGGTTAAGTAGTAAGAGCCGGTAAAATATATCAATAGAATGCGAAAAGAAACAGAAAAAAACGGAATGGCTAATTCCTAAGATAATTTATTATAAATCTAACTTCAAAATATCAAGTAGTGGCGAACTTTATGTAAAGCGTTAAAAAACAAAGGAGGGAATGCTGTTAAACAACAAAGGACGGAATACCGTAGAACCAGTATGTTCCCGTCAAAGAATCTACATTACATACATTACCGTGGCCCAAGGCAGGAAAAAAACTAAACGCCTGCAGCTAACGCACTAGACGTTTATAACTGCCACGTATACTGCGCCACCTAAGATTTGTCCAATAATAGCCAAGTTTGGGATGAACCAAAAGTATAATAGCGCCCTCTATAGTAGAGAAAACAAAACCAATAATTCTCAGATGTCGAAGAGAAATCTTAGTAAAATATAAACAAATTAATTCCTACTGTAAAAACACATATAGGTACCACTTTTCTAAGGCGTAAGCTATATATAGCGTGTTTATGCAGCAGTACCTAGTATGTACATGTATATACAAAGGCTAATTAGTAAACAACTCACTCCATAGATACCGATGTATAAAACCGATAATAATTCCTTTAAAACAGAGAAACTATACCAGATAATAATTCCTTTAAAACAGAGAAACTATACCCCATACGCATAATTCAATATATGGTATGCCTAATAGCTTCCATGGTATCCAACTGGTTTAGATCATCGTGGTATATTTTTAGGGCTATGGACAAGGCAGTACTCATATGTTTCATAATGAAATTATGTGGGAAACCGTTATCTAATAAATTATGCTTAAGATCAATCAGTGCGTCTATAACATCACTTTTATTATTACAGATATATAATCTTCTGATACCTTGTGTCACTATTATGTTTTTAAGGATACGTATTGAGATATTTGTACCCCAACTGGTTAGGTCTATAGTTTTGAAATTGAATTCTTTGCGTTTGTCAAACACCTTGGTAGTTAGGTTATTATTCTTAATATGAATGTCTATATCCAGATATGCAGCTTTACAAGAGTTACTCTTGTTAGTGACCTCTAGAACCAAATCCTGCGGGTAGTGTTTAACTGCTTCTGTATGAAAGTTAGTATAGTTGAACGTAATTAAGTCATCTATATATCTGAACATATTGATATCTTTATCGAAGTTGTTTTCAAAATGGTGTAGATATAGATTGGCAATGAGACACGAGCTACTCGCCCCCATAGCTATGCCGGTATGCTGTATGAAAATATTGCTACCATTATAAATATAGCTGTTGGAAATGCAAAGGTTAAGTAGGCCAACGTAATTACTGGGATAACCTACTTATCCCACGAAAAGAACACTTCATAAGAACAGGAAGTCGAAAACTGCAATAAAACTATTAGAGTTTGTTTTCCCAAAATCTTCTTGCAATCAAACCCAAGAGCTGTCCAGATCATATTCTTCGTATTTTAACCTCAAGCTTCAGTTATTTTTTAGCTTTGTAAATTCCTCTTCAGCCAGGGAAAGTCCCCTAACATCTGAAGAAACCAAAGGATTTCTTATCCTATCATATGCATGTGTGTTCAAATCTGGAAACTACTTTTCAAATTTGTCTTTCTGTAATGTCAAGTATTTACAACTCAAATCTGTTATATATTTCTTCAAATAACAATCAGAAGTTTCTGATAACATTTCATAATTGTCCTATTCAACTTTCTGGACTAAATTATTAATTTGTCTCTCAGCACTGATATTTTGTCTGTTGTAGTGAAATTGCTGTCACTCTTTTCTTGAATCCTGGAATTTAGTACAGAATTTCAAACATATCAAACAGAAAAGCTAATTTTATGCACCATAGATAATTTTTAAGTAGACTTAGAAGATCAGTTTTATTTTCACACTCAAATAACTCCAACACTGCATCCTTTAGTTCATAAACACTTGTCCCCTTCATAACCAGCATACCTCAATATAGAGAAGAAGACTTGTATTTTGTACCCATTGCTTTGCATATATGAGCAAAGAAGTGCGATTTAAGAGGCCTGATTTTAATGAAGTTTGCCATCTGCAGCCTTGACTAAAACTATCGTTAGGTCTCTTCATCAATAGTTTTTGCAACCATCACTTCTCAGTGTACAGAGCAAGGTGTGGTTAGTATTTTTTCCCCCCTCAAGGAAATAAAACCTTTTTGCAGCCCTAGTCACTCTAGAAGCACCATCTGTGCATGTTCCTACAAAAAATTCATCTTCTGCATGTACTCATTTAAAACCTTAAAAATACCTTCTCCTCTTAAAACTCGGTCTTGTCTTATAACTCGCAAAAAAGATTCTTCTGCTCCTATGCTTATCTTTGCTGACACTCCGATTTCTAGGCAAAATGATATATCTCTTTGGGAATTATCCTGACTTCTAATCTCTCTTAGCACAAGCACATTACAAATATTGCTTCCTCTGCATTTAAAAAAAAACTTGGTTTTCTCTTTTGCTCTCGGTGTTACTTTTTTTCAAAACAGCTGTTCACTCTGTACAAATCGCAAATCTGTCCTACCATGGAATATTGTTCCCACATCTGGGGTGGTGCCCCCAAAACCTTTCTCAGGCTTCTTGATTCTGTTCAGAAGAGGGCAGTTAGGTTAATTATTGATTCATCTCTAACAGAGTCTCTCCACTCGCTGTCCCATAGATATACTGTTTCTGCTGCATGCCTTTTCTACAGATACTATGAGCACTGTTCTTCTGAATTGGCTTCTATAATTCCTGCTTTCTCTTTCAAAACAGTCTGAACAACTGCCACCGCCAGTCAACATCCATTTACTGTCCAACTTCAAACTCACAGAACCAATTTTTCATCTTCCTTGTTTATTCAGTGAACTGCCGTTTTCTGGAACAACCTTCCTTAAGATGTATTTCCTGAAAATTACAGTCTACAGAAGTTCAAGTCCAATGTCAACAAATATCTTCTTTCATCTTCTCAATCTCCAACCCAAGCATGGTACTAAGTACTATAGGATCTAATACCTCTCGTGTTTGGGGTTTATCTAAAAAAAAAAAAAATTTACTAATTAAGCTACGTACCTAAGTATAAATTTATTTTTATTTTGCTAACCTATAGATAATGTTCTTCTGATTTTCATGTATCATTTAATTGGTAATAAACCTTTGGTAATAAAGTGCAGATCTGTGCTTTATATCTTTATTTTTATAGCCTCTGGATAATGCTTGTCGATTTTCGCTTATTAGAATCAAAGTTTAATTTCCAAACATCATCATTATAACCGGCATTCGCTGTATATATATATATTTTTTTTTAAAGTTACTTTCTGTGATATTTGGTAAATTTTAACAAAGGTTGTGACAAGGTCCACCTTGAACACTTTGTCATGATTCATAGTGAAATAGCCGCTGGAGATTTCTGGGTGAATTATGATTTTATCATTTGCAGAACCTATGGCATGTATTCCAAGGTCAACCTAGTGGATAATCATAGCTCACCTGATGATTCTTTTCTATGTCACCGTTGTACATAGTGTACTGATCTAAAGTAAAAATTTGGTGCATTGCTAGAAAAAGTTGAATCACTGAAAAAAACGAGTGCGTGATATAAGGTGTTTGTTGTTTTTTTTTTTTTTACCTTTAATAATTTGTAAATTTAATTTTTATAATATTGTAAATATATATTTTTTTAAAGTTACTTTCTGTGATATTTAGAAAATTTTAACAATGTTTGTGACAAGGTCCACCTTGAATACTTTGTCAGAGGGTATCATGACTCAGAGAAATAGTCTATGGCAATTTCCGGGTAATTCATGATTTTATCGTTTGCAGAATCTGTGGCATGTATTCCAAGGATGCCCTAGTGGATAATGATAGCTCACTTGGCAATTCTTTTCTATGTCACCATTTTATGAAGTGTACCGATCCAAAGATAAAATTTGGTGCACTGCAAGAAAAGTGAATCACTGAAAAAATGGGTGCTTGCCCTTGAGAATAATGTAACTGGGATCTTGTCAGCAACTCAAGACTCCAGTAACCTACCAAGTGATACACTCCCAATTTAGGCCCCAGAGCAGAATAACCAAGTTCAAAATGCTCTGGTTCAGGACTTAGTTCTATTAGGACACCCATTGTCAGGGAAATGGGAAATATTTTTTTGTAATAAGGATAGGTTGACTGGAACCAGGGTATGTCTGCTGGGAATTAATGATGTCACCAACAGATTTTCAGATTTTAGGGGGGGGGAGAACATTATTATTCATGTGGGGACTAATGATATTAAGTGCGCGTGCACACACACACACAATCTGATGATTTATTAGACAAATATAGGAGCATGCTGAAGAAATGCCACGAGTTAGGTCAGAATGCCTGTGTCTCCAGGGTATCATGACTCAGAGAAATAGACTATGGCAATTTCCAGGTAATTCATGATTTTATCATTTGCAGAATCTGTGGCATGTATTCCAACCGACAGGAGGAATTATATGCTGAAAGCCATGTGGATAAACTCAAGACTTAAAAACTCTGCAAAGCTTTGGGGAGCAAATTTGTACAGCTTGGTATGCACTTATAGATGATTCCTAACCACTTAATGAATTACACGTGTTTTTTTTTTTTTTTTTTTTCTTTTCACTGTCAACCCTTTCCTGCTTAAAAAGGATGAAAATTTTTAAAATGCTTTTATTAATCTAAACTTATTTACAGTACAGTCTGTCCTCGTATAGCACGATAGTTGCGTTCCTAGAAACTCTCGTGCAATGCAAAATTGTGCAACATAAACAACAGGCTCTATGGGAAAAGTAGGGTTAGGTGCCGACCACCCAAGATTGAACACACATTTGGAACCAAAACATTACCAAACACAATAAATAATCGGGTAATTTTAATCGTTATAAAATACTTACGTATTTTATAACGATTAAAATACGTAATAAAAATAATATTATATTATAATAAAGTATTTTTAGTATTTTTTAATACTAAAAAAGTATTTTTTAGGGATAAAATACGTATTTTATTCGTAAAAAATTATTATATTAAATAAAAGTCGTAATAAAATACTTACATATTTTATAATACGTAAGTATAAATTATAATACATAAGTCGTAATAAAATATTGCTAATGCTTTTGCTTCTATCGTAAGCAAACTTGCTTTTTGTTTGATTTTCTATCCAAACAGATCACAGCCGTTCCATCTCTTCCAATTCTTTGTGTCTTAATCTAATGGATTTTAATTACACTTCGAGTTGTTCCCACTATGAAAGCTGTATTTATTTTCTCTGCATTCTTTGTAATTCTCCGCGTTGCCTCATTTAGGTCTGTAGTACGTGCAATATCACATGGTCTTTCATTTCGCTCAAAGCGTTTCACAATTTCATATTTTTTCTCTATCGACAGAAGCGGACTGGCCATAAGCCTTACGGGGGAAACCACGGTGGGCCGGAGGCTGGTGTGATTTTGGCCATAAACCGTAGTATGACGCCACTACAAATTTTCCCGGGTAAGAATTTTTGACCCAGTCCGCCTCTGTTTATCGATATTGCTTCTTTTTTTTTTCTCTCTGAATCTGCAGTGTCTTAACCAGGACGCTTCCTTTTCACACCTTTTAAATATTTTACAAATTTTCAGGGAATAAAGCAATTACAAACGAGGTGGCACACTTGATACACAGAAACAAAGCTGCGCGCGTGTAGCAACTGAATAAACAACACCGTAAAGGCCGAGATACACTATTAACACCTCACATTTTATTAAAGCACATTTCTGGGGGTTACTACCATAAAACAATAAAAACAATTTCCAGTTGCGTTTCTGCTAGTGGAATCTGTTATAAACTGGTAGTAAACTCCATCTAATTGCATTTGCGATTATATCGATAGCTGGAATTGTGTTGGTTTTTACGTTATTATGGTGAAATGTGTTTCCCTTTCACTGATATAAAACACATAAATACATTTTAAGAATCTTCTTCGTTCCTATCGTGTTGCTTTCAGTTGGGGTGATTCCGCATTCGACTGCCATTTCTTGTAAACACAAAGGCGAATCGTGTATAAGCGAATTCGGTTCGTGTTATATAAGATAACGTTCCCCTATTTATAAATCGTGTATGATCGAATTCGTGTAATGCAAACACGTGTTATACGAGGACCGACTGTATTAGCATAACAGTAATGCAGTCATTAACAAAATTTATTGATGCCATATTGAACACAGGAAGGCACTAAAGTCACTAATTACTTGACAAGCAAGGAAATATAATGGACAGCTTTTTAAAATTTAATAATGTTAAATTTTAAAAAAAATCTGAGAAAAATGCAACAAAGAATAGCTAGACACAGAGTTGCAAAGGGAAGCCTATCTATCTTCAAAGGTTCAAGTTAAATATAAAATGAAATATGAAACACCTGAACTGGAATGATTTCTGTGAAATAAACAAAGATGCTGATTGATTCCTAGAATTGTTAATCAGCAGTTATCATACCTCTCCCAGCACCAAAAATCTATAGAAGGAAGGAAGGAAGGTTATATCCAAATTTATTCCTTCTTGGAACTCAAAACGTGATATAAGTGGGAAAGCATTTAAATGGAAATGCTATAGCCATTAAAACGTGCATTCTCCTTCCTAGGCTTGTCCATGTGACCAGAAGAAAAAGAGCATTAAAAGCAGAAGTGCAAGGGGGAGGGGGGGGTGTTCAAATTATGCCAGCAGAAGGTCTCAAAATCAAGTAAGAAGCAAATAGAATAAAAAAACACCGGTATTTACTACAGCAACAAAAGAGAAGGGAAGCCCTGCTATATTTGTTTCAACTGGCTATTAATTTATAAATTAACTATTTTAGGGATGTATTCTCTCTACAACCAACACACTTATTCTTAATTTACCCCCCCCCCACTTCCCTTTTATTGCTATAGTAAATACTGGTTTTAATTGTATTTGTTTCTTACTTGGTCTGGTCATTCTGCTAATGTATTCTTAATTTCCTTATATGGCAATGTGCAATTGGTAATGCACTGTGGCAAGGGATGTTTGCCTTACTATATTTTTTGTAGTTGGTCTTCCTTTAACCTGTTTCTGCTATTCTTCCTTTCCTCATTTTCTTATTACACTATTAATGCAAAAAAATTGGTAGATTAATAAGTAATTCCATTTAAAAAATTTCAAAATTAATTACAGGTAGTTCCCGACTTTAGGAGTTAATTCGTTCCTAGTGCGTGCTCGTAAAGTGAAAACTATTAGTGGGAATTTATTTCCAATAGACAATGTTAAAAATAGGGGTTACATTATCAACAATGAAATTAGTTAGCTAATTAGTTTATGTTTAAACAATGATTGATTTATCCAAAGAAAGGAAAATGTAGCCTGTAAAATCAAGTAAATTATAATAATAAAGAAATTATTTATGACTTACAAATGTTAAAGTATGTTTATTCTTCATCATCATCATCGAATATTTTTTTTTTTTTTTTTTTTTAGGAGCATTAGCAACTAAGGCCATATTGCTCCGGGATATGCGGTGGTCATTCCCTGACCTTTCCACATCCTCGGTATTTGGTGGTGACGGGCTCGAACCCCGGTCCAGTCAAGAAGCGTGCGCTATGCATTGCTGCTCCTTCCCACCTGGCTAAGGAGGCGCCATCATCGAATAAATGCACACTCATTGATCACTCATTATTGGCTAGGCACACACTGGCTTGTTGCACAAGGAGGAGTCTTCAGAAATGCTTTAAGAGGCATTTGTTTCTAAGGTAATCTCTTTTCTTTTTAAATTTCAATAGCATGCATAACCATTTTTTTTAAGGGAGTGCACAAATTGCAACTAACAGAATTTGCACGGAGTAACAAATTTACGAAGCTTAAAAAAAAAAAGGAATAAAGAGAAGATTCTGAAATTTATTTTATCTTTTTTAAACAATTGACGATTAGTAAAGGGGAAACACATTTCACCATAATAACGTAAAAAACCACACAATTCCAGCTATCGGTATTTTTGCAAATGCAATAACATCAAGTTTACTACCAGTTTATAACTGCTTGCACTAACAGAAAAGCCCAATAAACCGGAAAGTGCAAATTGTTTTTATTGTTTTATGGCCATAACCTCCAACAAATGTGCTTTAGAAAAATATCACAAAGGCACTCAAAATTGATTCTTATAACAAAACAAATGATAACAATGAAAGTGTAGTACATTTTAATGATTTGAACTGGTAACTAATACAATTTACATTATAAAAATTACCTTTTAGTCAGTTATATAGTGAAAATTTCAACTTATGACATTGTGGAACGAATTTCCAAAAAACAATGTGTTATTGGGTTCAACATTACAATATTTTCACGATATGACGGAACAGATTAAATCGTAAAGCGGGGTACACTGTATTGTATAGCTACGCGCGTGGTTTGAAATGCGGTATTTATGAATGTTTAACGTTAATTTTTTGAAATTAATGTTCATATTCTCAATTTTGCTGATACTTGATACAGGGAGGAAAAAAAAAAAACTCGTAAAGTGGGAACTGCCTGTATTTAAATCTGCTCAGTTTGTGATTGATTGCTGCTCTGAATCATTCACCAGAGAGCGAAAATGTTAAATTCTATCTATTAAGGTAGATAATTCAAGCATATTTAATTTGGTTTAGCCAAAGCAAAGGTGTCCAAATAGAGAAGGCAATTAAATTTCATTATAACCTAAATTAGATTAATTAGTTTAAGTAAGCACATATGTGAGGTTTTGTTTCCTTACTCCAGTTCATTGCAAACAGGGTAGAAGCAAAAAATAATATGTACTAATGAAAATAACTTAGGAAAACTGGATAAGGTTAACAGAAACATATACAAAAACTATTATTTACTCTGACTGAATATGAATCCATTCAAACTCCCTGCAGTGTGAATGCCATTTCTCAACTATCTTAAAACCTGATTTAAAATAGTATCTAGTTTCTTTACTTGATTATTAATCAAGTTCTGTGGACAGTAACCTGAAACCTGTGGTAAATAAACTGCATCCAGGAATTTCTACCAATGCCTTCTTGAAGAATTAAACTTAAAGAATAATAAATGAAATATATAAACGTTAACTTTTCAAGAGTTATACTGATTTTCTTTTACAACTTCAGTATCTAAATGATACAATAAAACTTTGATACCTAAAGAACAAAAGGTTTAATGAAAAGTTTAAATTAATAAATGTAACAAATTACTTACTGTAACTGCGGCTTCTGCAACACTTGTTAGTACATCTGGACGTAATGAATGAAAAAGGATTTTTTGCTCTGTTAAAGCATATAACAATATTTTCAGGCAATTGTCAGGCCCTAGATTTCTTAATAGTTGAATGAAAGATGCCCCACTGATTAAAGAAAACAAACAGAATTAAAAAGACAATAATAAAAATAAAAGCAACACAAAATATTTCACTTTATGGTAAAACTAACTATATTTTAAGAAGAGCTGTGTATTTCAGATATATAGTAAACCCTTGCTTTAACGAATCACAATTCAATAGACTAAAAATAATGGCGAGACACTGAACAGACTTTTCATCCAAACTGGACCCAGTGCCATAACTGCCTCAATCCAATGGCATTTCCAATATTATAATGTTTTCACAATAATGCAGTGGCAGGCAGCCAGGACTTTCCTCGATATCACGTTCAGCCGGTCGAGTTTCTTGAACATTGCTAGAGATGTCATTGGAATCTGCAATGAGGGTCCTTGAAAGTTGTTCTGCCTCTGAATAAGCTTTAGTCATCTTCTATTGTACTACAGGACAACACTCTTGGATCTTCAATTTTACACAACTGATACATGAAGTAAAATGTAGAATTACATCCCTTAATAATCTCTATACTCAAGTATATGTATATATGTATTTCAAAAGAAATACATATATACATATACGTGTGTGTGTATATATATATATATATATATATATATATATACATAGCCATATTTATTTATTTTTATTACTTTTACCTAACTTTTACCTCACATAATATAAATTAGTGGTAGTAGTGGGTTGATATGCTAAATAAGCAGCACCTGTGCCGCCATCTATTCTTTTCCTCTCTATTATATAAGCTGGTTAAGCTTGCATTATGTCAGTGGTGTGGCTCTGATCAAGAGTGCTGTCTGTTCTATAGATTATTTTTCGCTGCATAAGGACCACCGCCATGCAAATCCTCTGCATTGGTTGATCTATCGGAGAATGGAGGGGTGGTTTGGTTCTTCGATATTTCTGCCTTTGCAATGATTTGTATGACGATTGAAATGCAGCGATTCCATGACCATTATTGGCCTCGTGGTCCTCTGTCGATATGGGGCATGATGGTCAGTCTATTATTTTGATATTTTAGTTTTTTGGTAGTTTCTTTAACCCTTTTTTGGTGATATTTCACGTCTTTTGGAACTGGTACCTTCAAGGGCGGTACCGCTAAATTATTTATAATTGGCATTATTTAAATTTATATCGTTTTTTATTAATTGGGTTTAATGACTTAATTGACTAAATTATATAGGGGATTATCGACTACCTTTTTGTCCTATTATCTCTACTTTCCCTTCCCTGTTTGTTTATTTATATTATTTTGCGTTTCATTTCGCTCTGCATTATTGCCGTACTACTGGCTG
The DNA here is from genome assembly GCF_048544385.1 of Mastigoproctus giganteus. Classification (NCBI taxonomy): domain Eukaryota; kingdom Metazoa; phylum Arthropoda; class Arachnida; order Uropygi; family Thelyphonidae; genus Mastigoproctus; species Mastigoproctus giganteus. Next base: position 72,264,834 of record NC_143576.1, read on the forward strand.
ATGATTTTATTTAAATATCATATTTATTTTAATTATCAGATATAATTAGGCATCATGTGGAGGATGTGCATTTGCTGCCTCTAATGATAGCTACATAGCCATATTTATTTATTTTTATTACTTTTACCTAACTTTTACCTCACATAATATAAATTAGTGGTAGTAGTGGGTTGATATGCTAAATAAGCAGCACCTGTGCCGCCATCTATTCTTTTCCTCTCTATTATATAAGCTGGTTAAGCTTGCATTATGTCAGTGGTGTGGTTCTGATCAAGAGTGCTGTCTGTTCTATAGATTATTTTTCGCTGCATAAGGATCACCGCCATGCAAATCCTCTGCATTGGTTGATCTATCGGAGAATGGAGGGGTGGTTTGGTTCTTCGATATTTCTGCCTTTGCGATGATTTGTATGACGATTGAAATGCAGCGATTCCATGACCATTATTGGCCTCGTGGTCCTCTGTCGATATGGGGCATGATGGTCAGTCTATTATTTTGATATTTTAGTTTTTTGGTAGTTTCTTTAACCCTTTTTTGGTGATATTTCACGTCTTTTGGAACTGGTACCTTCAAGGGCGGTACCGCTAAATTATTTATAATTGGCATTATTTAAATTTATATCGTTTTTTATTAATTGGGTTTAATGACTTAATTGACTAAATTATATAGGGGATTATCGACTACCTTTTTGTCCTATTATCTCTACTTTCCCTTCCCTGTTTGTTTATTTATATTATTTTGCGTTTCATTTCACTCTGCATTATTGCCGTACTACTGGCTGATGATTTTATTTAAATATCATATTTATTTTAATTATCAGATATATATATATATATATATATAATTCTAATTAAATCCAAAGGAATCTAAAATTAGGCCGCAGAAATAAGAGTAAAAATAAGTGAAAATAAAAAATAAGAATAGTATAGCAGACATCAGTGGTAGCAAAAATGCATAAAACCACAACATGTTGCTTGTATATAACTGTAATATTATGTTACAATAAAAATAAATGGACGGATGCCAGTAGCATGGCAAACCAGTTTTGTATGTTAAATTCTTCGCTCTACTGGTTTTCCACGCTACTGGCATCTGTCCATTTCTTTTTATTGTAACACTATTACAGGTATATATATATAGATAGATAAAAAGGTAATTATCAGTGTATTTGTGTATTTGGTAGGGGAGTTGAACTATCAGGTGTAATAACCATGGAAGAATTGAGAGAACTACTAAGTTAAAAAACAAGTTGATATAATTATTGTAAGTACAAAGCTGTGGGTCTTAGGACTTTAATCTGCAGTGTCTTAGCCAGGACGCTTCCTTTTCACACCTTTTAAGTATTTTACTAATTTTTAGGGAATAAAGCACAATTACAAAACGAGGTGGCACGGTTGATACACATAAACAAAGCTGCGCTCGTGTAGCAATTGAATAAATAACACCGTAAAGGCCGAGATACACTATTAATTAACGCCTCACATTTCACTAAAGCACATTTCTGGAGGTTACTACCATAAAACAATAAAAACAATTTCCAGTTGCGTTTCTGCTAGTGGAATCTGTTATAAACTGGTAGTAAACTCCATCTAATTGCATTTGCGATTATACCGATAGCTGGAATTGTGTTGGTTTTTACGTTATTATGGTGAAATGTGTTTCCCCTTCACTGATATAAAACACATAAATACATTTTCAGACTCTTCTTCATTGCTATCGTGTTGCGTTCAGTTGGGGTGATTCCGCGTTCGACTGCCATTTCTTGTAAACACAAAGGCGAATCGTGTATAAGCGAATTCGGTTCGTGTTATATAAGATAACGTTCCCCTATTTATAAATCGTGTATGATCGAATTCGTGTAATGCAAACACGTGCTATACGAGGACCGACTGTAGGTATGAAACTTTTAGTAGCTTCCAGATTAATTCCTTGAATGCTTCCCACTTAGAATTTACTGTTGGTAACATCGTCAGTTGATCCCACTGTACAGAATTTAAAAACTGTCGGAGACCACTGTACTTGCCTTTAAGGAAGCAAAAACCCTTTCCTTTACCCCTGATGGTAATTAAATCTTTAAGTAAATCCCACGTCACTACACTGTGATCACTGGCACCTAGTGGTTCTTTTATCTGCAAATTCCTAATACATGAATGACCACTGCTGATAACCAGATCAAGAGTATTACTTTCTCTGGTTGCCTCTCGAACATGCTGCTGCAGAAAACAATCATCCAATAAATCCACAAATGTCTGACCCACAAGTTCCAGTCAATATCTGGGAAGTTGAAATCCCCCATTATAAGACATTCCAATTTACTAGCCCACTCTATTTCTCTGTACAATTGTTCATTGTACTCATTCGAGTCATTAGGCCTATAACACACTCCTACTCTTATTTTTGCTTTCGCAGTGCTTATGTCACACCAAACTGACTCAACAGTGCACTGTTCATCTATATCAACTGGATGCACTTCTTTTGATTTTAGTTTTTCTTAATTAACAGCATAACACCTCCTCCCTTCCTATCCTGTCTATCCTTTCTGTACACATTGTACTCCCCAAATTCCAGTTCGGCATTCCTTATATCAGTGTGACACCATGTCTCTGATATCCCAACAATATCCGCCTTTGATGTCTTGACCAACACTTAAAATTCATCAAATTTATTTACTATACTTCTAGCATTGGTATACATGCAAGCATACATGCTCCTACTCCTATTTTTTTTTTACCCTAACACATCCTATATACCCACCCGTTCCCCGATGACCGCCACCCGTCCCTGAAACCCCCAACACCCCTCGCTCCAGGTCGCTACTTATTCTAATAGAAGTTCTGCAAGAATCACCTTCACCTCTGCCTACGGCTACTTTTAAACTATTAGTCCTTGTATCCCCCCTCAAGCTATCAGTTTTCTGACCCACCTAACACTGCCTCGATAGCATCAGCAAATATTCTTGCACCCTTTCTATTTAAGTGTATCCCATCCCTGTAGAAGCAGTCTCTCCTGTTAGCAAGTACAGTCCAGGCTGAAAAAAATTCTATCCCTTGAGCCTTGCACAATCTTTCCAGGGCAAAATTGATCGACAAGGCTCTCATCATATACTCCCTCCTATCGTGTCTGGGCAGAATTGCAGACACTTTCAAATTCAACCCTCAATTCACTACTTTTTTTCATCAGTGACCTGTACTTGTTAAGTAATTCTGCCGGTCTCCTACTCTTGATATCATTAGTGCCAACATGTACAACTATATCACCTTTTGTACCCTTAAAAGATGATATCCGCTCTACGTCATCAACCTTTGCCCCTGGCAGACATACCCTGGTACTGTTCCACCTATCCTTTTTACAAAGGATGTTTCCCCGTTTCCCTGACAATAGTCACCAACAACTGCTAGTTCCTGAGGGACCAGCGCATTCTGCCTTGGGGGTTGCCGCTGTGTTGCGTGATGACCAAGTGCAAGCTCTGGCATTGATGTGGGCAGCTGAGAGCCTGATGGGCCCCTCAATTTAGATCTTTCGAGGGCATCCACCCTGTCCTTCAAACTCTCATATAGGCCCATAACAACGCTGAGTTGTCGCCTGATTTCCTTACACTCCTTACATCGCGTACACACAAAGACATCCCCCATGGCAATATCATATTCCGTTCCAGAGAGTTCGGCAAACATTTCACAAGTTGCACATTTTTTTTTTTTAAGCTGTGATGCGTTGGAGAATCGCCCCCTTCAGTTCTCCCCTGAGTCACAGCACTCCAGCCACTTTGTGCCCGTTGCTTTGCTGCTCTAGTTTGGGGCATGATACTTTAAATTAATAAAATCAATAAATTAAATTAATTAAATGTCAATTGCATTTGATAATGTCTGTGCTCTAGTTAAAAATGCATATAGGACAAAAACTGCACAAACAACTTTGAATTCTTTCTTTATACTTCTTAACTGATTTGTCACTATTGTGTACACTATACCGTGATACTAAAATATCGTATATATCAAAATATATAATGTACAATATTTTCATTTCCGTTAATATTACAAATAAAATAAAATCTTTAAAAAATGTTATTCCTAATACTGTATTGTTAGACAAGGCTTTTGTTTTTATTATTATATTTTATTAATTTATTTTTGATATCATTATTATTCTTATACAGTATGTACCAAAAAAAAAAGGTAAAATTTGACACTTTTGGGGGACCTCATTACTACAAACCTTGTTATTACAAAACGTGAAAATTTAAGTCCCTTGAACTTTGTATTAATCAGATTCCACTGTAGTAGAAAAGGAAAGGAGTAGTTACTGCTCACACTCACTGAACTCAAACATTCGTGGATTCCTCGAATAGGCAACGCTTCCCCATTTAGGGAAGATTGTTGTTACCTATTCGCCGTAATGAGGGCCTCATCAAGACTCCCCCAGATGGCACTGTTTTGGATCTGACTGGCTCCTCTTAGGTAGGTGGGCAGGCACCCTAGTGTTGCAATAGTGACAAATCAGTTACGAAGTATAACTCCACAATATGAGAGATGATTTATGTTTTTTTTTTTTTTTTTTCGGTAGTTGTTGGTGCATCGGCTTCTGTGGCCATAATGCACCTCCCAAGGTTTTTACAGTACTTTGATTTAAGCCCGAGGCGGGATTCGAACCTGCGACCTTTGGGTTGCCAGGCAGGCACTTTACCCACCTGTATAGCCCAGTCGGCGATGATTTATGATGCGTATGGTTTAATCTAAAACTATTTCTTGACTAAATGTGTAAGAGTACAAAAAAGATTGTTTATGCATGGGAAGGTTGAGAAAGAAAGGACGAGAAAGATTGTTTATGCATGCCTAGGTAGTAGAAATGTACTTCGATTATTTCTACTACCTAGGTATTATGCATGCATCGGTTGATTATATCTTGCATTACCCATGCATAAACAACCTTTTAAATACTTTTAGAAATTTAATCAAGAAATATATTTAGATTAAACCATGCACACCATCGAGCATCTCTCATATTGTGGAGTTATTCTTCATAATTGGGTTGTCCCTATTGCAACAACAGGAAACCTGCCCACCCACCGATGAGTAATGGTGCCTCCGTAGCCAGGTGGGAAGGAGCAGCAGTGCATAGCACACGCTTCTTGATTAGACCGAGGTACGAGCCCATGCTCACCAAATACGGAGGATGCAGAAAGGTCAGGGAATGACCACCGCATATCCCCAGAGCAACATGGCCTTCGTTGCTAATACTCCTAAAAATCAAATAACAAACAAACCAATGAGAGCCAACAAGCTTCGAAATGGTACCGTCTGGGTGGTGCTATCTGCTGAGAATAAGTGACATTTCTCCATGGTGAAGCATTACTTATTCAAAGCAGTACAATACCTCGCCAACTTGTTGTGAAGGCATCCACAATATGAAATGTAATCAAACAATGCATGCATACTAGCTGGGTAGTATAAATGATGGAGGTGCAGTACTCATGCATAAACAACCTTTTTCATTCTCTTAGACATTTAGTCAAGAAATAATTTTAGATATTTATTTAACATAGTAAAGTAATTATAAGGAATTGTGAAAGATATGGTTTCTTTCCTTGGCAATTCTTTAATTTTTATTTAATTTCATTTTACTTTATTGTTTATTATTAGTTATATTTTGTAGTTTACAATAATATACCTATGTAACTCCAAGCAGATGCCATTACAGAATTTTTAGTGGAAACCTCCCGGAACACTTTCAGGGGTTCCGAACCATGAACCTCCGGTATGGAACCCCTGAGCTAGTGTATAATCTTGCTACCTCTACTCTGCCAGATAGTGACTGGAGGGAGTCCAAGTAGTGTGTATGCAGTGGGCATTGTCGAGGCCATGTTATGTCAAGGATCCGGGTATATTCTTACCATGTGTATGCCATATCCAAAAATTTCATTACTTGATACAGCATTCCCCCCCCCCATTTTTTCTTAATGTTGAATACACCATGAATTGTCAAACTAATAGAGTAAGTTTATCTGTGAAAAGATCTAAACCTCCCAAACACTTCCTAGTTCATTTCACAAATACACGTGGTCTCAGTTCTAATCTCAACGACGTCCATTTCCACTTGCAGTCTGCCAAACCCCATGTACTTTTTCTGACAAAATCTCAGTTATCAGTTGATTCAACTACTGCTCATCTCAGTTGCCCAAATTATTCGCTGTATGATTCCTTTCGCATCAAAGGTGGTGCATATGTCCGTTCCGATATTCCAGTCAGAGACTTGGTAATTTTGAATCTCCTCTTTTCGATCTTCTCTGGCTAAAAATCTCTACCTCTATGTTGAATTCATCAGTTGTCTCTACTGTTCTCCCAACACCACTAATCACTTGGAGTTTTTTGAATTTCTTTCTTTGCAACTTGACTTTTTCCAGTCCAACTTTCCTAACAGTCAGGTAATTTTCCTTGGTGATTTTACTGTACACAACTCCAGCTGGCTTCCATTTTCTAATCACACCAACCCAGCTGGTCAAGATTATGAGGCTTTTACAATTACTAATGACCTTGCACAGATTGTTCATTTACCTACAAGAATACGGACAATCCTAATCATACAGCCAAATGACCCAGGTAAACATGGAAGAGTTGTTTGTATCTGAGGTACATTTAGGTACCTCAGATCACAACTTGGTGATTGTCTCTTCTCCAATGGAGCCTTTATCTCCTGGCTATACCCAACATCATATTGTTTGGCATTACAAGAATGAAAATGGGATGATCTGCGAGATTTCTTTTCTTCTTTTCCTTGGTCGGATTACTGTTTCAAAACTTCTAATGTCAACGTTTGCTCAGATCGTGTCAATGAAATTATTCTTGTAGGAATGGAATCCTTTATTCCACACTCCACTTTAAAATCTAAACCTTGGTTTTCCAATAAATGTGCTAAGGCTATTCACAAAAGAAGAATGTTTCATATCGTAATTGGCTTGTTTCCAATTCTTCAGTTTCATTTTCTGCTTACACCAAAGCTCGCAACAATTCTAAAGCAATTCTTAATCAGTCCAAACTAGATTTTGAACAGGCTAACAGTAGAAAACTTGCTTCTTGCCCTAATGGTAGCCGAGCATTCTGGTCTCTTGCCAAAGCTATTGACCACAACTTTTGCCCATCTCTCTCTCTCTCTCTCTCTCTCTCTCTCTCTCTCTGTCAAAACCATATCAGATGGTTCTGTTGTCACTTCGGCCAAGGATAAAGCTGACCTGCTAGCATCCCATTTTTCTTCCAACTCATGTTGATGATTTGGGAGAACACCTCCCACCATTTCTAGCATGCTCCATTCAATGAATCCGGTGGTATTCTGTCAAAAGGATGTCAGAAGGATTTTGACAAATCTTGATGCTAAGAAAGCTCCAGGTCCTGATGGTATTTTTCTATATGTTATCAAAACCTGTGCACCTGAACTTACTCCTGTTCTTTGCCGCCTTTTTTCACTTTCTTATTCCAAAGGTGTTTTTCCTTCAAGATTCGAATTTTGCTCATATCCAGCCAGTTCCTAAAAAGGGTGACAAATCCCTCCCATCCAATTATCATCCCATTGCAATTACCTCTACCCTTTCTAAACTAATTGAGAAATCAATTAACTGCCAACTCTTAAACTACCTAGAATCCTTCCATCTGAGCAACGATCACCAGAATTCAGTCAGTGTCGATCCACTGGTGATATTTTGGCTTATGTTACTCATTTATGGACAAATTCAATGAAAAAGTTTGGTGAAACACAAGCAGTTGCTCTTGACATCTCAAAGGCTTTTGATCATTTTTGGCATAAAGGTCTTCTAAACAAGCTTCCAACTTATGGACTGCCAACTGGTTTTTGTAATTGGTTATCCAGTTTTCTCTCTGATCACTCACTGAGTGTGATGGTAGATGGCTCCACTAATGCTGGTGTCCTCCCAAGGTTCATCAGTTCTTTCCTTTCACCCTTTTCCTCTTGTATATTAATGACCTTCTTCCATTGACCGGAAATCCTATCTATAGTTTTGCCAATGATAGCACAATGCATTCCACTTTCCATTTTGAGAAACCTTGTCCTGCTCAATCAGCTTCAACTTCTCGAATATCCACTACCAATTCCTTAAATGCCGATCTCCTGGTAATTCTCCAGTGGGGCAAAGACAACTTAGTTGACTTCAATACTTCTAAAACTCAGTCTTCTCTTATTTCTCACAAAAAGGATTATTCTGCGACTATGCTTATCTTTGGTGACACTCCGATTTCTAGGCAAAATGTTATATCTCTTTTGGGGATTACCCTGACTTCTAATCTCTCTTAGCACAAGCACATTACAAATATTGCTTCCTCTGCATCAAAAAAAATTGGTTTTCTCTTTCGCTCTCGGCGTTACTTTTCTTCCAAACAGCTGTTCACTCTGTACAAATCTGAAATCTGCCCTACCATGGAATATTGTTCCCACAGCTGGGGTGGTGCCCCCAAAACCTCTCTCAGGCTTCTAGTTTCCATTCAGAAGAGGGTAGTTAGGCGAATTAATGACTCCTCTCTAACAGAGTCTCTCCACTTGCTGTCTCATAGATTTACTGTTTCTGCTGCATGCTTTTTCTACAGATAATTCCATGGGCACTGTTCTTCTGAATTGGCTTCTATAATTCCTGCTCTCTCTTTCAAAACAGTCCGAACATGTGCTGCCACCAGCCATTTACTGTCCAGCCTCAAACTCACAGAACCAACTTTTCATCTTCCTCATTTATTCATTCAACTGCTGTTTTCTCAAACAACCTTCCTTCTTATGTATTTCTTGAAAATTACAGTGTACAGAAGTTCAAGTCTAATGTCAACAAATATCTTCTGTCATCTTGTCGACCTCCAATCCAAGCATGGTACTAAGTACTATGGGATCTAATACCTTTCAGTGTTTGGGGTTTTCATAAAAAAAAAAAAGTATGTTCGTAGCTAATTTTACTGCCATATAAATAAAAAATAACTTGTACCTATATAAAAAATTACATTACTTTTGTTTTTAGAAAAGAAGAACCAATCTACCATTTTTAGAACTATTTCCGTGATTAACACAGCAAAATCCATAAAGCAAAATATCATGTCCATAACAAGATATGACCCAAAATTTGTTGTTTGATCTTCATTCCCATAGGTGATGTCAACCAGAGGTAGACATCTATGGGAATGAAGATCATACACCAGAGGTAGAGCCGGAAGCTGAGGAAGGACACTATGGTTGACAAAGTGGTGGAGTATCGAGCAGTGATCAAGTTCCTATATTTGCAGGGGAAGAAAGCTCAGGAAATTGACAAAGAAATGAAAGCTGTGTATGTGCCTAATTATCCATCCTATGACACTGTAAAAAAGTGGAAATGGGAGTTCCTGTGCAGTTGTACAAGTGTCTTTCACGAGCCAAGAGAAGGAAGGCCACCAACATCCATGATAGTGAGACATTTGCAAAAGTTGAGCAGCTGGTGCTGAGAGACAGATGTGTGACAATTCGTTTCATCACGAATGCAGTGAGAATTAGCTATGGTTCTACCCACGGCATTTTACATGACCATCTGTACATGTCTAAGGTCTCTGCACAATGGGTTTCAAGATCGCTGATGCCTTTGCAGAAGCAATGTCGAATGCAATGTTCTTGCCAACTGTTAAATTTGTGCAATGCGGACACTGAAAACTTTTTTTTTTTTTTTTTTTTTTGATTGAATGGTGACAAATAACGAATGCTGGGTGTACAATGAAGAAATCATTGCGCAGATGCTGCTTTGATTCATTTCCGGAAGTCATCAATGAAGTGAAATCGTGGTTTCAGGCACAAAGTGCAGACTTCTATGATCAAGACATTAAACAACTGGTCCATAGATTGGAGAAATGTGTCACTATACAGGGGGAATACATAGAAAAGGATTGAAGTTCCTGTGACGTTTCAGTTTTAATAGCCTTTTCAAGGGCAATTATTTCTAGGTAAGGGTAACTTTCTGATAAGAGTGGAAATATTTCTACTTGAAGGGGTTTTTTTTTTTTTTCAAATCAAACCTTGAGTTTATTCTTTGAGGCAAGAAGCTTGTCTGTGTTTCTTTTGGGCCCTGCATGCTGGTGCATAATGTGTTTAACTGCTGATTTCTTTTAACAGTTTCTTTTTTTTTTTTTTTTTTGTGAATGTATACCTTTGTAATATAAGCAATAATGTAAGCAATGGCAACAGCTAAGCTTTAGCTGCCACTGTGGATACCACCACCCCTGGGTGGTGGTATCCACCGAGAATCCACTGGTGAAGTGCTGCCTATTTGAGAATTCACAGTCGAAGGTAGTTCAATATCACAGGAACCTCGTTGTGAAGTCATTCACAATATGAGATTTAACAAAAACGATGCCATTTCACCTACTTCGGTGATTTGCTAAGAATTAAAATTAATCTATGCACTAACTTGTTCAATTAATGAATTTTCCTTATTCGGAGGCTTTCAGCACTAAAACCTTTTTGGTATAAACATTTTGATATAATGGAAATGACATATTGCAATTGTTTTCATCGATATCCATAATTGGATATGTCGACCACATTAAGCACTAAGTCCTGATGGTTGTGAGCAGTTCTAAATTAGTGGATTGCTGCTCTGTCTTATTGAAATTGTGACATTCCATGGTGTGTTGTAACTGCAGAGTTTCTTCCAAATTCGTAATGAGTTTAATGAACAGAAAGTTAAGTAATTTAATATAGATCTGTTAGTTTAACTTCTGTTCCAGGAAAATTAATAGAAACACTGGTTAAAGCAGCACTGCAGGATCATCTAGACAAGACTTCAGTTATAGCTTAGACACAGCATGGTTTTGTTAAGGGAAAGTCTTGCCTGACCAATCTGATTGGATATTATGATGTAGTCACAAAGGAACTGGATGCAGGGAATAACTTTGATATCATATATTTGGATCTTAGAAAGGCTTTTGATACTGTTGCACATAAATAAATAATAAATTTTCTGTTTATACTCCAGGACGACCAAACAGTCAGAGTTCACAGGATTGGAAGACTGCAAAACAAATTGGAGCAGTGTGGCATTGGAGGCAAATTGCTGCTATGGATAAAAGAGGAAAATTGCTGCTATGGATAAAGAGTTCGTTGAGTTTAAACTGAATTGTGAGTTTCAACAATTGCTGCTATGGAAATATTTCAACAACTGCTGCTATGGAGGCAAATTGCTGCTATGGAAAAGGTTGGAACGAGTACAGTGAAGGGCAACAAGATGAGTGAATTGAACAAAGAGTTGTTCTTACAAAGAAAAGCTAAAGTTTTGCAAATTACAGTGTCTGAAGACTAGGCACCTACGAGGTGATCTGATTGAGGTGTATAAAGCCTTGAACGGTTTGAGCATGCTCAATGCTGATGGGATTCTTCCTCTTGCTCAGAATAATCACCTGAGAGGGCATAAATTCAAATTGAGGAAAACAGATGTAGGATAGATGTGCGGAAGTTTGCCTTTAGCCAGCGGGTAGTTGGTTGGTGGAAGACTTCAATCCTTTATTGTGGAAGTTAATAGCCTAAATAAATTTAAGGTTGAGCTGGACAGGTATTTGGAAAGAATGGAGGGGTGAAATGGGAGCGGTTTTTTTTGGCTGATGCTGCATAAGCTTGCTTTCTTGCATGATATGCCTCTACTAATTAGCATTAGTAGAGGCATATAACCACTTCCACTTCACCCCACTGTTGGTTCAAAATACCTGTCCAGCTGAGCCTTAAACTTATTTAGGCTATCAACTTCCACGACAAGGGATGGAAGTCTGTTCTACCAACCAACCACCCACTGACTAAAGGCAAATTTCCTCACGTCTATCCTACATCTGTCCTTCCTCAATTTGAATTTATGCCCTCTCAGGTGATTATTCTGAGCAAGAATCCCATCAGAATTGAGCATGCTCAAACCATTCAAGGCTTTATACACCTCTATCAGATCACCTCGCTGGTGCCTAGTCTCCAGACACTGTAATTTGCAAAACTTAAGCCTTTCTTCGTAAGAGCACCCCTTTGTTCCATTCACTAATCTTGTTGCCCTTCTCTGTACTCGCTCCAGCATCTCTACATCCTTCTTGAAATGAGACCTCCAGACCTGTATACAGTACTCTAGGTGTGGCCTGACCATTGCCTTATACAAGGGAATAATCACCTCCTTATCCCTGCTAGAAAAATTCCTATATATCATCGACAATACACCATGAGCTACTCTTGCAGCCCGTCTGCACTGCTCAGAAAACTTCATATCTTCCTGCACAACCACCCCCAGGTCCCTTTCATTCTCTACCACTGTCAGTGTAGTACCGCAGAGTTGATACGTTACTCTGGGGTTGCTGTTTTCCATGTGTAGTACTTTACATTTGTCAATGTTAAACTTCATTTGCCACCTCTCAGCCCATCTGCTCAACCTTTCCAGATTCTGTTGCAGTAGCATAGTGTCAGTAGTGCCCTTGAAAACCCTGCCAACCTTCGTATCGTCTGCAAACTTGGACATTAAGCTTGATATACCATCATCAATATCATTTATAAATACAGAAAACAATAATGGACCCAATACTGAACCCTGAGGGACTCCACTAATAACATTAGTCCACGATGAGCAGTGTCCATTGATTACCACTCTCTGTCTTCTCCCCCTCAACCACCCCTTTATCCCTAGTAGCAATTTGCCTCCAATGCCACACTGCTCCAATTTGTGCAGCAGTCAAACCGAGGATTTCCAATGCTAATTGGAAATCCTCAGTTTAAAAATGTTTCCCATAGCCAAGTAAAATATTTATAAATTCTGAAATAGTACTTAAAAATTATCTTTAACTTATGTGTAATTTTTAATTTTAATTTGTGTAATTAATATTTCGTGCCCTTAAGTCATTTTCCCATCTAAGAAATTTTCTCTTGTAAGAAGTTCTAAACCTATAGTCCCTTGGAAAATTTCTTATTCAGGTTTTCTGTATAAGGTATTTCCAGCTCTCCACCACTCCTCCTCTACAGGAAGAACAGGAGGGATGGAGTGGTTATGCTCTTAGTTAAGAAGAATATTAAATCTAAGGCAATGCATCCAGTCAACATGGGTGTATGAGTGCAATGTTGAGCCAGTTCAATGCTTCAGTAGTCATATCATCAAAACCTTCCCCTCCTACCAATCTAGCAAGTTCTATTATCACACCGATTCCAGTTTCTGGCGGTTCGACCATAGTTACTGACTGAACTGACTCTGACCATCAATTTTTCCAACATGCATTTAACGTTGGCGGTTTTACTCCTTTCAGCAATAAAGCTATGATTCTGATACAGTCCACAATTGAGAATTGTTTCCATTCCTCCATTACTTGAATAGATTTGGAATCAATTTTTTTCAAAATCCATTGTAAGGATTTTCTGATGTAATGAGTTTTAAAGGTGGATATAATGTCTTGATCTAATGGCTGAATGTAAGAAGTTGCATTAACCTAGTACAACTGTGGTGGTAGAAACATAACTTCGATGTTTGGATAACTTAAATCTTTTGGATGGCCTGGTGTCCAATAGTAATAAAACTTTGAAAGCCAGATTTTTCCACACGTTCAATAGCACGGGATTTCCCAACAAAATAAAATACAGGGATTTCGCAATACAATAAACCCCTGCTATTCGAGGGGGTTACAATCCTGAGAAATGTCGCTAATACTGAGTTATGGCTCCCATAGTAATAAAGGGGTTCCGTTCCAAAGTATGAAATATATAAGAAAAACTAGTCTAAAATTTTGTCTATGTATGTATTATATGTACCTTCATAATACGACTATGTACATAGACAGTAGAGTGAAATGCAAGCATATGGCATCGAAATGAAAATAAGAAACAATTTAATATTAAATCTAATATTTATTAGAAATTTCAAACAAATCTTTCAAACCAGCATCTTTACTAGCTAAAAAAATTTATCCCACCAGTGCTATCACCAGTTTCGCTAAAGTGTTGATAAAGGAGTTTTGCCTTTTCACGAATGATGAGTGAATTTAACGGAATTTTATTTTGAGTTCGGTCTTCTATCCACAGATTTAAAGCTTTTTCCATTTTTTTCTAATTTAACATCACGAGTTACAGAGCAAATTTTTGAAGCAATTAGCGCGTTTTCACGGACACTACGGCGGATTTTTTCTTCCGATTTTTTGATTGATCGTACCGTTGACTCATTGATTTTATAATGTTTTGCCATTGAGGAGACATTTTCACCATTAGAAATTTTGTCTAATAACTCAATTTTATTCGCCAATGTCATCACCTTCTTTGATAATTTCACATTCACATTTCCCTTGTTATTCGTAGCCACATTTTTGTACGGGTTAGAAAGAACTTGTCCACAATAAAGTCACTTTGTTCAGTTAACACACTCGAAAAAGTCTGTTTTACACTGCAAAACGGTAGATTTATCATTTTTGTAAGCATATCAATTTATAAATTGATATGCTTACAAATTGATAAATTTGTAAATAATTATTAAATTTATTTATATTTATATAAATTTGATAAATTTGTTAAATAATTATTAAATTTATTTATATTTATATAAATTTTATAAATTTGTAAATAATTATTAAATTTATATAGTAAATAATTTATAAATTTATCAATTTATAAATTGATAAATTTATTCAATTTATAAGCATATAAATTAAAAGCAAACGACGAAACCTTCCATGACAAGCGCATAACACATACTGAACAAGGATTAGCGAGAAACATCCACGCTCGCGATTTTGTCACCCTCTCCCCCAACCCACTGAGCACTGTTTTGACCAGGAAAGATAATTTTAGCCACACCCATGTTTTTTTATGGCGGAAAATATTCACGGCGCTTTAAAATTCACATTTCTTTAGGTTTCATTTTATATTAAATCGGCGATCGCGAATACGCGAAACCGCGAATACAGATACTGCGAATAGCGGGGGTTTACTGTAATTTTTTTTGACTAGCAAATCAACAGAGGTGATTCGAAAAGAGTGGAAATGTTAAAATATTATATCCAACATAATAGCAGAGTTTTCCCCCCACACAAAAACTCAAAAATACCCTATGCAAGGTTTACCAAAATTCTCTAGCCGTGTTAGAGTGAAACCGTGTTATATAAGTACCGTGTTGTGCAAGGATTGCCACAACTTATCAACCATGTTAGAGCAAAACTGTGTTTTAGAAGTACCGTGTTACACTGGGGGTTGCCTGTTCTTGTGTTGAATGCATTTAGGCACTCTTCGGATTGTCAATTCCACATCATTCATGCACTTAATTACAGTTTTGCTGATGAGCACTTCTTGATGAACAATACAATAAAAGCAAAAAATTTCATTGGGACAGTCATTATTAAACAAATTTAGTACACCATTTCTTTTAGTTTTCATTACTGTTGCACCATCAAGGTTACAGCACAAATTATTTGTGGAAATATTAAGTTTTTTTTAAATCTTTTTTAATTTCATTATAAATGTTCACTGCATTAGGACATTCTTTTATGAAGTGAGACAACTTTTCAACAAATTCAATTTTATCGGTGTCAAAGTATCTCGAACATATCAGGATTTGACCTGTTTTTTCTATATTGTTACGTTCATCTAAGCATAAACTATAAAAATAACTATTATTTTTCAATTCACTTACTTCTTTGCCTATAAACACACCAAATTCCTTAATTCTTCATTGAATTGAATCCTTACTGAGAATATTTCTACGCCAAAACCACTGATTTCAAAAATTCACTTTCGGTAAAAATTTGCAATATTTTTCTATCAAAATCCTCACTTTCAAAGATCCCAAATAAAATTTGTCATTTCTTGAGAGGAAAGCTGTCATTTATTTTCTTTGAGAAGCCATATCCTTATCAAAATTTTCAATAAGTTTACAGCGAAATGTGGAGTTGGCCATTTTTTCCGCCTTGAGAGTGTTAGTAGTGACGCTGCTGCATAGCGTAAGATTTACTTTGATGAATAGTCATTTTAGAAACTGTAAAAATGGCCTCGGCTACATCATCTTTATTTTCATTTAATATAATTAAATATATTTCTTCCCACTCTTGACGAAAAGTTCTCTTTTCTTCTTGAAAACTTCGGTTCTGTTTCGATGCTGGCTTGTCAAATACTTGTATCACTTTCAGTACTTGTGCTCACTGCAGTTTCTGAAATTATCTTCTGTTTTTTTTTCTTACCAAAAAATTTTCTTATATCCATACTAAAGATATTAATAAGAAATAGAAATACATAATAAAATAAATAAATACAACTTCCATTAATGAAGCGACACTGTCACAAACAAAAAATGTACTTCAAAAACTCCAATCACTTCAGCAGCTTGGAAGTATTAAATTTTCATTGAAAATTTAATACGTCCAAGTATTAAATTTAATACTTTAATAATTTAATACTTCCTCTCTCAAGCAGCAGTGCGTAGCACACACTTCTCGATTAGACTGGGGTTCGAGCCCATGACCACCAAATATGGAGGAGGCGGAAAGGTCAGGGAATGACCACCGCATATCCCCGGAGCAATACGGCCTTAGTTGCTAATGCTCCTAAAAACCAAATTACAAACATCCTCTCTCATGTCTTATTTTCATACCACCGAATGAAAATAAGACATGAGAGAGGAAAAGAAAATGTGGGTAATATAAGATGAATGCCTCATACAACAAGGAACAAACTCTATCGAAATATAACTTTTCTTAGAAACATGCAACTATTATTAACATCGCATCGGTGGTATATTATAGTAGCAAGTTCCTGTAAAACACTGAAAGTACAATCTTAATAAATTTAAGGAAATGAAATTATTACATCCACCATTTCTGTTCAAACTAATAAAATTTCCATCCAACTTTTATGTACAGGAATACCTCGCATAGCGCAGTTAATTTGTGCCAAAAAAATACCATGCTATGTGAAACTGCGCTGATCGAGGTATTATTAGTATGTGTTTTAATGTAATGCGTTCCGACAATTTGATTATATGGGTCGAGTTGCAAAAATATATAGGTGTTTGTTGACTTTAAATTGATGCACACGAAGTTCTTGCAAAAAAAGAAATTAAAATGATAAAAATTAAAAATACTAGTAAGTACAGTACAAATGATTTTTATTGCAGTATGTACATACCAAAAGAATATAAGTGAAGTATGTACTGTTTCTATTTTGAAAAATAATTGGTCAGCTTAGTTTGCACAGTTCTTTTCTTCTTTTTATCTGCATACATCTCTTTATAACATCAGATGTCATTTTGCAACGCCTGCTTTACTTTCATACCTTGTTCAATGTTTGGATCTAGAAGAACACTAGGCGCCATTACATTTCTTCTTTCAATTCATATTTGCGTATAGAGGTGTAACATTTTTAAAAATTAATCTTTAAGAAAAATACACAGTGAAAAATATTTGTATAGCTTGCACACAATGAATGACCTCACTGCTCGGAATATAGACTGTTTACTAATGTATGAATACTAGCAGAGTCCGTATATAATGGGAGTTGCCACAACAGTTAAGCGTGGTCTTGAATCCATAACGCATTGGCCTACGTGCTGGCATTATAATACAGTGAAACTTTTCCTAACGGACACCTCTCGTTAACGGACATCTCTCTCTACAACGGACATTTTCAAATTCCCCAACTCACCTCTATTGGTTTTAACGTATTTGCAGCTTCTGTCTAGCGGACATTCTCTGTAATGGACGCCGACATGCAATCTGCACTGTTTCGTTTAGATTAGCACTTAATTTGATCTCCCCATAACGGACAGCGGGCGAGCTTACGGCCCTTTTTCTAGGAACTTTTCTTCCACGTATTGCCTCAATTGTGTGTTTATTTTCTATTTCCGATTCTCTGAATTTTATCAAGGTTTACGTCGTGGTCCTAAACCCTTTTTCAAGAATTTTAAGGCACGTGTAAAACTTCTGATGAATTCAGTGTGTGCGGGGGGGGGGGGGGGAGAATATGGTCGGCCTTTCGTCTTTTCAGTTTCAGTTTTCAATTTTGTTCGGTGTCGTGTGAAGTGCACAATGTCTTCTCATAAACATTTAACTTTAAAAGATAAAGTTGAACTCATTAATGCATATGATCGGCAAAAAAATAGTGTTCGCACTCTCGCTGCAAAATTCAAAATCGGGAAGACGCAGGTAAGCGACATCCTAAAGAGAAAAAAATGAACTGCTCAAACAATTTTGGCAACACGGAAATGATCAGGTTCAAAAATCATTCCCGAAAACTGTTGGACTTCAAATTGACAATGTTACGTATGAGTGGTTTTGTCGCCAACATGCTAAAAAAATTCTCATTAATTGGCCTATTATTAGGGAAAAGGCTTTGGAGGTTGCAAAATCTATGGGAGTAAATGAGTTCAAAGCTTCTGTGGGATGGCTAGAAAGTTCAAAACTCGGCATAAAATTTCTTGGAAAACCGTAAGTGGTGAAGGTGGATCTGTTGATACTGGGGTTGTAACAGAGTGGACCGTCAAATTGGAAGATTTATGTCGTGATTTTGAAGCTAAGGATATTTACAACTGTGACGAAACAGGGTTGTTTTTCAAAGCTCTTCCTGAAAAAACAATGAGTCTAAAAAACGAAAAGTGCCAGGGCGGAAAAATTTCTAAGGAATGCTTGACTGTACTATTGTGTACAAATATGCTGAGAGACTTTGAACAACCTCTTGTTATAGGAAAATCACAAAATCCTCGTTGTTTCAAGGGCATAAAGTTGAATCTTGAATGTTGATTGGAAGTCTAATAAAAAAGCGTGGATGACACGAGATATCATGAGCGAATGGATAAGTCACTTTAACCAAAACATGATTCGTCAAAACAGAAAAATTATTCTTTTCATAGATAATGCTGCATCTCACCCACACATTGAATTGTCCAACATTCAAATCGTTTTTCTGCCACCAAACACATCTGCAGAGTGTCAGCCCTTGGATCAAGGGATAATAAAAAATTTTAAACCACTACAGAAAACGTGTTTTAAGACATCTCACTGCAAACATGAACAATGTAACATGTGCGAGTAACCTTGCAAAGAAAATCAGCATCCTAGATGTGATTCAATGGATTTCCTCTTCAGTAAACGCAATTAGAAAACAAACTGTCGTGAACTGTTTTGTAAAGTCTGGCTTCTCAAACGCAAAAATTGAAGTTGTGAACAGCAATGTGGAGCACCAAGAAGAACAAGAACTTCATCTATTGATAATGTACAATACTTCAGCTACAAGTGACCCTGGCTACAAAGATATAGACTCAAACCTCACTGCAGATGGTGCTATCAACTACATTATCATCGATATTTTTCAAGAAGTTCCTCATGAGGACGAAGAAATGGAAGGAGGTCATTATGTCGAAGAACATTAACGACGAACCACCGATGAAAATAGAAGTGCTCGTACAAATCAATCCTTTAAAAATGTTTTTCGCCGCTGAAGTATCTTACTGAAGGACTTTCGATGGTTTCTTCACTCCAAACAAATGTTGAAAACAAAATTATCAGCCGGAAGAAGGTGCAGAAGAAAATATAAGTGATTACTGTATGTATTTTTCATAAGATAAAGTCATAATATGCATAGCACAATTGTATGTATATTATTTACAAAAATATTGTTCAAAATCTGTATCTATTTTAATTTAATTTTACATTAAACGTTTAACGATTTTTCTTTTCTTTTTTTTTTTCTCCCTCAGACTTCTTGTTAGCGGACACTTCTCTTTAACGGACACATTTTCGTTCCCCATGGCTGTCCGTTAAAGGAAAATTTCACTGTACATACATACATATCAAATGTATTGGTGCATAACGCAGTTAAGTTTTTTTTTTTTTCCAATTTGTAAACCACACTATAGCGAAACCGCACTATGTAAGGTATTCCTGTAGTAAATTTTAGAACTACATATCTTTCAGCTTAAAGCAGTGTGTCAGCATCTTCTGGAGCCTAGAAGAGCCACCAAATATCATCAAATCTCTCAGTATTTAAAATAAATCTAGTATGTTTATTGAAATGCTGGTATTCTGGATGAACAATCATGTCTCATACCACTGAATATTGCTTTTATAAAAGTCTATATGATATTTTATTGTATATATTTTTTATGTTGAAATTTAATGAATAAAAAATTGATATTTATGAAAATTGTCTGGTTTCTGCACAGAAATGTCTTGTTGGCCACACTTGAGAACCACTGATCTAGACAGGAATACAATTCTACTGCATTACCACCATGGATTTGTTAAAGTATGGTCTTGTCTGACCAATCTGACTGGATACTGTGATGCAGTGCCTATTGAACCAGATGCAAAATATAATTTCAATAAATTTTGAAATTATATTTTGCAGTAATCATATACTTTAATTTCAAGAAAGCTTTTGATACTGTTGCACATAAAAGACGGCTATACAAACTGGAGCAGTGTGCTATTAAGGGCAAGTTACTACTATGGATAAAGGGTTTTTGGTTTTTTTTTTTTAAGAGCATTAGCAACGGCCATATTGCTCCAGGAATATGCGGTGGTCATTCCCTGACCTTTCCGCATTCTCTGTATTTGGTGGTGACAGGCTCGAACCCTGGTCTAATCAAGAAGCGTGTGCTACGCACTGCTGCTCCTTCCCACCTGGCTACGGAGGCACCACTATGGATAAAGGGATTGTTGAGTGGAAGAAGACAGAGTGATTATCAACGGACACTGCTCTTCATGAACCAATATTATTAATGTAGTCCCACAGAGTTCGATGTTGGGCACCGTTGTTTTCAGTATTTATTAATGATACTGATGAAGGTATATCAGGCTTAATGTCTAAGTTCACAGATGATACAATGGTTGGCAGGATGATTAATGACAGTAATTAAGGTGAATTACTGATGTTTACCTTAACAAATACTGTATATGAGTAGCAGTAATCCGAGATTAACATACCAACTATGTGGTATTTCACTCAGAAAAGTGAAAAAGACCCGAGGATAATTCTGTAGTCAGATATGAAATTCTGACAGTGCAGACATGCTGCCAGGAGAGCTATACAGAAACTTTTCCAGTAAGGCAATGGTCAGGGGGTGATTATCCCCTTGTACTCAGGATGTGGCCAAGATTAGGCCACATCTTGAGAACTGTAAATAGGTCTGGATGCCTCAATTTAGGAAGGATGTACATCTGCTGGGAAAGGTGCAGAGAAGGGTAACCAGACTGGTGAAGGGAACAAAAGGGTGCTCTTAACAAGAAAGGCTTCAGTTCTGCAAACTGCAACGTCTGGAGACTAGACTCCTGCAGGGAAGTTTCATTGAGGTGTTTAAGGCCTTGAATGGATTTAGTTAGCTAAGTGTTGATGGCATTCTTCCTCTTTATGAGACTACACACATGAGAGGGCATAAGTTCAAATTGAGGAAGGATGGTTGCAGGATAGCTGTGCAGAAGTTTGCCTTCAGTCAGCAAGTTGTTGATTGTGATTGCTGCAACAAGCTTATTTTGGAGGTGGGTGGTTTGAATGAATTCAAGGAAGAACTAGACAATTCTTAGAGAGTATGGATGGGTGAACTGTGAATATATATATATATATATATATTTTTTTTTTTGGCTGATGTTTTATAAGCTTGCTTTCTTGCATCATTTGCCACTACTAATACTAACACTAAATAGGGTTGTTGGGATTCTGTCAAATATAAATCTGGATTGCACTCAACTTCAATATTAAGGGTGAAATGAAACAATCTGAACAGTGAACTTTAGTATGAAATGACAGAAGATCCCAGCCATCCCAGTGGAAGACAGCAAAACAAAACCCACAGTGCTAGTATTTTTGAGTGCGAGTGTTTTGCCCATTATGAATATGCTCCAGAGGGACAAATAATTAATATAGTTCTATGGTAAATTTTTAAGATGCCTTCAGTAATGCTGCTCAAGGAAAAAGACCAGAAAAGTTAAATTCCAAAAACACCATTATGATAATCCAGCACTGCATTACCTGTACAGAATTTTTCAGCCGGGCATGGTATCGTTCACATTCAGCAACTGTTTTCACCAGTTGACCACATAACTCTTTTCTTTTCTTTCTATTTTTTTTTTTTTTTGTTTTTGTTTTTTTGTTGAATGAAAAAAAATAAAATAAATAATAATAATAAAACTGAATAAGAGATGTCAAACTGATGATGTACAAACAATGGCTCAGCTTTCAGCAACTTACAAATTTACTTTCCAGAGATGGTTAAATGCTTACAAGAACATGAGAACCATTTGCTTAAGTGTGTTGCCATTTCAGTAAGTTTAACACACATAACCAAATGGCAATGCACTTATACAAAAGAGTCAAAAGCTGATTGTTTATTGTCATTACGTGGAACTTTTTTTAACAGATCTATCATACCACCATATTAAAGAAACAACAAGAGCAAGCAATAATCTTGATTCTGATAACTCAACAGTGACTCTTCATTCAGTAAGAACTTTCTGATAAAGAAATCAGAAGAAAGCAGTGATCACAGAGTACTGATGCAAGGTTCATTTAAACATGTAACTACTGTAAAAGATAAAATGCTTTCACTAAGGTGATTACAAAAGGCTTGGACATTAAAGAAATAATTTTCAGTGGGGCCAACTAATATTAAAAAATGCAAGTGCCAAATGATCGATAAGCTGCTGTGCTTTTTTAAACCAAATGATTTTTTTTTTAATGCTTAGACCAAAATAAATGACAGATCAACTAGGTGAGTTTAGTAGCAGAGAATAAAAAATTAGGAACATGACTATAAAAAGTCTAAAATACATAAAAACTACTCTTCAATCAAATTACTAAGTGGGTAAGAAATACCCACTTAGTAATTTGATTGCAATCTGATAGCTAAATAGACAGCAAAAAATCAAAGAAAAAGAGGAAAGATGTCTTTGTTAAAGCTAACATTATAAAGAAGGGATAAACCACACTGGATATGAAGATCACAACTCTTAATGATGCTGTATAGGTTGTTGAAAAGGCTGAATAAATATTTTGCATCTACATTCACTTGGAAAAGTTTCAAGGGTAAGAATACCAGAAACATGTCTAATTCTGAGAGTTAAATAATTTGATTATAACTGAAATGGAGCGGGAACAGAAAAAAAAAGTAGAAGCTAAATAAAATGACTGGGGCCTAAATAAGACAGAACTATCCAATTACAGTGAAAGAAGCAGCAACAGAGGAGAGCAAACCTTCAACAATATTAATGGAAGAATTACCTACCAACTACCAAAATATTTACACTCACTGGAGATATGCAAATGAAGTTTTCTGAGCAGATATGAATTTTGTCGATGATATAGAGGAATTTTGCTAGTAGAGACAGCATTAGCATTAGTAGAGGCATTTGATGCAAGAAAGCAAGCTTATGCAGCATCAGCCAAAAAAAAAAAAAAAACCACTTCCACTTCACCCCTCTGTTCGTTCAAAATACCTGTCCAGCTGAGCCTTAAACTTATTTAGGCTATCAACCTCCACAAGGGATGGAAGTCTGTTCCACCAACCAACCACCCGCTGGCTAAAGGCAAATTTCCGCACGTCTATCCTACATCTGTCTTTCCTCAATTTGAATTTATGCCCTCTCAGGTGATTTTTCTGAGCTAGAGGAAGAATCCCATCAGCATTGAGCATGCTTAAAGCATTCAAGGCTTTATACACCTCTATCAGATCACCTCGCTGGTGCCTAGTCTCCAGACACTGTAATTTGCAAAACTTAAGCCTTTCTTCGTAAGAGCACCCCTTTGTTCCATTCACTAATCTTGTTGCCCTTCTCTGTACTCATTCCAGCAGCTCTACATCCTTCTTGAAATGAGACAGGGAGGTGATTATCCCTTTCTATAAGGCTTGAGTACTGTATACAGGGTCTGGAGGCATCATTTTAGGAAGGATGTAGAGTTTCTAGAACAAGTACAGAGAATGGCAACAAGACTGGTGAAGGCAACAAATGGGGTGCTCTTAGGAAGAAAGGCTTAATTCTGCAAATTACAGCATCTGGAGACTAGGCACCTGCAAGGTGATCTGATTGAGGTATATAAGGTCTTGAATGGATTGAGCAGGCTCAATGCTAATTGGATTCTTTCTCTTGCTCAGATTACAAACCTAATGGGGCACAGATTCAAACTAAGGAAAGATTGTAGAATAGATGTGCAGAAGTTAGTCAGCATGTAATTGATTGCTGGAACAAACTTCCATCTGTTTTTGTGGAAGTTGATAGCTTAAATAAATTCAAGGAGGAACTACACAAACATTTGGAATTAATAGATCAGTGAAATGGGAATGTGTTTTTTTTTTTTTTTTTTTTGCTGATGCACTATAAGCTGATGCACTATAAGATGCACTATAAACTGTTCCATCCCACTGCTTAAAAAAAAAAAAAAACAAGTATCCAATTTCACTTTTAAACTTGTCTGCAATCAAGTTTGTCTGCACCCTAATTGTTTTCAACATTTATTAACGATACTCATGAGACAATAAATATCAAGTTTAATGCCTAAATCTGCTAATGATACAAAGGCGGATGCAACAGTTAATAAAAATAATTTATACATACATAACATATATATTAAACACTAAAAGCCTGACATCCATAGGGAATAAGAGACACCAGATGTTAGAGAGGTATATGTATAGTGAATGCTAACAGCTAACAAATTAATTTACTTTCATCTGTAAACATTAACTGACTAAAAGGTGGGTGCTAGTGGTTAAAAATGTTAAATGCAAAATGACAATGAACAATCATAGCAAATATTGTCATGTACTATAATCTTGATTTTAAATGAATGCCTGATACAGTTTCAAGAAAATAGTAATGACTGTACTTTAGAGAAAAAATACTTTGTTTTGCAATGGAGGACACACACACACACACACACACACACACACACACACACACACACACACACACACACACACACACAACACACACAACACACACACACACACACACACTTGATTTTAAGGAATATTTACAATGTGATGTATGCAATTTTTCAATTAGCATGAAATTTTAATTTTAACATTGTACTAGAAGGCCTCGCCCCTCTGTTTACTTTGCTCGCCAACCACCGTGCACGTTTTTACCTCCAGAGTAAGTCAAATTTGTTTTCTACATCAGCATGTTCGTGAGGCAACAAGAGGGAGCAATACTCTTGATCTGATTACCAGTAGTGATTCTTCATGCATTAAGAATCTGCAGATAAATGAACCACTAGGTGGCAGTGATCACAGTGTGTTGAAGTGGGATTTACTCAAGGAGGTAACTACCATCAGAGGTAAAGGGAAGAGTTTTTGTTTTCGTAAAGGCGACTATGATGGTCTGAGACAGTATTTAAATTCTATACAGTGGGACCAACTGATGATGTTACCAACAGCAAACTCAAAATGGGAAGCATTCAAGGAACTAATCTTGGAGGCTACCAGGCTTTACATACCAACTAAGAAATATTGTTCAAGGTTTAGGCCTAAATGGTTGTCAGATGAACTAATGAGACATGTGGCAGAGAAGAAAAATGCATGGGATACATACAAATTAATGGGTGACATGGAAGCCTATGATAGATATAAGTTGGTCTGTAACCAAGTCACAAATGAGATTAGGCAGGCAAAGGCAGACTACGAAAAATCCTTGGCAAAGGATGCAAAGAAAAACAGAAAAGAGTTCTTTACATATTTAAATTCGAGAAGGAAAGGGATGAATCAGATTGGTCCACTGGATATTGATGGTTCAACAGTTGAGGATCCTGCTCAGGTGGCTAACAATCTAAACGAGTATTTTGCATCTACATTCACGCATGAGGAGTTATTCAGGAAGGAGAATGATGTAGGTAAAGTAAACATTGGCAGTGAGCTGGATGATTTTGTAATAACTGAGAGGAAAGTGGAGGAGAGATTGTTGAGGATAAACATAAAAAAGGCACCTGGGGTGGATGGGATCTATCCAGTTATATTAAAGGAGGCAGCAAAGGAAGTAAGCAAACCCCTAGCTATAATTATGAGAGCTTCTTTGGACTCAGGGGAGGTACCCATAGACTGGAGATGTGCAAATGTAACCCCAATTCACAAAGGAGGATCAAAGGCTGACACAAGTAATTATAGACCTGTTAGTTTAACTTCTGTTCCAGGTAAGTTAATGGAGGCACTGGTTAAAGAAGCACTGCAGGATCATCTAGACAAGAATTCAGTTATAGCTCAGACGCAGCATGGTTTCGTTAAGGGCAGGTCTTGCCTGACCAATTTGATTGGATACTATGATGTAGTCACAAAAGAACTGGATGCAGGGAATAACTTTGATATTATATATTTGGATCTTAGTAAGGCATTTGATACTGTTGCGCATGGAAGGCTGCTGCACAAATTGGAGAAGTGTGGCATTGGAGGCAAATTGCTGCTATGGATAAAGGGATGGTTGAGTGGCAGAAGACAGAGAGTGGTAATCAATGGACACTGCTCAACGTGGACTAATGTTATTAGTGGAGTTCCTCAGGGTTCAGTGTTGGGTCCATTGTTGTTTTCTGTATTTATAAATGATATTGATGATGGTGTATCAGGCTTAATGTCCAAGTTTGCAGACGATACCAAGGTTGGCAGGGTTGTTAAGGACACTACTGATGCTATGCTGCTGCAACAGGATCTGGAAAGGTTGAACAGATGGGCTGAGAGGTGGCAAATGAAGTTTAACATTGACAAATGTAAAGTACTACATATGGGAAACAGTAACCCCAGAGCAACGTATCAACTCTGCGGTACTACACTGACAGTGGTGGAGAATGAAAAGGACCTGGGGGTAATTGTGCAGGCAGATATGAAGTTCTCTGAGCAGTGCAGACGAGCTGCAAGAGTAGCTCATGGTGTCTTGTCAATGATATACAGGAATTTTTCTAGAAGGGATAAGGAGGTGATTATTCCCTTGTATAAGGCAATGGTTAGGCCACATCTTGAGTACTGTATACAGGTCTGGAGGCCTCATTTCAAGAAGGATGTAGAGCTGCTGGAACGGGTACAGAGAAGGGCAACAAGATTAGTGAATGGAACAAAGTGTTGCTCTTACGAAGAAAGGCTTAAGTTTTGCAAATTACAGAGTCTGGAGACTAGGCACCGGCGAGGTGATCTGATAGAGGTGTATAAGGCTTTGAATGGTTTGAGCATGCTCAATGCCAATGGGATTCTTCATCTTGCTCAGAATAATCACCTCAGAGGGCATAAATTCAAATTGAGGAAGGACGGATGTCGGATAGATGTGCGGAAATTTGCCTTTGGCCAGCGGGTGGCTGGTTGGTGGAACCGACTTCCATCACTTGTTGTTGAAGTTGATAGCCTAAACAAATTTAAAGCTCAACTGGACAGGTATTTCGAACGAACGGAGGGGTGAAATGGGAGTGGGTTTTTTTTTTTTTTTTTTGGCTGATGCTGAATAAGCTTGCTTTCTTACATCATATGCCTCTACTAATGCTAATGCTAAATCTTTTCTACTTAAAAGACACCTGTCGAAAAGCACTGTTTGATATCGAATCAGGAAATAAGCTAAGTAAGTATTATTTACCTGTGCATTTGTAGTGACGTAATTGCCCTACCCACTTGTACCACATGACCTGCATCCCTTTTCTCCCATTGGTTACCTCAACCCCCACCAATGTAGCATTCCCAAGGTGGAATAAATATCGCTATGTAATTATTTATCTGCATTTACATAGGTCACTTAGGAAAAGGTCTTTTGCTTCGGGTTCCATAATGCATGAGAAATATTGTTGCATCCGAAAGAGCCGACCAGGCTAGCCAGGTAGGCAAAGTGCCTGCTTGGCAACCCAAAGGTCGATTCCCGCCTCGGGCTTGGATCACAGTAAAATGCAAAAACTTTGGGAGGTGCATTATGGCCATAGAAGCTGATGCGGCAACAACTAACAAGGGGGGAAAAAAAAGCATCCGAAAGAGCAGGAATTAAAATATTTACAAACTACACAAAATATTATAAAATATTTACAAAATACTAAACTATTTACAAATATACAAATTATATTGGGTATCTTGATCAGCTGACATTACAATAAAACATCAAATGATGCTAGGGGTCATCATGTTTTAGAAAGTGAAGCACGTGAAAGAGGTTGGTGAATGTTATGAAGGCAGTTGTCTTTCAATGGGGGAACAATGTAATTATTTACCTGCATTTGGAGTGACATAACTGCCCCGCCCTCTTCTCCCATTGGCTCGAATAAATATCACTAGGAGGAAAACTTTAATGTATAGAGAGATAATGTACTATGGAGGAATTCATTTTTTTATTTTTTATTTTTTTTTATTTCATACATTACAGGAGCACCCCAAATACAATGGATAAAGACCATCTATAACTAAGTAAAAGGAATTAATCAATATTTAATTCATTAATTTTAATTAATCAACATTTTGTTCACTTTGCTTAAGAATGTTGATTCATATCAACCATCTTAAGCAAATGAACTAACAATCTAAAAAAACATTAAACGTAGTATGAAAAGATAAACTATATTAAGTTCTTATATGTTTTATCTGAAATTTCTAGATTAATTTTTACACTAATTTGAATTATATTAAAATAAATAAAAACACATCACAAATAGAGTAGAGATGCAGTAATTTCAATGTGCACAAAGTAACAGGAGTGATGTGGTTCGGGTGGAGAACCGAAGGGGACAATTTTCCAAAGCGTCACAGCCTAAAAAAATGTGCAACTTGTGAAAGGCAACACATAACACAGCACCAGGCAACACAGTAGCAACCTTCAGGGCAGAATTCCGGACCTTTTTGTGACATGTTTCCGGACATCCTCTGTGACTTAGATAATGCCCTCTTCAGAAAGCTGGAACAGGACATGATCTAGGACAAGGAGGATGTCGTTGTGTGTGCTAGGAGCACAGAGTGTCAAGAAATTAGCTGCAAACTCAGTGTTCTGATTGGTGTTTATGACAGTTTGAAAAGTAGGTTAAATGCCCTCAAAGGAACTGAAATGAGGGGGTATCAAACTCTTAGCTGCACAACTCAACAGCAGAGCTCTCTCTTGTGCACCAGGGCAACACAGTAGCAACCTTCAAGGCAGAATTCACTGGTAGTTATGGTAGTTATGGTCAGTGATACAACTGTCAAGGCACCAAGAAATATATTGTGCAAAAAGGAATAGGACAAGAGTATGTCTACCAGGAGCAAAAGTTGATGTAGTAGAGCAGATATCATCTTTAAGGGCAAAAAGGGTGATATTGTTGTACACATTGGCACTAATGGCATTAAGAGTAGAAGATCTGCAGACATTTAAAAAGTACAGGTCAATGTTGAAAAAAAAGTCACGAGTTAGGGTTACATTTGAAAGTGTCTGCAATTCTGGCCAGAGACGATAGGAAGGAGTATATATCATGAGAGCCTTGTCAATCGATTCGGACCTGGAGAGATTGTGGTTCATGGAGTAGAATTTTTCTTAGCATGATCTGCGCTTGATAACAGGAGAAACTGCTTTTGAAATACACTTAAACAGAAAGGGTACATAAATATTTGCTGATGCTATCGAGGCAGTGTTAGGTGGGTCGGAAAACTGCCTAGCTTAGGGGTGATACACAGACTATTAGATTAACAGTAGACACAGGCAGATGTGGAAGTGATTCTTGCACTGCTTCTATTGGAATGAGAAGCAGCCTGGAAAGCTACTTCTCGTTGAGGATTTCAAGGACTGCTAGGAGTCATTGTGAAACAAGTAACAACATGGGTTGCGTTAGGAAAACCAAGAGTAAGAACAGGTGCATCTATACTTGCATGTACACTGACGGTAGGCGTATAGTAAATAAATTTGATGAATTTGAGGTGCTAGTGAAGTCATCAAAGGCTGATGTTGATAGGATATCAGAGACATGGTAACACACAGAGATAAGCAATGCAGAACTGGGAACTGGAATTTTGGGAGTACAGTGTGTACAGAAAGAATAGACAGAATAGAAGAGGAGAAGGGGGTGATACTGTTATTAAAGAAACACACAAAATCTAAGGAAGTGCATCCAGTTGACATGGGTGGACAGTTGAGCGTGGAGTCAGTTTGGTGTGACATGAGCAGAAAATCAAGTTGAAAGCAGTAGTGTACTATAGGCTTAATGACTCTGATGACTACAACAAACAACTGAACAGAGAAAGAGTGGGCCAGTAAATCAGAGTGTCTTATAATGGGGGATTCTAATTTCCGAGATATAGACCGGAACTTGTGGATTGGTCACTCACACAATCTAAGACTTTCATGGATTTATTGGACGATTGTTTATCTTGATCTAATTATCAGCAGCAATTCTTCATGCATTAAGAATCTGCAGATAAAGGAACCACTAGGTGGTTCTTTTATCTGCAAGTGGCAGTGATTACAGAGTACTCGTGTCGGATTTGCTTAAAGATGTACCTACCATCAGAGATAAAGAGAAGGGCTGTTACCTTTGTAAAGGTGACTATAGTGGTCTCAGACAATTTTTAAATTCTATACAGTGGGACCAACACTGTAAAACAGTGTTGGTAACATCAGTGATGATGTTACCAACAGCAAATTCTAAATGGGAAGCATTCAAGGAATTAATCTTGGAAACTAAAAGGCTTTTCATATCAACTAAGAAATACTGTTCAAAGTTTAAGCATAAATGGATATCAGATGAAATAATGAGACTCATGACAGAGCAGAAAAATGCATGGGTTGCATATAAATTATCAGATGACACAGATGCCTATGGTAGATATAAACTAGACTGTAATCAAGTCACAAGCGGAGGCAGATTACGAGAAATCTTTGGCAAAGGATGGAAAGAAAAACAGCAAAGACATTTTTACTTATGTAAACTCTAGAAGGAAGGCGATGAATCAGATTGGTCAGCTTGATATGGACAGTTCGATTGTTGATGAACCTGATGAGGTAACTGACAAACTGAATGAGTAGTTTGCATCTACATTCACACAAGGAAGTCTGTAGGGAAGTGGAGGCCACAAGCTTAAACTCTTGCATTGAGCTAAATGATTTTGTAATAACTGAGAGCAAAGTGGAGAAGAAATTATTAAAAATGAACATAAGAAAGGCACTTAAGGTGGATAGGAGCTATCCAGCTGTATTCAAGAAAGCAGCAAAGGAAGTATGCAAACCCTTAGCCATGATTATGAAAGCTTCCTTGGACTCAGCACAGATCCCCAAAGGAGTCCCCAATTAACAACGGGAATCAAATGGTCACACGAGTAATTACAGACCTGTTAATTTAAATTCCGTTCCGGGGAAAATAATGGAGTCACTGATTAAAGAGGTGATAGAGGATCACCTAGACGAGACTGCAGTAACAGTTCATACGCAGCATGGGTTTGTTAATGGGAAATCTTGTCTAACCAATCTGACTGGATACTACAATGTGGTCACAAAGGAAGTGGATGCAAAAAATAATTTTAATTTTAATATCATATACTTCAATTTCAGAAAAGCTTTTGATCCTGTTGTACATGGAAGACTGCTGTACAATTTGAAGCTGTATAGCATTAAGAGCAAGTTGCTGCAATGGATAAAGGGATGGTTGAGTGGGAGACGACAGATTGGTAATCAATGGACACTGCTCTTTGTGGACTAATGTTATTAGTGGAGCCTCCCAGGGTTTGGTGCTGGGCCCATTGTTGTTTTGTGTATTTATCAATGATATCGATGAAGGTATATCAGGCTTAATGTCCAAGTTTTCAGATGATACAAAGGTTGGCAGGGATGTTAATGACAGTAAAGACAGTATGCTACTGCAACAGGATCTATAAAAGTTAGACAGATGGGCTGAGAAGTGGCAACTAAAGTTTAACATTGACAAATGCAAAGTACTGCATATGGGGAGTAGTAATTCAAGAGAAACATACCAAGTGTGTGGTACTACACTCAGGGAGTTGGAGAATAAAAGATCCAGGGGTAAATGTGAAGTCAGATATAAGTTCTCTGAGCAGTGCAGATGGGCTGCCAGAGCAGGTCATGGAGTTTTGTCAATGATATATATAGGAATTTTTCTAGCAGAGACAAGGAGGTGATTATCCCCTTGTATACGGCAATGGTCAGGCAACACCTTGAGTACCGTGTACAGGTCTGGAGGCCTCATTTTACGAAAGATGTAGAATTGCTAGGATGAGTACAGAGAAGGGCAAGAAGATTGGTGAGAGGAACAACGGGGTGCTTTTAGCAATGGAAGACTGCTGTACAAAAATTGGAGCCATATGGTATTAAGGGAAAGTTACTACAATGGATAAAAGGGAGCTTGAGAGGGAGAAGAGAGAGAGTGGTAATCAATGGACACTGCTCTTCATGGACTGTTATTAGTGAAGTCCCCCAGGGTTTGATGTTGGGCCCATTATTGTTTCTGTATTTATCAATAATATTGATTAGATATATCAGGGTTAAGGACTAAGTTTGCAAATGATACAACGGTTGACAGTGTTGTTAATAATAATATTGATAGTACACTAGTACAACAGTATCTGGAAAAGTTGAGAGATGGGCTGAGAGGTGGCAACTGAAGTTTAACGTTGTCAAAGGTAAAGTACTGCATATGGGTAACAGTAACCCCCAGAGTAACATACAACCAGGTGGTACTACACCCAGGGTAGTAGAATGAAGAAGACCTGGGGGTAATTGTGCAGTCAGTCAGATGTGAAGTTTTCTGAGCAGTGCAGACAGGCTGAAAGAGTAGCTCATGACGTCTTGTCAATGATAAACAGGAATTTTGCTAGCAAAGATAAAGAGGTGATTATCCCCTTTTATAAGACAATGGTTAGGCCTGAGTACTGCATACAGGTCTGGAGGCATCATTTTTGGAAGGATGTTGAGTTTCTGGAACGAGTACAGAGAAGAGCAACGAGACTGGTGAGTGGAACAAAGGGTTGCTGTTACCAAGAAAGGCTTAAGTTCTGAAAATTGCAGCATCTGGAGACTAGGCACCTGCGAGGTGATCTAAATAAGGTGTATAAGGCACTGAATGGTTTGAGGAAGCTCAATGGTGATGGGGGTCTTCCTCTTGCTTAGACTACTCACCTGAGGGGACATAAATTCAAACTGAGGAAAGACAACTGTAGAAGAGATGTGCGGAAATTTGCCTTTAGCCAGTGAATGGGTTTCATAGTTGGAAAAAACTTCCATCTGTTGTAGTGGAGGTCAACTTAAATAAGTGCAAGGCAGAACCAGACAAACATTTGGAGTGAATGGATGTGTGAAATGGGAGGGCTTTTTTTTTTTTTTTTTTTGGCTGATGCTATATAAGCTTACTTTCTTGCATCATATGCCTCTGTTAATGCTAATTACACAAGCTTTATTTATTAAAAAGTATGGAGATGTATTAATGCGCATATACTGACAACAGAATCAAGGTCAAACTGGTTATAATAATTTATAAAGAGAACTGAACTAGTTATATGCAAATTTTAATCAAGTTTCTCTTTAAGGGATGTAGTTTTACTGAGGAATGTATTTCAGGAAATAAGTTTTACTCATCAAGACATTATAAAAGAATCAGAGAAAAATTATATTTTTTCTTTTAGCTAATGATTGTAGATTATATCATTAAAGATAATCGTATTTGTCTTTATATTTTATTTTTCCATATAAGTTTTAATATTTGCATGGCAGCTTTCCTCTGAATTTTTTCAATTGATGCTGCCAATTCAGAATGTGGCAAAATATATTAGATCCAAAGTCTAAACTAGGCAATATCAGTGCAAAATAGAGTTCTGTATAGGAAGGAAGAGCACCATCTTTCAGCAAGGCTTTTCAATAAGCACAGGGGCCAGTTAGAAAAAACTTAATACTGGAATTAATTACTCGAATGGTAATAACAAAGAGTGCCAAGTTTCCTGTTTATCATAATTATAATTTATAATGGAATTGAAAAGATGCACAACCATACATAATGGTCAAAAAACTGCAGTTGTGTGAATTTAAATGTTAGTTGGTCAAGTCAGCAAATTACTGTTTATGAAACAGGTAACCACAGATTAACAAAGCAGACAGACAGATGTACACACTTTGAACATTTTCTATTTGTCTTCACTCTTGGCTATTCTGAAGTGACATCAAATTGGTGTCATCAGTTCATGCAAGTGGTGGATCTTCTTTTTTTTTTTTTTTTTTTTGGTAGTTGTTGGTGCATCAACTTGTGTGGCCATAATGCACCTCCCAAAGTTCTTGTAGTACTTTGATCCGAGCCCAAGGTGGGATTCGAACCCACAACCTTTGGGTTGCCAGGCAGGCACTTTACCCACCTGGCTAGCCCAGTCGGCAGTGGTGGATCACCAGCAAGATAACTATAATTTGTGTGTAAATGTCCACAATACTTGTCAACTTCTGCATCCTTACAACCATTATGAAATCCTGAAAGCCAGTGAAAAATATGCTAGCAGGGTAGAGCAGTATTACCACACACCTGTTTTAGCAATTTGTGAATATCAAGTCGAGGATTTGGGTCACACTTTCCCTCAACTTGCAATATGCAAATGACTTTGTAGAGGAAAGCAGTCAACAAAGATCAGCTACCAGTGGTGCACCATATTATGGTTATACATACTTTGACAAGCATGCAATAGGCTCAAGTCTGGAACTAAATTGTCAAACCTTTATGAAACTAAAAAAATTAATTAAAAGAAAGGTAGTTGAAAATAAAAATACATTTCTGATTATTTGTTATTTTATTGCAGTGGTATGGTAGATAGAAATGTACACTATTACTCAACGCATTAAAAATAAAAAATTTCACTGTTTAGTTCAAGACTTGATGAAAGCATAGAATTATTTCCTATGAATATTTAAGTGATTTTGCATGGTTAAACTACTAACATTTATCCATGATTTAACCTAAACTTGCTAATCTAGTTTTTAATCAAATAACATCACAAAGAAGGCGAATTCAGTACATTTATCAGGAAATAATTAGAAATAAATATATGGAATTTCAAAAAAAAAAAAAAAAATTTCATACTGGTTATCACAAAAAGGACTACAATAATTTCTGGGAAAAAGAAATAGAGAAGAATATAACGATTCTTCAAAGACAAATATTAAATTTAAAAAATAAAGCTGTTTCATTAATAAAAAACAAAATACATAAGCTTAAAATGACACTGATATTCAACTTCTTATTTTCAATAAAAATTCAAAGCAAGTATGAAAGTTACCTCAGAGGAAGAGGAGTGTCTTCAGGTTGAGCCAAAGATACTGTATCATCAGCTAACTAACAAAAAAATAAATAATAGTAATTTTTATAATAATAACAAAAGAATTACTACAAAAATAATTTGAATATCACAAAACAGGAGAGAAAGAGTCACACTTTCAATACCAGTATTGAAAGTGTGAAAAAATAACACCACTAATACAAATGATCCCCTCCAGTGACAGCTTGTGCTTTGTCACTGGAGGGGTCAGCTGCATTGTTTATTCATTAAAAACTTCTCTGGTGAGAAGTTTTTAATGAATAATGAACTATCTGAAATAAAGAAACATCATTAGACAACAGTAGATTCAATTAGCAATGCTGGGCGAGCAGTGAATAAATACAGCAGAGCTTGAATAATTTTAAATAATTCTGATTCTTCTTCAGCTTCGAATTATACAAGCTCTATTGTATATTGAATTTAAACAAGCATCGAAGCAATGTACAGAAGAAACCTTTAAATTCAAAACATGCTATTGAATGGGATTTTTTTTTTTTCTCTCAATGTAGATCAGAAAAGCAAAGGATACTACTGCAACAAAATAGGGCGAGGGGATGTTCACGAACTAGCTGATATATTCTGTGGTGGCACATTGTGTGTATGGGGGAGGGGGCGCCACCCAACTTGTATGCACTTGCTATTGTTAGCGCATCGGCTTCTGTGGCCATAATGCACCTCCCAAAGTTTTTGCATTATACTGTGATCCAAGCCCAAGGGGGGATTCGAACCAGCGACCTTTGGGTTGCCAGGCAAGCACTTTACCCACCTGGCTAGCCTAGTCAATGCACCTGGCTAGCCTAGTCAACGCACTTGGTCGCAAGCCCACAACAATGTTTGTAGTTTGTTAACCTGTCTGTTTGTTTTTTTTTTTTTTTTTTTTATTTCTGAGGTCTGTGCTTCCCATCGTTTTGCAATTTTCTCACTAAATTCTTTTCATTAATTTTCCTATTTTTAATTGCATTAAATTGGGTTTTAATTAATTTTTACTCTAATGTAAGATTTTCAAATTTTTCATTTTAATTTCTGAAGAGTATCATACGGAAGTGTTCTACATACTATATTGAAGTAAACTTCTTATTATTTTACAAATATTGATATCAATGAAGAACATATTGAGCATTACAGCTCTGGTTCATACTATCTATTTCATTTTTTAAAACTCTTATTGATTATTTCATTCACTTCCTTTCTCTCCAGGTATAGCCTATTGATACACACAATTATGGGTGATTTTTTGAACAGCTAGTACAAAATTACATTAAATTAACACTAAGATACTTGGGCCCAAAGTTACAATATTTCTTTTCTAAAATAATGCCTTCACAACAACATGGTTCCAAATTTTTCCAGGGTCAATTTAAATCAAAAAATTTCGGGCATAAAACAACTAACACTTGCCACATCACGTAATATCGTTAAACTTGCCTTAAAACCTCGATATTCTAATATAAAAAAATATCTTTCCCAAGTTAGGAAGCTTCACAATAAATTAAAAAATTATCTATATCCTAACGATTGGTCTGTATTGAAGACTTCCATAGATTTGCGATGGGAAACACAGGGCTCAGAAATAAAAAAAAAAAAGACACATTAACAAATTACAAACATTATCGGGAGGGTTCACACATTCACACAAATTCTAACACATTGTCACGGGCTTTCAACCAAGTGCATTCAAGTTGGGTGACGACCTCCAACAGGGGTCATCACCCAACTTGAATGGAGTCAAATCTACATGTGGCTGCCTATCTTAGAGAATTTTGTAAAATTTTGCAATTCGTAGCACACTTTTTATTGCCTGATATGTTCCCAAATATTTTTGGACAATTCATTGTCATCTCTATAAAATACTACCGAAAAGGGCAGAATATTAAAAAGTGCACTAAAACCCAAATTCTCTATGCAAATAGCTGTACTCTAGTTGTACCCGTTGAAAAAATTTCGCAATTGAATTTTTATTGCCTGATATTTTCACAAACTGTACCCATTGAGAAAATTTTGCAATTGCTAGCACAGTTTTTATTTCCTTATATTTTCACAAGCTGTACCCATTGCGAAAATTTCACAATTGGTAGCACAGTTTCTATTGTCTGATATTTTTCCGAAAATTTTTGGACAATCCATTTTCACCTCTAACAAAATTCTACTGAAAAGGGCAGAATATTAAAAAGTACACTAAAAACTCAGTCAAACTTTCATTTCTTTTGTTTTCTTGCATTTGCTTCTACTGTAACAGTACCTATTCAGTATCCAGCAAATATCAACCCTGACGTTGACGTTTCAGCTCCCCTGGTATTTCATCTTCTTGGGTTTAATGTCCTGTTTAAACCTCTCACCCTGTTCTTCACTTACACTTCCAAATGTGGAAGTGTAAAAATGCACCGTGACAATCATGTTGCAGCCCATCTTCTTGAAGTTCACCAACATATTTTCACCTGTAGTCTGGTAGTCCGGATCTTTATTGTTCTCTAAAAAATTCTCAACCACAGACCTGAAACTAATGCATACCTGAATTTCTCTTTTAAATTTCGTTCCCACATTAATATGTGAATTTAATGTTTTCTCTAGCTGTTCTAAAGAAACGAAGTGCAAGTAAGTATACACTGAATCCTTATGTCGTAAGCAGGTAAGCCAGTAGACGTTGAATCCTTTATCATTTCTTGTATCTGAGGAAACTTATAAATTTTCTTTGATTTCACCATTTCAGACCGATCCTGAATGCATTAGCAGAAACATGAAAGGCATGTATCTTCTTCGCCACAAGGTATATTCAACATGACCAATCATACTAGCATGGCACTGGAGAAGTCTTCCAGGCTGTGACAATTCTAATTCCTTAAATTATTACTCACCTTAAAAAACAAAAACAAATAAACTCGAAGTTGATAATGATAACAATAAAATGACTTCTGAATGTTTTAAATGTAACAAATGGCAACAAGTGTATGAGTTCATGTGCGCAACATGTGGAGATATAGAAAGCGAGCAGTGCAATGGAATCCTAACGATTAGTTCTTCCTTTTAAGGTAGGCAAATTCGCAATGCAGTTTTATTATTTTTATATATTGATTTTTTTTTCCAGAACAAAGGACCCGACTGCACAAACTGTTAATCATTTAAATAGTGCAAATTATTAATCAGAAAAAAATGACTTATCAACTTATACAACTGTTTGTGTAACAGTTAACATCTTCCTGTGGCTCCATGTATGAAGTAAATGTTGAACTATTCTTAATTGTGTTACAAAACTGGCCCGTTCCTTAAAATCAAACTATTCAGAATTTTTAAATTTTAACAAATTTGTGCACACCTAGGAAGAAATGGCTTCAGGTTGAGACCACTTCCAGCCCGACAGCTAAGCCTATCGTTCACACTGACTGTTGAAAGAAGAGCCTTCCGTATTAAATATATAGATTTAGGATATTTTTTTATTTATTTTATTTTTTTTTTAAATACTACATATCAGTAGCATCTGCTGAAAATTTTACTGGGAGAGCCCAAAAAAAAGAAACACTATACATACAGGGGCCTTTCAAAGTTATGCATACACATTTTAAAAATTTATATTTAATACACAATATATACAAATTTTTTTGATACTTTGAAGACAAAACAAAATAAATTTTTTTTACAACAATAAAACTTTACTTTAATTGTTCAAAATGCCCTCCATCAGCATTAATGCATGAGCGGCATCTATCTTCAACAGATCTACATACTGAAATGCACAAATCAGGTGAAATGTTTTCTGCTTCTTGTTGAATTTTCATCCAAACTTCCAATGTTTGTGGTTGTTGTTATTTGGTTTTTAGGAGCATTAGCAACTAAGGCCATATTGCTTCAGGAATATGTGGTGGTCATTCCCTGACCTTTCCACATCCTCAGTATTTGGTGGTCACGGGCTCAAACCCCGGTCTAATCAAAAAACGTGTGCTACGCACTGCGGCTCCTGCCCACCTGGCTACGGAGGCATCCAACGCTTGTGGTTTGTGACTGTAAACCTGATTTTTCAAGTACAGTGGTACCTTGGTTTGCGAGCATAATTCGTTCCGGAAACGTGCTCGTAATCCAAAGCACTCGTATATCAAAGCGGATTTTCCAGTAAGAAATCATGGAAACCCACATGATTTGTTCCAAAACTCAAAAATATTCATATACTGTAAAAATGATTAATACAAAATACATACATAACTTTTCATATTTTTAATATTTAAATTTAATATACATAAAGCAATCGGATTTATGGTAGGACGACTTTCACTGTCACTAACGGAATCACTGCTATCTGTTGACTCTTTCTTTTTTGTGCGACTTTAACAAGGAACCTCTCCAATGACACGTGCCTCCGGTTGAGGATTTCACGGAAATATGACATTGCATTGTCGTTAAACAGATTCATTGCTCGCACTATTACAAAATGAGGGGGCACACTTGATACACATAAACAAAGCTGCGCGGGTGTAGCAATTGAATAAACAACACCGTAAAGGCAGAGATACACTATTAACACCTCACATTTTACTAAAGCACATTTCTAGGGGTTACTACCATAAAACAATAAAAACAATTTCCAGTTACGTTCCTGCTAGTGGAATCTGTTATAAACTGGTAGTAAACTCAATCTAATTGCATTTGCAATTATACCGATAGCTGTAATTGTGTGGGTTTTTACGTTATTATGGCGAAATGTTTTTCCCCTTCACTGATATAAAAAACATAAATACATTTTCAGAATCTCCTCTTCATTCCTATCGTGTTGCGTTCAGTTGGGGTGATTCTGCATTTGACTGCCAATTCTTGTAAACACAAAGGTGAATCGTGCATAAGCGAATTCGGTTCGTGTTATATAAGATATCGTTCTTCTATTTATAAATTGTGTATGATCAAATTCGTGTAATGTAAATACATGTTATACGAGGACTGACTGTACTCGTAGTGCAAGACCTCGCTCGTTTATCAAGTTAAAATTTATTAAAAATTTTTGTTCGTCTTGCAAAACACTCATAGACCAAGTTACTCGCAATCCAAGGTATCACTGTACCCCAAGCAAAAAAATCTAGAAGGGTGAGATCTGGCAACCTTTTAATTCCTTTTTAAATTTTTTAAATTTAATTCCTTCATCATTCTAAAAACACTTGAATGGTTTAAAGCTCTTGTGAACACAGTCTTGTTGATTTTCTTTGGGGTGCACAAGATTGCATTTCTTACAGCTTCAATGTTTTCATTACTTCTTGATGTCCTCTTCCTGCCATATGCTAAGTTGTTGATATTCTGAAGGGTTCCATGCTCCTCAAATTTATCCTGCAAACAAGTAATTGTTAAACGTGTGGGCACTTTGTTCCATATCGTGATTTCCAAGCATACTGAACTTCAATGACATTTTCATATTTCCAATACCATTTTATAATTGCCTTTTCTTCCTCAAAACTTAATTGGGTACTCTACATTGATTTAGAGGTATCTATAAAATAAAACAACAGTTAAATTATTGTAAAAAAAAAAAAAGTATTTTTAAGCTACAAAATTAGTTTAAAAAAATTAAATTGGTGCATATTGTTCATTAAATATAGATTTTTAAAGTGTGTATACATAATTTTGAAACACCCTGTATATAGTTTTCAAAATATAAAGTAAAGGCACATAAACGATTAATGACATCAAGGAGGGTGAATAGCAATACATTTACCTTTCACTTTATTTTATTTTTATAAATTATGGTATGTAACATTTTTGTATAGGTACACTTATATTTATATATCAAAACATCAATTTCCAAACTACCCAAAAGTAAATTATAATATAAATTGGTAAATTTAATCAGTAGAATTAGGATAAAAACTAGGGGGGGGGGCACTAATTATTATTCATTACAGTTAATCAATCAGTCTCTTTTACTGCCTGCACATGGACTATCTAGATACTATAAGTACATTATAGTATTTTAACATGGCTGATAATAAAACATTTTCTTATATTACAATATTTATATTGTTTCTGTCACTCTAATGCACCATTTACAAAGTATCGAAACCACTACCATTCAGTTTAGATGTACTAAATTCGAAATAGAAAAATATTACTAATATAAAATAAAATAATTTAGCAAGAAAGTTTGCCAAACTTGCACTTAATTGTCTGGTTAATCAAAATACTTTGCACTTCCATAAACCATGGTCATGTTGTGGCTTCTTGATAAGATAATGTAGCCTGGTTTATGATTATTTGTTTATTTATATATTCTATCTTTTTTATGCTATTAGATGTAATTCATTTAATCTTATATTAAATATTATTACATTAATTTTTACTTAATTCACTGCACGCTTTACAAAAAAGGCATTTATTAATTAAAAATTGTTTATTCTCTAAAAGTGTATTTTATTTTACCATCCCCTCTTGGCTACAGCTGCTTAGCACTGGTTAGAGTGCAGGTACCATATGTTCTACATAGAGAGGGCACCGGGGTCGCGGAAAAGAACAGTTGGTGGATTTTTGGCTGCTGTAAAGGAATAAGTATTTTTAATTTTTACCGTATTTTTTGTTAATTAACATAGTACATTGTGTTTTACAGAGATATTAAGAGGGCTTAGTAGCGTTTGTTAGCTTCTTATTTTGACTTTAACCAGCGATTTTTGGAAGTTGAGCATATTTTATTAGTTATCTAGTTATATTGTATTAGTTATTTGGAAGTTATGCATATTTTATTAGTTATCTATCTCCCAAAAATGGGGATAGTAGTCTGGTGTAGTCAGTTTTTGTTATTGGTGTGTGTGTGTGCGCGCACGTGCGCATATATACACAGTGGATTCCGGTTATTTGGGCCACCGGTTATTTGGGATAGCCGTTTACTTGGGGCAAATCTTAAAAAACAAAACCCGATCAAGAAAATAGCCAGGGTTTACTTCGCTTAATTGGGACAGCATGCTGTTTAATCAGGGCAGGAGACTGCAGCACTGGAGATTACCCTACGATTGTTTCCGACCATACCACGTGGTTCGGTCGAAATTCTGGAGGTCACAACCATAAAACAATTAGCAGTCACCTGTTTATTGGGCTTTTCTGTTAGTGAAATCTATCATAAACGGCCAGTAAACTTGATCTTACTGAATTTGCAATAATACCGACAGCTGGAATTCTGTGGGTTATTATGGTGAAATGTGTTTACACTTCCACGAAATCTTCAATCATATAAAAAAATTAATTTTCAGATCTTCTCTTCATTCCTATTTTTAAAGCTTTGTAACTCATTACTCCCTTCTCAGTCACGCGTATCGTGTTACTTGCAATTTGTGTGTGCCTTGTTCTTTGTTATCAATTGCTCATCTTTTTACTGTTTTAAATTTTAACCCCCACCCACAAATGACAGTGAACAGAAATATCAACTAGTTTAGTTAGTATGTACATATTACAGTACATATTAATTATTCCGATTATCACGTATATTCTTCCGAATTTCAGTATCATTTAATTTTTTAATTGGTAAGGTAATAAAGGGTATATTTGTGCTTAATATATCTTTACTTTGATAGCCTATGGATAATATTCCTCCTATTTTCTCTAATTATAACCGCTGTTTAATAGAATTAAAATTCAATTCTCAAACGTGATCACAATGACCGACGCTTACTACACATCGTATAGTGATTGATTGATTGATTGATTGGATTTTATTGGCACATCAGCAACTTGGACTATAATGCGCCAAAACCTTGACAAACATTCAGTGACCTAATGAATTAGGTCACTAAGTCAGGATATAAAAACAAGTATAAACTATAAAAGACAAAAATCAGTAAACAAGTAACAATAGTAAATGTTAAAATAATAAGATTTTTTTTTTTTTTTTTTAAATGTGTGTAAAAAGGTTTACTGATTTTAAGAAGCTGAAAATAGCAGACACATGGTCATTGTCGGATAAAATCTGACTGAGTGTATACGGCTCAGTCAGATGGTTAAAAGCAGTAAAACGAGCATTTCTAAAACTGGTACAGTTACATAAAATATGTTCAACGGATAAAATGGTGTCACACCGCTCGTACATAGGAGGGTCATCAGCCCTCAGCAAAAAGGAGTGTGTAATATGACAATGTCCTATGCGGAGCCGAGCAAGAACAACTTCCTCTTTGCGATCTCTGCGTAAGCTGGACCGCCAAGGATGGATCACAGGCTTAATTCGACAGAGTTTGTTTGTAGTAATCAGTCGATGCCACGAATCTTGCCACTGAGATTGTAAATTATTACGGATCACTTGCCTGTAGTCTGTATAGGGGACTAACAGGTCAAGATTATTCGTCAGGGCTGCCGATTTGGCTGCAATGTCAGCCAAATCATTTCCTCTATCGTATAGTGAATGGTACTTTACTATGGTGAGTCCGTCGTAACGTGAAACTTCGGATAATTGAGGCAGCTGCTTAATCGGGCCAAAATGCACTAGTCCCGATGTGTCCCAAATAACCGGAATGGACTGCATATATATATATATATTATGTGAGGTAAAAGTTAGGCAAAAGTAATAAAAATAAATAAATATGGCTATGTAGCTATCATTAGAGGCAGCAAATGCACATCCTCCACATGATGCCTAATCATATCTGATAATTAAAATAAATATGATATTTAAAATAAAAACATCAGCCAGTTTATTTATTTTTATTACTTTTGCCTAACGTTTACCTCACATAATATAAATTAGTGGTAGTAGTGGGTTGATATGCTAAATAAGCAGCGCCTGTGCCGCCATCTATTCTTTTCCTTTCTATTATATAAGCTGGTTAAGCTTGCATTATGTCAGTGGTGTGGCTCTGATCAAGAGTGCTGTCTGTTCTATAGATTATTTTTCGCTGCATAAGGACCACCGCCATGCAAATCCTCTGCATTGGTTGATCTATCGGAGAATGGTGGGGTGGTTTGGTTCTTCGATATTTC
Source organism: Mastigoproctus giganteus (assembly GCF_048544385.1). Lineage (NCBI taxonomy): Eukaryota > Metazoa > Arthropoda > Arachnida > Uropygi > Thelyphonidae > Mastigoproctus > Mastigoproctus giganteus. The sequence goes on from NC_143576.1 coordinate 72,308,944, forward strand.
TGCCTTTGCGATGATTTGTATGACGATTGAAATGCAGCGATTCCATGACCATTATTGGCCTCGTGGTCCTCTGTTGATATGGGGCATGATGGTCACTCTATCATTTTGATATTTTAGTTTTTTGGTAGTTTCTTTAACCCTTTTTTGGTGATATTTCACGTCTTTTGGAACTGGTACCTTCGAGGGGGGTACCGCTAAATTATTTATAATTGGCATTATTTTAAATTTACATCATTTTATTAATTGGGTTTAATGACTTAATTGACTAAATTATACGGGGGATTATCGACTACCTTTTTGTCCTATTATCTTTACTTTCCCTTCCCTGTTTGTTTATTTTATATTATTTTGCGTTTCGTTTCGCTCTGCATTATTGTCGTACTACTGGCTGATGTTTTTATTTTAAAAATCATATTTATTTTAATTATCAGATATATATATATATATATATATATATATATATATATACCAATAACAAAAACTGACTACACTAGACTACTTCTCCATTTTTCTACCTTCTTATTTATACTTTCTTGTTATTCTATTCAACACACACACACACACACACCATGCAGTATATAGACATAATTATACTTTAATTTTCCTAGCAATTTCTCATTTCATCTTTAATACCATTAATGCTGTTACAAATTTTGTTAATCCTTATTTATCAAGCAATCTTTTTTTTTTTTTTTTTTTTTATTTATTTATCTTTCAATCCTTGGTTATTGAATAAAACGAATAGATCCTTTGAGACTCCATGTTTGGACTCTCAAATGACCTATTCATATTATTACAGTCAATAACCAGGATTCAAGCCAGGTAAAGGTCTACCTAACTGTTTAATTTTTTGATGTTTAATGAAGTGATAATGAAGTGATATTTTAATAAATTATCACTTCATTAGGAAAAAAACAACAACGAAAGCATGCAAAACTAGAAACTGAAACCATTGGTCCTCCAAATGAATGCAGGGAAGACTTTCAAAGGTGTTGCTGTGCCTATGCATGGATTATTTGCTATATTTATCTATGCAATGAGAAACAGTTTTAGAGGGGCACACTGCTTTCAGCTATTGACTTATGAATACAACCACATTATATAACATTTAAGACTTTATACCATCAGTTGTCAGACAAAATAAACACAAATTACTAATAAACAAAACAAAAATTATCAGTATAAGATAAACTAATACAAAAAAAAAAAAAAAAAAAACATTTTAATTTTTTGTTTTTCTACTTACAACAAACAAAGCAGTTAAGTCTTAAATAAAAATCTTAACACGAATTAATACCCACTTTTTAAAATATCACATTTAGTTGCTTTGCAATTCTGTATAAAAATTTGTTGCTGTTATTGTGTAATGGCTACAGCAGTATAAGAACTGAAAAAGTAAAATATAAATTTCACACTTATAATTTTTTATTTCACTTTTGATAATTACAGAACTCTGCTTTTAAAACAATTTGTACTGCAGCAGAAAATAATTTCATTAAAAATTTTTGCAGACAAGCTTTCTCAATACATTGTAAAAATAAAATATATTTTTATTATTAGTAGTAGTACTGACAAATGAAATAAGCATATACAGTATCAGCAAAAATCTTAAATAAAGAAAAGACACTGCCCACCTCATCTGTCCATCCCCTTTAATAATATGTCTGATTCTTCTTTAAATTTATTCTAGTTACCCACTTTCACAGTACCACATGGTAATTTGTTCCAGCCATCATTTTCTGGGTAAAAGCAAATTTTCACATATTTATGCTGTGATAATATTCACTAATATTCACATATTAGTGCTGTGGCCTATATATATATATAGGCCACAGCACTGAACTCTGGGGAATTCCTTGCACAAATAACAGTAGTCTGAAAAAAGTAGTGCCCACTCAACCATCCCTTTTTATTTGTAGCAGTAATTTGCCCTTACAGCCACACTGCTCCAATTTGTACAGCAGTTTTTTTTATGTAGAACAATGTCAAAAACATTCCTGAAATCTATGATGTTAAAATTGCTCTTTGACATCCAGTTTATTCCTTTGTTACTGTATCACAGTATCTGATCAAATTGGCTAAACAATATCACCCTTTAATAAATCCATGCTGTGACTGTTTTCTTGTTTAAATGGTACACCCAAAGAGAAGTCAAACTAACAGGTCTGTAATTAATTATGTTCCCATTATGAATTGGGAATACATTTGCACATCCTCAGTCTACAGAGAAACCCCCAACCTAAATCCAAGGGTGCTATCATAATTATTGCTAAAGGTTTGCTCACCTCTTGTATTGGCCATAATATAATTGGACAGATCCTATCCATGTTGGGTGACTTTTTTTTATTAGTATATAATTTCTAGTAACAACCAACAAACTGGTTTAAGTTAAACTGCTTTTTTACTTATATATTTTTTTTTCTTTTATGCTTTTATGTATTTTAAACACTTCAATTTTATATCTGTTTTAGTATTTTATGTATACATCTATTTATTTATTTAACTAGTTTGTCGGTGGTTACTAGAAATTATATAAGTGATGCAGCCTGACACTGAAGGCCTGTTTTCTAATACTTATTTGTTTAACATCAACAATTTATCCTTTACTATCCTCTCAGTTGCCACAAAATCGTTTGGCTCCCTCCACCCCATCCCATCAAAATGTGACATACTTCTCACATCCCCATCCCTACAAAGTTCCTCAAGTGCAAATGTAGATGCAAAATATCTATTCAATTTGTCGGCAAATTGAGCAGAATTATCAGCAGTTAAACCATTCACATCTAGTATACCATGAGATTCATCCTCTTCCTTCCTGTTTGTACAAAAACTATTTGTTCCTTTTTCTGGCAATCTTTGCCAGACTTTTTGTAATATGCCCTAGCTGGCCTAGGGCACATTACAGACTAGTATAACTACTTTATAACTACTGTATTACCTGATAATTTATATGCATCCCACTTATTTTTCTTTTCTGGCACAAATCTTATCAGTTCATATTATATCTTTTCAGGTTATATCTTATCAGTTCATATTATATCGTTTCAATCTACCAGCAGTAAATCTTAATGGTCATAGAAAGAAAAGTAGCTTCTATGTTAATTCCCTGAATGCTTCACAGTTATTTGCTAAAATCTTCTTATAAAAACAATAAGTATTCCACAATCATAACTTTAAAAGAGTCATTTCCTATGAGATAACTACCAATTAATATATTGTTACACCAAGATTACTGCTATTGTTAAAAGCATATAATTCAGAAATTGATGCATGTCCCTTGCTCACATACAACTAGTCCTCTCAATTATCGGAGTGGCAAGGAAACAAGTGATAAGAAAGATGTCATAAGAGTGTAAGATAAGCTGAGCAGCCCAGTGACCCCACCCTACCCTCTAAATACAGGTAACCTTCGTAACACGTTAGTTAGATTCCTATAAAATCTCATCTTGTGCAAAACTGTGTTATACAGGACTAAGAACCAGTACAAAAAGGGGGGTGAATGTTCCAAAAGCTAACAATAAAACACCATATTTTTTTTTTATATAACTACTGGAAACGTGTTTTTTTTTTTTTTTTTAAATAGTCATAACTGAAGTCATACAAACTGTGATTCATATATGCCAGATAATGTAAATTCATTAATTTTCTTCCTCTTCTTCGCTGCTAAGCCCAATCAAATGAGAACATTTTCTCTTCTGCAAAATATCTTTGCTTTCTGAACTTTCTTCTGCAGCATCTAGACCGTGTATCTTCTGTGCGCGCTCTCTCTCTCTCTCTCTCTAAAAAATCAGTAATCGAGGTTTGTTGCTTTTGCTTGATAGATCTTTATAAATTTAATGGTATGGAGCTAGGCATTTTTGAAGCTCCATTTTGAACTTCGTGCTCCACTCAGTCGAAGGATCTGCATTAAAAAAATAAGATTCTAATTGCTCAGCTGAGTTGATGCCTTCCCATATGCTTTTTAGTGTAAAATTTTCATCTGTGCTATCATCTCTGAATTGGATTGGTTTACCTCCAATGCCATTTCCACCAAATCCACTTCACCAGCTTCTTTTCCTACCAGTAATTCTTGAACATCTTCAGTAGTCACATCTTCAAAACCTTCCCCTCCTACCGACTTAGCAAGTTCTACTATCGCACAGATTCCATTTTCTGTCAGTTCAACCATATTTCCTGAATGAAGTAATTCTGGCTATGCATTTTTCCAACGTGCAGTTAATGTTGACGGTTGGATTTTACTTCTTTTAAGTGATCTATTGAAGTGATGGAGTTTCCATGCCTCCATCACTTCAATAGATTTGGAATCCATTTTTTCCAGAATACATTGTAAAGATTTTCTGGTGTAATGAGTTTTAAAGGTAAATTAACAAAGTTGTATTAAAAATTAACAAATTTAAATTAACAAAGATGGTAGAAACAACTTTAACATTTGGATGACTTAAATCTTTTGGGTGGTCTAGCACATTATGCAATAGTAATAAAACATTGAAATCTAGATTTTTTTTTCCAACAAGTTCAATAGCACATGGGGATTTCCCAACATACACCAGTGAGCCAAAACATAATAACCACCTACCTAATATGACGTTGGTCCTCCACATGCAGCCAAAACAGCTCGTACCCAGTGAATCATGGATGCTACAAGATTTCTAAATGTGTCTTGTGGTATCTGGTACCAACATGTAACCAGCAGGTCCTTTAACTCCTGTAAGGTCCATGGTTGAGATGCTGCAGATCGGAGTTGCTGTTCCAACACAAATCACAGATGCTCAATGGGAATAATGTCTGGGGAATTTAGAGGCCAGGGAAATACCTGGAAGTCTTCCTCATGTTCCTCGAACCAATCTCGAACAATCCAGGTGGTGTGGCATTGCGCATTATTCTGCTAAAAGATGGCACCGCCAAAGGGGAATAACCATTGCCATGAAAGGGTGTACCTGGTCAGCAATGATGTTTAGGTAGGTAGGTGGTAGACGTCAGAGTGCCCAGCACGTGGATGATTGGACCCAGGGTATCCCAGAACAACATCGCCCAAAGCATGACACTACTGCCACCGGCTTCTTTTCGTCACACGGTGCATCCAGGCACCATCAATTCCCCAGGTAAACGACGTACAAATACTCAGCTGACCACATGGTGCAACAGGAAATGTGATTCATTAGACCTTCTTCCAATCACTCAATGTCCAGTTTCGATGCTTGCGTGCCCATTGTAGGTGCTGTCGCCGGTGAACCACGGTTAGCATGGGCACTCTGAGTGGCCGTGCAGCTCAGTTTTGGTTGTTATTGATGGCATATATTGAGAGGCACTAGCCCTGAAGATGTGCCTTTCAATGTAAGCCTTATTCAATAATAACTGATAATTTTGTATTTTTTTGGTATTTTTCGTTTTTTAGATTTTGAATTTTATATTTGTATTTTGTAAATATGGAATTATTATGATTATTATTAACTTTACTTTATATAGAGGCTGACAGAGTCCTTTGTATGTTGCAGATATTCACTGCCAATTATGTTTTTGAATTTTAATTTGTTATGATTGGTACCATTTTATGCTATAACTATTGAATTAAATATTAATTTGTATATTCTCAGGCAAATATAATGTTAAATTATTTCTGATGGCATTAATTTGTTCTGACTAGTAATTTTATCTGTTTTGAATTTAAATTAATGTATATATATATATATATATACACACACACAGTAAACCCCCGCTATTCACTGTATCTATATTCGCGATTTCGCGTATTCGCGGTCGCTGATTTAATATAAAATGAAACTTAAAAAATGTGAATTTTGAAGCGCCGTGAATATTTTCCGCCATAAAAAAACATGGGCGTGGCTAAAATTATCTTTCTCGGTCAAAACAGGGCTCAGTGGGTGGGGGGAGAGGGGTGACAAAATCGCGAGCGTGGATGTTTCTCGCTAATCCTTGTTCAGTATGTGTTATGCACTTGTCGTGGAAGGTTTCGTCGTTTGTTTTTAATTTATACGCTTATAAATTGAATAAATTTATCAATTTATAAATTGGTATGCTTACAAAAGTGATAAATCTACCATTTTGCAGTGTAAAACAGACTTTTTCGAGTGTGTTAACTGAACAAAGTGACTTTATTGTGGACAAGTTCTTTCTAACCCGTACAAAAATGTGGCTACGAATAACAAGGGAAATGTGAATGTGAAATTATCAAAGAAGGTGATGACATTGGCGAATAAAATTGAGTTATTAGACAAAATTTCTAATGGTGAAAATGTCTCCTCAGTGGCAAAACATTATAAAATCAATGAGTCAACGGTACGATCAATCAAAAAATCGGAAGAAAAAATCCGCCGTAGTGTCCGTGAAAACGTGCTAATTCCTTCAAAAATTTGCTCTGTAACTCGTGATGTTAAATTAGAAAAAATGGAAAACGCTTTAAATCTGTGGATAGAAGACCGAACTCAAAATAAAATTCCCCTAAGTTCACTCATCATTCGTGAAAAGGCAAAACTCCTTTATCAACACTTAAGCAAAACTGGTGATAGCACTGGCTGGATAAGTTTTTTAGCTAGCAAAGAAGCTGGTTTGAAAGATTTGTTTGAAATTTCTAATAAATATTAGATTTAATATTAAATTGTTTCTTATTTTCATTTCGATGCCATATGCTTGCATTTCACTATGTACTGTCTATGTACATAATCATATTATGAAGGTACATATAATACATACATAGACAAAATTTTAGACTAGTTTTTCTTATATATTTCATACTTTGGAACGGAACCCCTTTATTACTATGTGAGCCATAACTCAGTATTCGTGACATTTTTCAGGAACGTAACCCCCGCGAATAGCGAGGGGTTTACTGTATATATATATATTTTTTTTTCTTTACATAACAACTAGCGAGCCAAAAGTGGGGATTCACAAAAAAAGAATGGAAATGTTGAAAAATTACATCCAACATAATAGCAGAGTTTTCCCTGCACAAAAGCTCAAAAATACCATGTTATGCGAGATTTGCCGCAATTCTGAAACCGCATAAGAGCGAGACCATGATGTAGAAGTACCGTGTATACGGGGATTGCCTGTATACTCTTTTAATAATATATGCTGAATTTAATCTCATATTCTGATTCGGGCTCCTAGGCAAAAAATTACGCGGCTCAAATTTCAATCTATAAATTCTATAATTTTTACGCTAATTACAAAGCTGAAACTTGGTATAGCTGGAACCAGAACTGTTTTCTTGAATTTTCCCACTTCAATTTTCAAAACTTTCTATTGAATTTCACACAAATTACAAAAGTGTGACATCAATTTTACTTTTTTTTTTTTTTTAGGCCTTTTTCAGTTATTTTTTTCCCCACCTTAATTAGCCTAGGGCTTATAAAACACGATACTTGATTTGTTTGTTTGTTTGTTTTGGAGCAGAAATTTCTGTTTATAGAGACAAAATTGTTTACTTGGAGCGGAACATGGGAACCAGCTCGAATTACGTCATAGCATTTCTCCATACAGCTCTATCGAGAAGGCAAAAAAAAAAAAAAAAAAGACAAACACAAGCTACTGTTAGTTGACATAAGAAGCAATAAAGCGAAACAGTAGCAACAACTGTTTCTGAAAGGCGAAAAGATTGTATTTCCTTTCTTCAATGTGTATTGCACCTAACAGAAAATCAAGGAAATTCATCTATTGGAAACGGGAGAAACTGGTGTAAAACTGATAACACTGCAATGGACATTTGATAAAAAAAAAAAAAAGTTTGCTCTATTGTAATTGTTTTTAGGGAACAATATCGGAACAGCAGTTTCCTGGATGTATATTTGATCTTCTAACGAAATTTCAAGAAAATATTTCTATTTATAGCTGCGTTATAAACTTCGAAAACTGGTGTACAAAAGAAGAAAAAAATATCTTCCGCTATGAATAACGGACTGTTTCTTGAATTGTGTATTCTTCACAAAACTGCAATATTTCTAACAATACAAAGCTAACAGATTACGACTAACGACTGCTCAAAAAAGTATTGTTAGAAAATATTTGCTTGTTATGCTTTGATGTTATCACAAAGGGAGAAATTTTGTTTTAGTTCAGAAGCCGAATAAATTCATGAGCTGCAATAAAAAGATAAACCCTGCTGAAAAATAGATTTTCTCCCCATCACTTCTCTTGTTTTACTGTGGTTTTTGGCATATGTGTAATTTCACACAATCAATCTGTGACTGCTAAACACAGTGCAGTTTCTCCTATGTTGGGATCTCCTCTGACCTATGGTTGTCCCCGAGTATAAACAGAAAATTTGTTTGTCGGAATGCTGCCCACCAATGGCACCAATTATCAACTCTTTTACTTGACCTTCTAATGTACGTTGTGTACAAATAACCCACTTTGCGAAAATTCGAAAGTGCTACATCAATTAGGAGCAAAAACCGTTTCCTCCAACATAACAAATTACTTTATGTACAATAAAGGACTACTACTGATGATTTTACTGACTGGAAGGAAGCATCACACAATAAAACATCTGTACAAGGCGAAAACATACAGTCACTCAAAGGAAAGTAACCGTAGTCATTTGCATTTAAGGACAAGCTATACAGCGATTTTTGAAATTTATAATGCAGTTCACTCGCTAATATTTCCAGAGGGATTTTTGCAAAATATTGTTCCTGAAAACAATTACAAACAAGCAAAGTGGTTTTTTTTTTATGAAATGTGCACCAGACAAAAATCGGACTTATCCAAACTTTGGCTTTCTACGATGAAGCTCACTTGTTAGAACTTTAGCATTTGTTATGAAACTGAATGCAATAAAGAAATAGACTTATTAGAACTTCCATATCTGCGATAAAACTGACTAATTAGAACTAATCAGCATCTTTGACAATCTCTTGACTTCTCCCCACCAAAAAATTACTTTTACTTCTCTCTCTCTCTCGTTCGACTGGAAAGAGCAAACTCCCTCCCATAAGGAGTTTTTCCCTCCAAGTGAATGAAGGGAACTGGAAATTTCAGGAAAATGAACCCTATTTTCCTTCATTCGGTAAACAGCTACTCTGTCAGCACAAGAGAAGTGAAATTACATTTGCAGATCAGAATGGAATTCAAGCATCCAAACATATGACACTTTATGGTGAATTTTTCGGGCATGTGTGTGATAATGAAAATTCAATTTTTCTCTTGAAATTTTTTGATGGTATCAAATGCATAAAGGAAATATCAAAGTAAAAAAAAAAAAAAAAAAGTAAAGTGCAGCCATTATCAACCCACTGCAGGATGGAAGCCTCCTCAACAATTCATGCTGATCAAATGCATAAAGGAAATATCAAAGTATTCAGTAACAATTATAATTACCCAATCCGTTACTATGAGATGTAGTAACGGATTTCCCAAAAAAAATTTTAAAAATATGCTACGAGTAACGGATTGTTTTCACAATCTGTTACTCGCAGCGTATTTTTTTTTTCTTTTCGTTTGCACACCAGGTGAGATGCATGCAAAGTTACTTTGACACAAGTTTTCGCAGTTTATAACACATCCAGGAAACTGCTGTTCCAATATAGTCCTCTAAAAATGATTACAATAAAGCGAACGTTCTTTTTTATGAAATGCACATTGTAGTGATGTTTTATGAGAGTTCCCCCCCCCCCCTTCCGTTTCCAATAGATGAATTTTCTTGATTTTTTGTTAGTAGATACAATACATACTGAAGAAAGGAAAGAAGATTTTTCTTTTTCAAAAACAATTCTTTGCAATTCTTTTGTACAATTACGAAAAGCAGTAAAGCAAAATGTTGTGAGAGAGCCATGCAAAATATTGTTCGCAAATAATGATGCTCAACTGTTTGTTTTCCAAGAAAGTTGCTTACATTTTTATTTTCTACATGGATCACCTTGGTAATGCTAATGACATAAGCTTGACCAGTCAATTATATCTCCGCGTGTGTTGATTCGTTTTAGCCAGTGGCGCCGAGATAACGTGGAAAATTTAAATGAATGCTGTAACTCGTAGCATCTTCAAAGCGTTGATCAGTGTTTTGCCGAAGTCCTAATTTCGTAAATTGATATGTGACCTTATATTTTTGCTGTTTTCAAGTGAATTAATAGTTTTTGCTGAATGCTAAAGGTAGAAATCAAAGAATATACTTCTGATTATGTATACTGAGAGTTTTAATTTTGTGAATTGAGTAGAAATTAGGGAAATTATTAGTTTTTTTTCAGGGAGAACCAACTTTCAAGTGGTGAAGTAAAAGTAGACTTTAAAAAAAGGCCAGACCGGATAAGGGTTAAGAAAATTAACTTTTTCTAAAATATTTTATAAATTTTTAAACACGGCCAGATCCATACTCACTCACTCACTCTCCACACACATACACAAGATATTCATTTTTATTTCAAACTATAAAGCTTAAGAAAAAGGTGTACCCATAACCTATAAAGGGCTCTAATATATAGCTAAGTCATACTATATAACTTAGTTAATTTCAATATTAGCAAAATAAACAATCAATATTACATCAATCAATATTCAGTAATGTCATTACTGAATAAGGCCTACATTGAAAGGCACGTCAACTGGGGTTAGCGCCTCTCAATATATGCCATCAATAACAACAAGGGGCTACCTTGTCCACTAGTATTACGATAAACAGCTGCATATTTGCCCCCCCTTTTTCTAATACTACAGACAAGTTTGGAAACACAGTGACTGGTACATGGTCAGGAGTAGTCCCCTGATGAATTTCCTGGCTGTGTATCATATTTTCATCTACTATATTCAGATTATGCATATTTGCCATCCCCTGATTCGACTTCTTGCTAAAATTGCCCTCCCCTATCTGAATATAGTGTTATTTATTTATTTATATATTATTATTATTCCCCCCCCCTCAATCCCAGTTCATTTTTGCGCTAGGTTTTTCAAATTCTTTCACCTGTCTAACCACTACTTCACTTCCACTATCCCTTAAACTTCTCTTAGGTCTGCCACCTTGTGGACTTTTCATTTCCATTTTTACACTTTATTTATTCTACAAACCACACATTTATTCATTTACATATATATAATAATTACTTCCCATATTTCTATTTATTGTCTTATCTTTAAACTTTCTTAAACAAATGTGTTAAATTTTCCTTTCAGAAAGAACCCCACACCCCAGATCATTTTGAAATTGTTTATATTAAAAGCATGGAAGCATTCATAATGATGTTTTACTACTTCTGATTTCTCTTTTTCAGCAATCCTAGTTTGAAATAAATTAGATACGAATATTTTAATTAAAACTAGGATTGAGATACAATTATAATAAACAATTTTTAAATAATTGGGGGGGGGGGGTTAAGGAAGAACAAAGTTTAAAAAAAAAAAAGGTAAATAAGAAAATTTAAAAAGAAGATAAATAAAAATATTATTACAGCCAAACTTGGTTATAACAAGCATCAAGGGACCAACAAAATTTCCTTCTTATAACCATTACTTGCTATATCGGTGATAGCGGAAAAGGAGAAACCCTTCAGGCCAATAAACAATGAACACTTTATATCAGCATGAGTTAAATCTACCTCCTCCTTTTTTTAAATTCTCAATAACTTGATAAAATGATAGATTCAAAAAACAAAAGAAATATTACAGAGAAAAAAATATACAGTGAAACTTCTCCTAATGGACACCTCTCGTTAACGGACATCTCTCTACAACGGACATTTTCAAATTCCCCAACTCACCTCCACTGGTTTTAACATGTTTGCAGCTTCTGTCTAGCGGACATTCTCTGTAACGGACGCGGACAGGCAATCTGCACTGTTTCGTTTAGATTAGCACTTAATTTTATCTCCCCATAACAGGCGATCTCACGGCCATTTTTCTAGGAATGTTTCTTCCACGTATTGCCTCAATCGTGTGTTTATTTTCTATTTCCGATTCTCTGAATTTTATCAAGGTTTACATTGCGGCTCTAAACCCTTTTTCAAGAATTTTAAAGCACGTGTAAAACTTCTGATGAATTTGGTGTGTGCAGGGGGGGGGGAATATGGTCGGCCTTTCGTCTTTTCAGTTTCAGTTTTGTTCAGTGTCGCGTGAAGTGCACAATGTCTTCTCGTAAACATTTAACTTTAAAAGATAAAGTCGAACTCATTAATGCGTATGATCGGCAAAAAAATAGCGTTCGCAATCTCGCTGCAAAATTCAAAATCGGGAAGATGCAGGTAAGCGACATCCTAAAGAAAAAAAATGAACTGCTCAAACAATTTTGACAACACGTAAATGATCAGGTTCAAAAATCATTCCTGAAAACTGTTGGACTTCAAATTGACAATGTTACGTATGAGTGGTTTTCTCGCGCACGTGCTAAAAAAATTCCCATTAATGGGCCTATTATTAGGGAAAAGGCTTTGGAGGTTGCGAAATCTATGGGAGTAAATGAGTTCAAAGCTTCTGTGGGATGGCTAGACAAGTTCAAAACTCGGCATAAAATTTCTTGGAAAACCGTAAGTGGTGAAGGTGGATCTGTTGATACTGGGGTTGTAACAGAGTGGGCCGTCAAATCGGAAGATTTATGTCGTGATTTTGAAGCTAAGGGTATTTACAACTGTGACGAAACAGGGTTGTTTTTTAAAGCTCTTCCTGAAAAAACAATGAGTCTAAAAAACGAAAAGTGCCAGGGTGGAAAAATTTCTAAGGAACGCTTGATTGTACTATTGTGTACAAATATGCTGGGAGACTTTGAACAACCTCTTGTTATAGGAAAACCACAAAATCCTCGTTGTTTCAAGGGCATAAAGTTGAATCTTTTGAATGTTGACTGGAAGTCTAATAAAAAAGTGTGGATGACACGAGATATCATGAGCGAATGGATAAGTCACTTTAACCAAAACATGATTCGTCAAAACAGAAAAATTATTCTTTTCATGGATAATGCTGCATCTCACCCGCATATTGAATTGTCCAACATTCAAATCGTTTTTCTGCACACCAAACACATCTGCAGAGTGTCAGCCCTTGGATCAAGGGATAATAAAAAATTTTAAACTTCACTACAGAAAACGTGTTTTAAGACATCTCATTGCAAACATGAACGATGTAACATGTGTGAGTGACCTTGCAAAGAAGCTCAGCATCCTAGATGCGATTCAATGGATTTCCACTTCAGTAAACGCAATTAGAAAACAAACTGTCGTGAACTGTTTTGTAAAGCCTGGCTTCTCAAACGCAAAAATTGAAGTTGTGAACAGCAATGTGGAGCACCAAGAACTTCAACATCTATTGATAATGTATGATACTTCAGCTACAAGTGACCCTGGCTACAAAGATATAGACTTGAACCTCGCTACAGAAGATGGTGCTCTAGATATCAACGACATTATCATCGATATTTTTCAAGAAGTTTCTCATGAGGATGAAGAAATGGAAGGAGGTCATTCTGTCGAAGAACCTATTAACGACGAACCACCGATGAAAATAGAAGAAGCGCTCATACAAATCAATCGTTTAAAAATGTTTTTCGCCGCTGAAGAAGATACTGAAGGACTTTCTATGGTTTCTTCACTCCAAACAAATGTTGAAAACAAAATTATCAGCCGGAAGAAGGTGCAAAAGAAAATAAGTGATTATTTTTCTTAAGATAGTAAATAAGATAAATAAGAAAATAAGTGTATTTTCCTTAAGATAAAGTCATAATATGCATAGCACAATTGTATGTATATTATTTACAAAAATATTGTTCAAAATCTGTATCTATTTTAATTTAATTTTACATTAAACGTTTAACGATTTTTCTTTTCTTTTTTTTTTTTTTTTTTTTTTTCTCCCTCAGACGTCTTGTTAGCGGACACTTCTCTCTAACGGACACATTTTCGTTCCCCATGGCTGTCCGTTAAAGGGAAGTTTCACTGTATACAATTATATATCTACGCATTATTTGTATTAATATGCTTCTATAAACTACAATACACTTAATATTAAACAACTTATTTGTCTGTAATTGTATATCTTAGTGCACTTGCAACATTATGGTTTTAAAATTGTCGGTAATTTTAAAACCATACACTTAATACTAAACACAATTTATTTCTCTGTAATTAAAAACAATACTATTTAATTATAAACACCATTTCAATTATTCTTTATTTATGAATCTTAAAATTGATGCTTGTTTTAAAGATTTCACTTTGATATTTCTTAAGTCTCTCCTTAAAACACTCAGCTTTAAATGTCTCACTACTTGCCTCCAGTTCCTTCAAAAAAATTGACTGTGTTCATTGCACCTTGAGCTTGTGAGATTGTCGGCACTGATTTTGATTCACTTTCAATTGTCATCATATCATCATTGTTGAGCACAGCATCTACAATGTAGGAAATTAACCCTACATTAAGTTGCCATCGACTCATACAAATTCGTTGATATTATCTGAATTAAAACCTACAATGTTGTTATGTAGCAACTATTCTGATAATGGTAAGTTGTTTTCTTTGTTTCCACCTTCTTCATCTACAATTGAAATTTCATTTGAATTTAATTTCGATTTCTTGTAGCAATTCGATATGGATGTCGAAATAATGCTTTTCCACACATCTTCAATAAATTTATAATATCCAATATCAATATAGACTCAGTAAGTTTCTGTTCTCTTTGACTGATCAGATATAGAACTAGAAATCTTTTATAAAATCCTTTCAAACTCTCGATTACACCTATGTCAATTGGTTGTAAAATTGATATTGCATTAGGAGGCAGAAACATTACCTTATTGTTGGACAAATTTTGAATCTGGGGATGTGCAGGACAGTTATCAACTAACAATAAATTATTTTTCTTCTTTTTGAATAGCTCCTTATTCCAGTCATTTACATATTCCCGAAAGTTATCCGAAGTCATCCAAGCTTTGTTTGCATGTAATCCACAGTTTTCTTGCATTTTTGAAACACCAAGGTTTTAACGATTTTCCAATAACAAACAGTTTATCAGGTCCTGTCATATTTGCACATACAAGCACTGCCAAGCAAGCCTTCGATTTTTTTTCAATCAACACATTCTTCCCCTTTGAAGTTAAATGTAATGTCAGTTGTCAAATTATAAAAAAAAAGTCGTTTTGTTGGTGGCGGAGTTGTTGTAGTAGTAGTAGTAGTAATAATAGAGGATTGTTATGCAAGAAAGCAAGCGTATGAGCTTATGTAGCATCAGCCAAATAAAAAAAAAAAAAAACACAATTTCACACAACCATTCCCTCTAAAAATTTCTCCAGTTCCTCCTTAAATTTCTTTAAGCTATCAACTTCCACAACTACAGATGGAAATTTGCTCCAGCAATTAACCACCCACTGGCTAAAAGCAAATTTCTACACATCTGAGCAAGCAGAAGAATCCCATCAGAATTCAGCATGCTCAACCCATTCAAAGCCTTATACACCTCAATCAGATCATCTTGCAGGTGCCTAGTCTCCAGCCAAAGCAATTTGCAGAACTTAAGCCTTTCTTGGTAAGAGGAACCCCTTCATTCCCCTCACCAATCTTGTTGCCCTTCTCTGTACATGATCAAGCAACTCTACATGCTTCCTAAAATGACACCTGACCATTGCCTTATACAAAGGGATAATCACCTCTTTTTCCCTTCTAGCAAAATTCTTGTATATATATCACTGACAATACCCCATGACCTGCTTTGGCAGCCCAGAAAACTGGGCTGCACTGCTCAGAAAACTTCATATCTGACTGCACAACTGCTCCCAGATATTTTTCATTTTCTACCACACTAAGTGTAATACCAACTTCTCAACAACTTCCTCAACTGCTTGAGGAAGCATTGTTTCAATGGTTCACAACACAAAGAAGTGCTGGATTTTCAGTAGACTACTACTGAACTACTATCTTGAACACTCAAGCAGAAATAATTTGGAAGTGATGATTTTGTGTGGGTACCAACAGTTGACTGGATTGATTTAAAAACCAACATAACATCGTTTATGCAAAAATTAGTGGAGAATCACAATCTGTGGATCCAGTAATGGCAAATGAATGGATTGACCGTGTTTGTGCAGAAATCAGGAAAGATTTCAATGAAGAAGGCATCTACAGTTGTGCTACTGCAACAGGATCTAGATAATTTGGGCAGATGGGCTAAGAAGTGGCAACTGAAGTTTAACCTTGGCAAATGCAAAGTACTGCATATGGGTAGAAGTAACCCCAGAGAAACGTACCAACTGTGTGGTCCTACACTTAAGGTGGTAGAAAATGAAAAAAGACCTGGTAGTAATTGTGCAATCAGATATGAAGTTTTCTGAGCAGTGCAGCCCAGTTTTCTGGGGGGGGGAGTAGCCTCGGGTGCACTGGGGGGGGAGTGAAAGCATAAAGAAGGAAGAGAAGATAAGAAAATTTAGAAAACTATTCGTACATAGTGTAATATTTTCCAGGTAAATACACAAAAATGCAAGTTATAACCAATCGGCAGTCAAATCCGCTGACAGGTCTTAACAAGCAAGTACAGGTAGGCGAGCGTGTCGGGCATTGTCGGTGAGTCCAGCTTACATCAGCAAGAATATGTGCGTGTAATGACTTGTTGAGAATACGATACTATAAATAAGCGTCATGTATGAAATCTAGTTTACATTGTTTTTGAATTGTGTGACAAGCAGTTAACAATAGTGCAAGTGTAATAGTATTCAATTCAAAAATTTTAATTCATATTCGATAACTTCGATATCTACGGATCACATACAAAGCAAATTGTATTATTGTTGTTTCAATAAAACAGCAATTTACATGTGAGTATTTTTATATATTTTCTTACATATCTACTGTACGTTTCTATGGCTTCTAGTGTTTACTAATAATAAAATATTTTTATTGCATTATTAATGAAATCAGAGGAGTGAAATCATAAAAAAAACTGTTAACCATTAATATTTATTTCTATCTATTGAATCATCTGTGTTAATTGGTAAATAAGGCGTGTGTTAATAAGGAACAATTATATAAATAATGGAAAATTGAATAAAAACTATTAACCAATTCTTAATTGCATATTAATGTATTTTTTAATTAATTATTTCTTGATAAATTTAGTTTGATATTTGACAATTTAATATCAAATAAATATATCTAATGCTGAACAAAGAACAAAACCCGGTTAGTTTCATTAGTATTTTAGTTTGTTTGTCTTTTGCCGTCTTACGCAAAAACCACTGATGTCGTGGACGCTATTCTAATAAGTATAACACAACTATCGCAAAGAATTTTGGTTCCGACTAGAGAAATATTAATTATATAATTTTTTTTCTACAGATAATATTATGGCCGAATCTAAGAAAAAATTTAGACAATATAGTATTGAATATTTGAACTATGGCTTTATTCAGTCGCCTACAAACAATATATTACCAATGTGTTTGATATGCGAAAGAGTTTTATCAAATGAAGCTATGAAAATAATGAAGCTACCTTCAAGACTACGAGAACATTTGACAAAAGTTCATGCTGATAAAAAAGATAAGGATTTAT
Source organism: Mastigoproctus giganteus (assembly GCF_048544385.1). Classification (NCBI taxonomy): domain Eukaryota; kingdom Metazoa; phylum Arthropoda; class Arachnida; order Uropygi; family Thelyphonidae; genus Mastigoproctus; species Mastigoproctus giganteus. Next base: position 72,326,422 of record NC_143576.1, read on the forward strand.
TTTATTTTCAAGCACTTAAAGAAAAACGTTTGAAACAACCGATATTGGTAAAACTCTTTTCAACAGCATCTAAACAAGATGACGATGGGTTGCATGCTTCTTACATTTCGTTACTGATTGCTAAAATGGGAAACCACATACTATTGGTGAAGAACTAATTGTACCAGCTGTAAGTGAGGTAATAATCACTATTCTACGCATGCCAGCATCTGATATTATCAATAAAATTTCTTTGAGCAATAATACAGTGCAAAGAAGAATTGATGAAATGGCTCAAGATGTTGAAGACTCATTATGTGAGTATTTAAAAACATCCCAGTTCTCTATACAGCTTGATGAGTCAACTTTGCCAGGAAATGAAGCCTTACTTTTAGCATACGTGCGATTCATAAAAGAAGAACAAATTTGAGAAGAATTATTATTTGGTAAAAATTTGAAAACTGATACTAAAGGAGAATCGATATTTCATGCATTGGAAGAGTTTTTTAAAGAAAAAGGAATACCCCTGAATAATATCTTGTCAGTTCCTACTGATGGTGCTCCAGTGATGATAGGGCGCTATAGGGGGTTTCTTGCATATTTAAAAAAGGCAGTGCTGAATGCATTAGTTGTACACTGTGTCATCCATCATCAACATTCAGTTGCCAAAAATCTGAGTGAATGCCTACATAGGTCATTAGATTATGTCATTAAAGCAATCAACAAAATCAGAATCAATTCATTGAATGACAGATTGTTTAGACAACTTTGTATTGAAAATGATGAAGAATTCAATCGCTTGCTGCTTCATACAGAAGTTCGTTGGTTATAAAAAGGTACCTGTTTGAATCGATTTTATAAATCTCTTTAACTTCATGCTAGAGTTTCTAGAAAACAAAGATGATGCTTTATGAGCCAACTTGATTAATTCCAAAAATGACATAGCTTATTTGACAGACTTGTTTAACAAATTTAATGAAATAAATCTACAACTTCAAGGCAATGAGCTGAATTTAATAAAAACAAAAGCTGTTATTTCTGCGTTTGTGCAAAACTTCTTCTGTACAAACAAAATTTAGGACAAGGGGAATTCAGCAAGTTTCCAAATTTATCAACAGTAGAAAAATATGATGAAGACTTACTTACCTATTGTCAGCACTTGGATGCTCTCCATTCTGACTTTAAAATATCTTAAAGAAGATATTTTAAAAATGAACATATCCGATTGGGTTCTGAATTCTTTTTCAAGTACAAACACAGAAGAATCTCCAAAATTACAAGAACTGATAGATGTAACAGCAAATGAAGAATTGAAATTCAAAGATTCCAACAATTCTGGCTGCAAAAGCAGATACCTACAGTTTATCCTGGATTATGGGCTATAATACAAAAGTTTTTAATTGCATTTCCTTCATCATATTTACTGAAACGTGGGTTTAGTGCAGTCACAAATTTGTTAACAAAAAAAAGAAACCGACTGCAAATAGCGAATCGCGGTGATTTAAGAATACTACTTAGGATTAATACATTGATAGCAGCGTACCAGGTTCATCCTTCTCATTAGGATCATTTTTAATGTTATTCGTAATTTTTATTTTCATATTATTCTTCGTTATCTTAATTTTCTGTGTGTAATGCGAATGTTACTATGGTTAATTTTAATAAATAATTTTATAATTTCAAGCTTCAAGGTGTCTTATTTACAACATCTTTATTTACTGTTTTAAGACGTAGGTAGATATATAGATACAAAAAAAACAATTTTTTTACTATATCTTTCTATTTGATCGCTTAAAGAAGGTGGATTTCGGGGGGGGGCTGAGAGTAATTTTTTTTCTGAAAAGGGGGGGGGCGGTAGGACAAATAAGTTTGGGAACCTATGAGCTAGAGGATGGTTGACTGATTGTTGGAATCAACTCCTATCCACTGTTGTGGTAGGTGGTTCGAATAAATCCATGAAAGAACTCAACGTATTAGAGGGGATGGACAGGCGAAATCGGGAATCTTGGCCTTTATTCATTTATTTATTATTTTTTGCTGGTTCTATATAATCTTGATTTCTTGCATCATTTACCATCACTACTGCTATTAATAATAATAAATCTTTGTTTATGAACCAAATATAAAAAAGGCAAATTAAAAAAAAATAATAAAAATAAATAAAAAAATAAAGAGAGAGGAACAAAGGCTTGTAATGGTCAACTGGACCAAGTTTTTAATGAATTCTGCACATTCATCCCTAAGAATCAGGTCGTTAATATCTTGTAAAAATATCATATGCTTTTTACATATCAAAAACTCACACTTTCTAAAAAAATTCTCTAAGTAGTAGATTAAAATATTTATCTTTATGCTAGTAGTATTATTTTTATTCTAGTATTTGAAAAAAAATATTTATTTATAACCTAATTAATGATGGTATGTGTTCACATTTAACCAGATTTAGAAGTTACAAAAAAGCCATATATGAACATATTATACATAACATGCAAATTATGTTACCTGAATAAGAATCCTTGGTCTCTGAGGGGACGGAAATGGAATATCTAACATGAAATGTGAAATATACCTAAAAGAAAATAATCGTTTGAGAGAACAGACTGAAAATAATTCCCCCCATAATAAGAAACTACATGTCCAATAAAATAACAATAAAAAAGACAAATGGTATCTCGTTCCTTTAGTTTTTTTCTGTTTTGTGCTAATGCCTAATCATGATTAGTAATAATCAATGTATTTTGTATATACTACAAAAGAATAATGAAATATATAGTGAAATATATATATAGGGTGACCGTATACTTTTGGAGCAAAACTGGGACAAAATGTATTCCAAAGAAAAAAATCTGGGACAACACGACTGTTTAAAAGAGGTAAAACTGGGACAACATTAGTGTACGCATCTTTTTAATTATATGCACATAAACAGCACAGAACTGGTCAGTGAATGGTTAATGCCACGGCTGCAGGAGGACATTACAGATGTGATTTATCAACAAAACAATGCCCCTCCACACTATCATAATGAAGTGAAGTCATATCTGAATGAACATCTTCCTCAGTATTGGATTGGGCATAGAGGCCATGTCGACTGGCCTCAGAGGTCGCCTGATCTTCTGCCAATGGATTTCTTTTTGTGGGGTTATGTGAAGGACAATGTGTACATCCCTCCACTACCAATGACACTGCAGAAGCTAGAGGCACAGATCACAGAGGCGTATGGTAAAATTAATCGTGAAATGAAGCACAGCACGTGGCAGGAGATCGAATATCATCGCTATGATATCACTCGAGTTAATCGTGGTGCTCACACTGAACTTTACCAATGACTTCATGTACCTTTATAAAACTTATTAAATTGATCTTTCAGCTGGTTTTCATGAGTGTAGCTTGAAGTAATTCTGAATAAAAAAAATATCAAAATCAAAAACATCATTTACAGACACCCTATATACAGGGTGTCTCAAAAATATTGGTACAAAGATTTGGGGGGGGGGGAGGGGGAGGTAACATCTAAAGGAATATGAATCGCATAGGAACCCATAACTGGAAACGTCACGGGAAAGTAGTAGCAGAGGCACAAGAAGCAGAAATGACACAAGACAGTAATTAGTGACAAACATTTATTTGACATAATACAAGGGTTATTCAAAATGAAGTCCAGGGTTTCAGAATTTTTTTTTTTTTGAGAAAGCGCATGTGTCAATTCATTTGTAGCCATCTCGAAAGAATGCATAATATCTCAAGTTTCGTTCCCACGCTCGCGATGTTCGGTAGGCTGCACGGCTAACCACCAGATGGCATTGGACTCATACTGCTGTGCAGTCGTTTGTTTGCCTGTGACACCAGTTCTGCTCTGTTGCGACATGGCTTTGAAATGTAATGAGAAAGCTTTTACTGTGTTGGAGTTTCATGTAAGTAAATCTGTTACCGTTGTGCAACGCCACTTTCAGAAAAAATTTAAGAAAGATCTGCCAATGGACAAGACAATTAAACAATGGTATACGCAGTTTAAGGAGACAGGATGTCTGTGCAAGGGAAAAAGTCCTGGTCGCTCACCCATATCAGATGCTAATGTGGAACGCATTAGTGAAACTTTTCTAAGGAGCCCAAGGAAATCCACTATGAGGGCAAGCAAAGAACTTCACATCCTGCAAACCACAGTTTGGCGTGTTTTGCGGAAGCGATTACTAATGAAACCATATCATCTAACCCTGTTGATTTTTTGAAACCAGATGATCTGTGCACGAGGAGTAACTTCTGCACTGCGCTGCAGAGCCACATGGAACAAGATGACACGTTTGCTGACAGAGTGATTTTTTTCTGATGAATCGACCTTCCATTTGTTGGGGAAAGTGAATAAGTAGAATGTGCAATTTTGGGGGACATCAAATCCGCATACACATGTGGAACACGAGTGGGACTCTACAAAAGTAAATGGCATTTGCGCCATATCTCAAAGGAAAGTTTATGGTCCATTTTTCTTTTGTGAAAAAGATTGTAACTGGGGAGATTCATCTGGATTTATTATGCTTATGGCTTCTACCCCCAACTACAGGACAATAGTGCGAACTTCATCCTACAGCAAGATGGTGCCCCATGTCACTTCCATCACATAGTCCGGAATTTATTAAACCGCCATTTACCGCAGCAATGGATCGGACATAGGAGTGCTGCAGATCAGCAGATCAAATCCTGGCCGTCTCGGTCTCCCAACCTAATGCCATGCGATTTCTTCCTGTGGGGTTTCGTAAAGGATAACGTTTTTGTGCCTCCCTTACCTGCGACTATACCAGAACTGAAAGATCGGATCACCAAAACCATTGACAGCATCACTCCTGACTTATTAAGCCGTGCGTGGGAAGAATTCCTTTTCCGAGTTGATGTCTGCCGGACCACTAAAGGCTCTCATATTGAACATTTATGAGGTATGTAAAAAAACTTCACTACTATACTTGCATTCTGAAAATATTTCTTTCTTCCTATGTCTGCTCATGTGTGTCCAGGAATTGTTTGAAACCCCGGACTTCATTTTGAATAACCCTGTATTAACAACGGAGTACGAGATGGATGCATTTCATGATGTTACAACAGATGCTCGAATGTTCCACCATGAGATGTGATGCATGCGTGACACCGACGCAGCATGGATTGGTGGACACGGTCGAACACACCTGGAGTTTCTTTGACAGTAGCAGTAGAGCAGATGAGTCTCGCCACGAGATCCATTTCCATCTCCACAGGCGATTCATACACAATAGATTTCAGGGCCCCCCACAAAGAAATCAAGGCTCGATAAATCAGGTGAGCGCGAGGGCCAGGCAACAGGTCCACCACGGCCAATCCATTGACGCCCAAACGCCTGTTCAAATGGTCACTAACACATCTCCCATAATGGTCAGGCGCCCTGTCATGTTGAAACCAAATGTTGCATCCCACATTTGCTGGAACATCGTCAAGTAAACCTGGTAAAACTTGTTCAAGAAAGATCCGATATTTAGCGGAGTTCATGCAGGATGGTAACAGGTATGGGCTGACTAAGCAGTCATCGACCATACCTGCCCACACATTTATTGCGAAGCGATATTGTACCACATGGGGCACACACCGTGTGGGTTGTTGTGAGCCCACACGAGCATTATGCTGATTGAATAAGCCTTCTCAAGTGAAATAAGCCTTATCTGTGAATATAGGCTAGAAAATTCAAGTCTTGAACACTTTCTTGGAGAAACCACTGCACAAAAGTCACACGTGCAGGATGATCTTGGGGGAGCAGTAACTGAACCCTTTGGAGATGAAAGGGATGTAAGGAATCATCGTGCCAGACACGCTGTACACTGCAACAAGACACTCCTAAGGCAGAGGCAACGGCACGTGTACTTGTAGTAGTATTTTGGACGGCATTCAACACACTTTCTTCCATGGCGGGGGTTCACGTCGAACGTGGTCGGCCCACACTACTCCTGTTACCTCTAAATGATCCATAATCACACAAATTTTGATGCACATGTGCAAACAGTGGTCCGGTACATGTCTGTCTGGGAAGCGTTCTCCATAAATTCGTTGAGCGGCTCGTCCATTGCCCTCTGCTAATCCATACACTAGGTGCATGTCTGCCAGCTCACAGTTCGTATATCGATGCATGCTCTTTGTGCGGCGACTACTGCTTGAATGAGTAAACCAGGAGTTTTCCCTTTCGCGAACTGGTGAACAGCACACTCTACCAACTTACGGTGATGTTTCCGGTTATGAGTTCCTATGCGATTCACTTTCCTTTACATGTTACCCACCTCCCCTAAATGTTTGTACCAATATTTTTGAGACACCCTGTATATATAAGCTAAATTAAAATAGGATATTTGCCAGTAGCATGATAAACCAGTAGAGTGAGAAAAAGAACTTAACCAAATGAAATAACATAACAATAACAGAAAAATATATAAGGCGGGAGATAAAGAATAGGATAAAAAATAGGAATATGCCATGCTAATGGCAAATATCCTATTTTAATTTAGCTTATTATAAGCAACATGTAGTGGATTGTGCTTTTCTGCTGCCACTGATGTTAGCTTTCCTACTATTCTTCTTATTTATTTTTAATATATATTTTTATTAATTTCTATCTGTCTATTTAATTTTTGGATTAATTGGATTATATTTATATGGGGGTAGCATGACGATCTGCTAATGCTGCATTCATACCGCCATCTATAGCCTAATTTGTTTCTATATATTTTCAGTTCAACTATTGTTTTGTCAGTGGTGTGGTTTGGCCATGCGAGTACTAGGCTTTCGGTTTTATTATTTTTCGCTGCATAAGGACCACCGCTATGCAAATCTATTGCATCAACAGTCTGATCTTAGTATCATTCCCATCATTGCATGGATTTGTTTAGCGTTCGAAATGCAGTGATTCCCTGACTCTTATTGGCCTCGTGGTCCTCTGTCAAGATGGGGCATAATGGTCAGTCTATTTTATTTCATTTCATTTTATTAATTGGTCATGTAATGTTGTTAGTCTACGTTTCCACCTTAGTGAGATTTCACATAATTCGGAAACAGGTGCCTTCGAAGGGGGGCACTAAATTCCTTTTAATTGGCTTAATTTTCTAAATTATTTTAGGAACGTTGCTTCAACACTACCCTCTTCTTCTTCTTTATCCCCCCCCTTATATATTTTTCTGTTATTGTTATGTTATTTCATTTGGTTAAGTTCTTTTTCACTCTACTGGCAAATATCCTATTTTAATTTAGCTTATTATAAGCAACATATAGTGGATTGTGCTTTTATGCTGCCACTGATGTTAGTTTTCCTACTATTCTTCTTATTTACTTTTTAATATATATTTTTATTAATTTATATCTGTCTATTTAATTTTTGGATTAACTGGATTATATATATATAACCAATAATAAATATAAAATTAAAATCAAATTAAAACATGTGCCAGTACTATGGCAAAACTGTAGAGCAAAAATTTAACATAAAAATTAAATCAACAGGGAGGAGGAAAGTAAAGGTAGCAAGACAAAAATCGTAGCCGAAAGCCTCCAAATAATTTAGAAATTCAATTAAATCAAATTAATAGTAAATCCATATTAAATTTAAAATATAAAGCCAATTATATAGAAATTTAGCGGCATCCTCCGCGCCCAAGTAAGGTACCAGTTCCGAAAAACTGTGAAATATCACCAAAAAGGGACTAAACGAACTAGTAAAACAAACAAAGTAACAAAATAATAGACTGAGCATTATGCCCCATATCGATGGAGGACATGAGGCAAATGATGATCATGGAATCGCTGCATTTCAATCGCTAGACAAATCGTAGCAAAGGTGAACCAATTGAAGAACCAAACCACCCCCCCTCCATCTTCCGATCGAACCACAAATGCAGAAGATTTGCATAGTGGTGGTCCTTATGCAGTGAGAAATAAACTATAGAACAGACCAGCAATCCAGAGCAGAGCCACACCACCGCTATGCTGTTTTCTGTTTATATAACCAGCTTATGTATATAAAGTGCTTAGCGCCTTAGTCTAAATAACCAGCTTATATAAACAGAAAAATGAAAATAAAAATATAGATGGCAGCTTTAACACGTCAAACCCACTACTACCACCTGATTTACATATGTTTGAATAATGATATTAAAAAATAAAATGAGATAAATAAGAAAATAAATATAAAGCTATCATTAGAGGCAGTAAAAATACACATCCTCCACACGATACCCATTACATAACCGATAATAAATATAAAATTAAAGTCAAATTAAAACATGTGCCAGTATTATGGCAAAACTGCAGAGCGAAAATTTAAAATAAAAATTAAAGCAACAGGGAGGGGGAAAGTAAAGGTAGCAAGACAAACTGTAGCCGAAAGCCTCCAAATAATTTAGAAATTCAATTAAATCAAATTAATAGTAAATCCATATTAAATTTAAAATATCAAGCCAATTATATAGAAATTAAGCGGCACCCCCCCCCCAAGTAAGGTACCAGTTCCGAAAAACACGAAATATCACCAAAAAGGGACTAAACGAACTAATAAAATAAAACAAAGTAACAAAATAATAGACTGACCATTATGCCCCATATCGATGGAGGACACAAGGCCAATGATGGTCATGGAATCGCTCCATCATCCAATTGCATTTAAATCACTAGACAAATTGTCGCAAAGGCGAACCGATCGAAGGACCAAACCACCCCTCCATCCTCCGATCAAACCACAAATGCAGATAAACTATAGAACAGACCAGCACTCCAGAGCCAAGCCACACCACCAACATAACGTAAGCTTAACAAGCTTATATAAACAGAAAAAGGAAAATAAAAATATAAAAATATAGATGGTGGCATAGGCGCAGCTTTAGCATGTCAAACACACTACTACCACCTGATTTACATGTTTGAATAATGACATTAAAAAATAAATAAGAAAGTAAATATAAAGCTATCATTAGAGGCAGTAAAAATACACATCCTCCACACGATGCCCATTATATAACCAATAATAAATATAAAATTAAATTCAAATTAAAACATGCGCCAGTAGAATGGCAAAACTGTAGAGTGAAAATTTAACATAAAAATTAAATCAACAGGGAAAGGGAAAGTAAAGGTAGCAAGACAGAAACTGTAGCCGAAAGCCTCCAAATAATTTAGCACTACCATTATCTTTATGTCATATTTTTTAATATGCATATACTTACATTTGCATCCATTGCTGCTGCTTTATGTGCTTCGGTGCATTTGCCATATCCTATCCGGTTTATATCTTTAATTCTATTTCTTAAAAATTAGACACACACACACAAGCGCACACGCACGCACACACACACACACAAAGTATATGGTGAGACAGTATAAAGCAAAAGGAAAATAAGAATGAAAATGTGCTGCACATTTGAAGACTACGAGGACTATGATAAAAACTTCCATTCCTTGATGGGGGAGGGATTCCTGTATGCAGAGAAAAATTACCTGTGAAATTATTTAAACACTGAGTTGATCTCCAAAAATTCTAAGCAGTGCATCTGAATGTCTATCTGAAATGAGAGAAAACAAAAACAAAAAAAAAAAAAAAAAAAAAAGCAGTCCAAAATGGAATAAAAAAAAAATGGGCAAGCCTCACAAGTTGCTTTGCCCTATGCATCTGAATAAATATTCAAAGTGCTTTTTCCAAAATAAGAAGAGCATTAATTGTTACTGTGAAATACTAGTTGCTGCTATTTTGCAACACACACACACACACACACACACACACACACACACACACACACACACACACACAATAGTGTTTACATGCATAATAATTTCTAATACATACATAATTCCTGGTCACATTGTATAGATTGCATATAACCAAAATGCAGACATGTTAAAATTTCAACAATTAATGACTCAAGCAATACCACTCTAGTAATAACACCACATATGCATCTGAGTGTAATTCAACAACACCAAGATGACAAATTTCCCTTATCAGTGCACTGACAACTTTTCCAACAGATCTATACTCATTTCACTATGTTATATATTTATCATTATTTTAATGACAAAAGAGCTTGTCACTCATATCTGTATTATTTATCTGTACAAGCATGCATTCACAGGCTCATTTGCATGTACAAACTGAAAAACCCAGAATAACTCATGAGGAGACCTTACTTCTTCCATCTGAGATAGCTGCAATTGAAAAGGACTTTAGAAATTCCTCCAGTCGTGGGAACTAAGTGATAGACAGACGAAGTATTGAGCAGACTAAGCTACCAAGGAGAATAACATCTTCACAGAGTACTTCATCAGAGCATGTTTTTATTTACTTGAGATCTTCAAACAAAAATTAGTTCACTTCAAATTTCTTCTTGCTGTATTTGTGTTTTGTTTTTTCTACTTATTTCCTCAATGTTCAATCCATGCATTGAAAATGGCAAGCAAACTCCTCTAAAAATGACTGCTATAAATTTTTATCTAACAGATGCTCTGCTCTTCTTACAACCAGTTGATTTTCTCTAGCCTCCATGTTTATGCTATCCAATCTTATGCACTTTTTGGCACAGTGTGTAATTTCTCTATTTTATGTAGCAGCGCTTAAATCTCTTTTTAATAGATAGTGTATTTTAATTTCAATTTTATCTTATGTCATGACTTTAAGGAAAATTAAAAATTAGTTACCTCTCCAAGGGAACTCTATGAGGTCCAGTTACAGACATCCGATGCAAGTAACGAAGAAATTTCTCAAAAGTATCAAAAAAAGGCCAACGTGACAAAATGCATATAGATTTATTTGTATGAAGTGACTTCTTCTTCTTATCATCCAAAGTGACAAATGTAAGCTGAGCGCACTGTGGTGGGGACAGCTTAAGTTCAGAAAACCTTTCATAGAAAGTTACAGCAGCACCATACACCTATATATAAAATAATATAATTTAAACAATTCATATTTACATAATCTGAATTTTAAATATCACAATAATAAATGTCCCAGTAACTTCCAGAAAAAAGGACAAATGTCACCTAATCTGATTTGAAATTAATATTCTCCAATGAAATGTGACAGTCTCCAATTTTTCAGTACACTCTTTCTCATTCCTAATGCATTCTGTTTATTATCACACACGTGCTCACCTCAAAAAGTGATTCCAAAAAATATCTGCTTTAAAAATGCCTAATATTGGCTTTAAACAGGTTAACATTATTACAAAAATTAGCTTCGAAATAAGACAACATGCAATTCATTTAAATTGATCAAATGGACAAAATTTCCACTTTTTTTTTTTTCTTTTAATATACCTCACAGCATTATGGTTGTAGCAAATTCAGTTTCCCTGTTTGAAGCAAAATTTCTAATCCAGTGGTTCTCAACTAGTATGCCACGGCGCACTAATCTCTATTGAGACAAATTTAAAAAATTATTAAAGGACAAATTATAAAATTTGTAAGAAATATAATAAAATGTATTCCTATATGCTATTACCCTGTTTGATAGTGGATAGGAGAGCCAGGAGTTAGTGCAGCCAAGTTTAACAGAGAAATTAACACATGAAGATGAATTCCTCTTCTATGCATGGTCCCAACATAAGTCTGGGGAATTCATGCCAGAACACCCCTTTGGTGGCATGGTTATGATTGTTTACACCCTCCTAGTTATTACCTTGCTTTCAACTTGTTTTTCCATAATACCTCAGCATTTTCTAACCTTAGGAGACTAGCAGTGGAAAGAAATGGTGATTACTGCAGGTATTCTGTAAACAGAGAGAGAGAGAGAGAGAGAGAGAGAGAGAGATGGGAACACCTGAACTACGTTTATGTAGCCCAATGCTCCCTCCATATAATTATTACTATGGGCATTAACACTGTAATACCTTTTCAATGGTGCCAGCTGTCTGAGTACGTCCCATCTAGAAACTTATGCCCATTGGCCAGTTCACCTAAGAGATATAAATTCTCAAGTTTTGCTCTGTTATTTGCAAAGATATATCTATGTTGCATACATTCATATAATTACATAAAGCATTTTAGCTGTCTATTTTTTATCAATTAATTTAACTGTTATTTCTTCAGGTTTAAGTAGCCACCCTAAAAATAAAATGAAAAATTTCATCAGAAGATGTGAAGGTTGTTGTTGTTGTTGTTTGGTTTTTAGGAGCATGAGCAACTAAGGCCATATTACTCCAGGATATGCGGTGGTCATTCCCTGATCTTTCCGAATCCTCCGTATTTGGTGGTGATGGGCTCAAACGCCAGTCTAATCAAGAAGCATGGGCTACGCACTTCTGCTCCTTCCCACTTGGATACGGAGGTGCCAAGATGTGAAGGAGAATGCTGCAAAAAGGATTATGTAACAGAAGGCCCAGTTGATAAAAGCCAGCTTGATTTGAGTAGAAACAATCAACCGAAGAAGTGCAAAGTTATCTGAAGCACATAGAATTTTTTTTAAGTTTTGGATTTTCTTCATGTGAAGGAAAGGCCTATCCACTACCTCTGCATGTTTTTTGCGGTGAAAAACTTTCCAATGATGCCATGGTTCCTAGCAAATTAATGATATTTAATCACTAACCATGCACATATTGTAGATAAAGATTTTAGCTATTTCAAAAGATTACTTGAACAAAAAAAACTATTTTGAGAATAGAATACAGGTAACCCCTGCTTAACGCTGATAATTCTTTCCGGAAAAACAGAGCGCCAAGTGAATCAGCGCTATGCGAGCACCGCATTCCCATAAGGCAACATATGTATTTGTAAGTTGTGGTCGGTGACATAGGATATTTCCTAATCAATAATAAACGGTAGTGAAAAGATGCACAAATGTCGGTCAAAATATTTAATATTCAAATATTTGTACATATTAATAAAATATTCTGCATTACATACGTATAAAATTATGTGGTAATACTTACATATCAAAATTAAACTTAAAATTTCAATTAAAATCATGAATTTAATTGATCTAAATTGATTTAATTTAATTGATGAATTTAATCATGAAAAATGTGTCGATTTTGGGTTGCACTTTGACCCTCTTCCAAATAAACTATTAATTTTAAATCCCCCGCAGCACTACCACCCAACAATAAAGTCAACCGATCCTTCACCGCTTTGAAACCTGGCGTGCTTTTTTTTTTTTTTTTTTTCTTTCAATATGAAACTTCTTTTAGGCATTTGTTTCCACAAAAGTCCTGCTTAATCTATGTTAAAAACTTGTTGAGAAGTATAACACACAATACCCCTCTTCAATAATTTTAAGTTCTTTTTTGAAAGTTTTGGCTCCTTCATCTGCACTTCCGGCTTCTCCCTGGATTTTTAAATCTATTCAACCAGCTCTTACCAGTTTTAAATGGATCCACATTTTTTTTTTTTTTTAGCAAGTTTTCTTCAGATCATCATATTGGCTAATCTCTCTCTCTTTCTCTCTCTTTTATAATATTTAACTTAACTGAATTCTGCACTGGATATTATCTTCAATAAAATTAGTTAGTCTTTCCATTTCAATCCTAATAGTCGGCCTAGCCCAAGTTGCTTGCAAGCAGTGGAACAGCTATCTTTCCTGCTGCTAAAATTAATTCTTTATTTTTTCATAATTGTTCTTGCAGTTAAACTTGTAAGTCCTAAATTATTGCACACATTCACTTGTCTTTGACCGGATCGATTCACTTCAAAACGTCTAATTTAATTTTCAAATTCAGTCTTTTTCTTACATTTATAGTCTTCGTACTGCACCGAGACGTCGTTGCTTTTTAATTCTTATCGGCCATTATTAGCTCTTCAAAAATGTAACTGCATTGGTTACATTAATTATGATACAATGTCCAAGTAAACTGTCCATTATGCTGACTAGACTTCGGATAAATGCATATAACGCAAATATTACAAGCAATATATTTTTTTTTTTTTTTTTTTTTTTTTTGGTGGTTGTTGGCACATAGGCTTCTGTGGCCATAATGCACCTCCCAAGGTTTTTGCAGTACTTTGATCCAAGACCGAGGCGGGAATCGAACCTGCGACTTTTGGGTTGCCAGGCAGGCACTTTACCCACCCGGCTAGCCTGGTCTGCTACAAGCAATATACTTGATCGTTTTTTAAAATGTTGATCTCGGAACTATTTAACAAGTCACTGTACTGCAATTAATTTAGCGTTCGAGAAAATTTCACTGAGCGTGGGAAAATTTCTCAAATCTGCATTGGAAACGTTTTAATGCTGTTTTGGTATTCATTTTCAAGCTATTGACTCCATCAAATGAAACGATTTCGTTAAATATGCCAAAGATGCAATCTGTAAAAGAGTGTTATAGTGATCTGTGACAGCGTTATAGTCAGATACAGGTTATAATATAAGAATAAAGTTATTGCGAATCAGCGTTAAGCAAACTGCGTTATAACCAGGGCCTGCCATACAAATTTTTCAAAAAGCTCACATTCTTCTTAAATCACTGTGTTACAAAAAAAAACTGCACACCACAGCAGAGTTCCTTATAGAATAAATGAAATGTCTTCTAACATTGAGGAACAAGTATTTACAAAGCTAAAAAAAAAATCAGAATTGGTGTTACAAGTGAACGAGTCTACTGATATTAGTGGCAAACCACAAATACTAACCTTTGTTTATTTTGTTCATGAAACTGATATTATAAACAATTCTTATGCTGCAAACAGCTTAAAGAATGCTTTAAGCTTGAAACGAAGAATGCTTGAAACAGTGCCGTCTGGATGGTGGTATCCACTGAGAATAAGTAACAACAGTCTTCTCCTTCGCGTGAAGCATTATAATTTATAATTAGCTGTGTATGAATGATGCAATTGCACTAAAATACACAGTCTAATTAAGACCAATAAAAACTTGTCTCTTTAATCAACTTTGTAGTGCCATGGATGCTGAGCATGAATGTTCAATTTTGAATACAAAAGTAAGATTGTTGTCAAGGAGAAAAGTATTGTTTTGAACCTAGGAACTAAAAGATGAAATAAATTTTCTTTCAATCAGAAGAAATTAAAGAACATTTTTTATGAATACTAAAATAATGAGCTTTGGCGTGAGAGGCTAGCTTATCCAGTGGAACTATTCATCCATTTGAACTTTAATACCAGTATGCAAAGATAACATACTTACTTCTACAGACAAGATCGGGACATGATATTGCCAGGGGGAAGTTCTTTCTGTATGCGCGATGTAAGGAGTGTGAGGAAATCAGGCGACAACTCAGCGTTGTTATGGGCCTATATGAGAGCTTGAAGGACAGGGTGGACACACTTGAAAGACAGGGTGGATACCCTCGAAGGATCTAAATTGAGGGGTCCATCAAGCTCTCAGCTGCCCACATCAATGCCAGAGCTTGCACTTGATCATCATGCAACACAACGGAAAACCACAAGGCAGAATGCACTGGTCCCACAGGAACTAGTAGTTGTCGGTGAATATTCTCAGAGAAACAGGGAACATATTGTGTAAAAAGGATAGGTGAAACAGAACCAGGGTATGTCTGCGAATGGGAAAGGTTGATGAAGTTGTAGAGCAGATATCATCTTTAGGAGACCGGTGGCATTACTTAACAAGAACAGGTCACTGTTGAAAAACACCCGTGAATTAGGGTTTCTTTTTTTTTTTTTTTTTAAAGTGTCTGCAATTCTGCCAAGACACAATACGAGGTAGTATATGATGAGACCCCTGTCGATCAATTCTGCCCTGGAGAGATTGTGCAAGGCTCAAAGGGTAGAATTTTCTCAGCCTTGTTTGCGCTTGTTAACAGGAGAGACTGTTTCTACAGGGATGGGATACAATTAAATAGAAAGGGTGCAAGAATATCTGCTGATGCTATCGAGGCAGTGTTAAGTGGTTTGGAAAACTGTTACTTTGGGGGGGGGGGTAATACACGGACAAATAGATTAACAGTAGCCACTGGCAGAGTTAGTTTTTTTTTTTTTTTTTTGTAGTTATTGGCGCATCGGCTTCTGTGGCCACAGTGCACCTCCAAGGTTTTTTGCAGTAATTTGATCCAAGCCCGAGGCGGGATTCGAACCCGCGACCTTTCGGTTGCCAGGCAGGCGCTTTACCCACCCAGCTAGCCCGGTCGGCTGAGAGTTAAAAGTGATTCTTTCACTGCTCCTATTGGAATGAGCAGCAGCAGCCTGGAAAACAGATACAGGGTATTTCAGAGACTGCTGGGAATCATTGCAGCACAAGTAAATGTATTGGTTGCATTAGGGTATCCATAAATAGGAACAGGTGCATGTATAGTAGCGTGTACACCAATGCTAGGAGTTTGGTAAATAAATTTGATGATTCTGATGTGTTGGTCAAAACATCAAAGGCAGATATTGTTGGGATATCAGAGACGTGGTATCACACAGATATAAGGAATGTAAAACTGCAATTCGGGGAGTACAATGTGTACTCCATACAGAAAGGTACAGGAATGGTACAGAAAGGACAGACAGGATAGGAAGAGGAGAGGAGGGTTGTACTATTAGGTAAGAAACACAAAGTCCAAGTAAGGGCAGCCAGTCGACATCGCTGGACAGTGCAGCATCAAGTCAGTTTGGTGTGACATAAGCACTGGTAGATCAAAATTGAGAATAGGACTCTGATAAGTATAATTAATAACTGTACAGGGAAATCGTAGGCCAGTAAATCAGAGTCTTATGATGGGGGATTTTAATTTCCTGGATATTGACTAGAATTTGTGGGGTGGCCACTCGCACACTAGCAAGGCTTTTGTAGATTTATTGGATAATTGTTTTCTACATCAGCATGTTTGGGAAGCAACTAGAGGGAGTAATACCCTTGATCTGATTATCAGTAGTGATTCATCATGCATTAAAAATCTGCAGATAAAGGAACAACTAGGTGGTAGTGATCACAGTTTGCTCAAGTGGGATTTACTCAAAGAGGTAACTACCATTATGGGTAAAGAGAAGGGTTTTTGCTTTCATAAAGGTGACAACGGCGGTTTGAGACAGTATTTAAATTCTATATGGTGAGAACAACTGATGATGTTACCAACAGCAAATCCAAAATGGGAAGCATTAATCTTGGAAGCTACTAGGCTTTACATATCAAGTAAGAAATACTGTTCAAGGTTTAGACCTAAATGGATGTCAGATGAACTAATGAGACATGTGGCGGAGAAGAAAAATGTAGGGGATACATATAAATTAATGGGTGACATGGAAGCCTATGACAGATATAAGCTGGATTGTAACCAAGCCACAAAGGACATTAGGCAGCAGGCAAAGACAGATTATGAGAAATCCTTGGCAAAGGATGCAAAGAAAAACAACAAAAAGTTCTTAACCTATGTAAACTCTAGAAGGAAAGGGATGAATCAGATTGGTCCACTGGATATTGAGAGTTCAATTGTTGATGATCCTCAGGTGGCTAACACACTAAATGAGTATTTTGCATCTACATTCACCTATGAGGAGTTAACCAAGGAGGGGAATGCCAGAGGTGAGTTAAACTGTGGCAGTGAGCAGATGATTTTGTAATAACTGAGAGGAAAGTGGAGGAGAAATTGTTGAAGATAAACATAAAAAAGGCACCCGGGGTGAATGGGATCTATCCATTTATATTAAAAGAGGCAGCAAAGGAAGTAAGCAAGCCCTCAGCCATTATTATGAGAGCTTCCTTGGACTCATGGGAGGTACCCATGGACTGGAGATTTGCAACTATCACCCCAATTCACAAAGGAGGATCAAAGGCCAACACAAGAAATTATAGACCTGTTAGTTTAACTTCTGTTCCAGGGAAATTAATGGAGACACTGGTTAAAGAAGCACTGCAGGATCATCTAGACAAGACTTCAGTTATAGCTCGAACACAGCACGATTTTGTTAAGAGGAAGTTTTTTTTTTTTTTGTTTTTGTTAGTGCATCAGCTTCTGTGGCCATAATGCACCTCCCAAAGTTTTTGCAATTTACTCTGATCCAAGCCCGATGCGCGATTCTAACCCGCGACCTTTGGGTTACCAGGTAGGCACTTTAACCACTTGGCTAACCCGGTCGGCTTAAGAGGAAGTCTTGTCTGACTAATTTGATTGGATACTATGATATGGTCAGAAAGGAACTGGATGCAGGGAATAACTTTGACATCATATATTTGGATCTTAGAAAGGCTTCTGATACTGTTGCACAGAGAAGACTGCTGAACAAATTCGAGCAGTGTGGCATTGGAAGCAAATTGCTGCTATGGATAAAGGGATGGTTGAGTGGAAGAAGACAGAGTGGTAATCAATGGACACTGTTCTTCATGGACTAATGTTATCAGTGGAGTCCCTCAGGGTTCAGTGTTGGGTCCATTGTTGTTTTCTATATTTATAAATGATATGATGGTATATCAAGCTCAATGTCCAAGTTTGCAGACGATACGAACGTTGGCATGGTTGTTAAGGACACTAATGACAGTAGGCTGCTGCAACAGGACAGATGGGCTGAGCAGATGGGCTGAGAGGTGGCAAATGAAGTTTAATATTGACAAATGTAAAGTACTAAATATGGGAACCAGCAACCCCAGACTAATGTATCAACTGTGTGGTACTACACTGACAGTGGTATAGAATGAAAAGGACCTGGGGGTAATTGTGAAGGTAGATATGAAGTTTTTCTAAGCAATGCAGACAGTCTGCAAGAGCAGCTCATGGTGTCTTGTCAATGATATACAAGAATTTTTCTAGCAGGGATAAGGAGGTGATTATCCCCTTGTATAAGGCAATGGTCAGGCCACACACCTTGAGTACTGTATAGGTCTGTAGGCTTCATTTTAAGAAGGATGTAGAGTGGTTGGAACGAGCACAGAGAAGGGCAACAAGATTAGTGAATGGAACGAAAAGTTGATCTTACAAAGAAAGGCTTAATTTTTGCAGATTACAGTGTTTGGAGACTAGGCACATGATTGAGGTGTATAAAGCTGATCTGATTGAGGTGTATAAAGCCTTGAATGGTTTGAGCATGCTCAATGCTGACAGGATCCTTCCTCTTGCTCAGTATAATCACCTGAGAGGGCATAAATTGAAATTGAGGAAAGACAGTTGTAGGATAGATATGCGGAAGTTTGCCTTTAGCCAACGGGTAGTTGACTGGTGAAACAGACTTCCATCTTTTGTTGTGGATGTTTATAGCCAAAATAAATTTAAGGCTGAGCTGGATAGGTATTTGGAATGAACGGAGGGGTGAAATGGGAGCTTTTTTTTTTTTTTTTTTTTTTTTTTGGCTGATGCTGCATAAGCTTGCTTTCTTGCATCGTATGCTTCTACTAATGCTAAGATAATAGCATTTAAGAAAAAAAACTGTTGATTTGATTGAACAGCGCAAGAATATGAAATCTTGATATATTTCCATTAAGGCCCAAAATCAATAAAAAGGATAACACTGTTATGATAACTGATCACTTAGAAAACAACACAAAATACATTCTGTTTCTAAACATATAAAGTACTGACTAGGTACAAAAGCCATTTATATCAGTCTTATCTGGCTTAGGGTTCACGCTGATTGAAGAACAATTAGCATCAATTTTACGTGATTGAAATCCCAAAATGAAATATATATTCAGTTCTGCTATAACACGCATTTTCGCAACACAAATTTGCTCAAATGCGACTGATATATTAGGGAACAATGGGAGTATAATGTGATTTTCGTGTAGATTCATACGTGATTTTGTCTGAGAGTAACAATAGGTAAATGCCGGCACCAAGCGACCGCAGCAACCTGCACAGCAATACATATAACTTTACAAAGCTTAAAAAATGTCAAATGCCAAATGTGTGAGAGCAATATTTCCCATTTACTGTAGTTGTATTGGTCGAAGACACACTGTTGTCATTCCCCTGTATTCACAAGATAACACGTGATATTGCAGGCCAACTGTGTTCAAGTATGGAGACCGCACCTAAAGAAAGACATCGAGCTTCTTGAAAGGGTGCAAAGACGGGTAACTCGCCTGGTGAGATCGGCAAAAGGGCGCCCTTATGAAGAAAGACTTCGAATATGTGGGTTGCAGAGTTTGGAAACTAGACACCTTAGAGGAGATTTGATTGAGGTGTTTAAGGCTCTGAGAGGCATCAGTAAAATGAATGAGGACAAAATTTTCAAGATTATAAATGATGCTAGAACTAGGGGGCAATAAATTCAAGTGACGGGGGGAAATGTTTAGATTGGACTGCAGGAAGTTTTATTTTAGCCAGCGAGTTATAAATTACTGGAATAAGTTTCCTTCATGGATGGTAGAGGCCGACAGTTTGGGGAAATTCAAAGGTCATCTGGATAGTACTGTCGGGTAAGGGCATAGGATGATAAGTTTAATTTCCTTTTTTTTTTTTTTTTTTTTATTATTATTAATTATTATTACTTAGTTATTTTTTTTTATCATTGGTTTTTTTTTTTTTTTTTTTTTTTTTGGCTGGGTGCAGCATAAGCCATAGGCTTTCTTGCACCATGCGGCCGTTACTAATACTAATACTAACTCATGTTTTCAGGAGCTCACATCTTTCTGTTCGAACAGAAATTCTGTGAGGCTTGATAGCATAAGCAGAGAAGCATATGTCTGAAGGTCACTACCATAAAACAATAAAAACAATTTGCAGTTCACGGTTTATTGGGCTTTTCAGTTAGTGCAATCTAATTATAAACACAATATAATTATATTATATTATAACAATATAATTATAAACACAATAATTATATTATATTATATTATAACATTATAATTATAAACAATATAATATATAAACACAATATACAACAAAATGAATCACTTATATCTGATGTACACATGAGGCAGATTACGAAAAATCCTTGGCAAAAGATACTAAGAAAAACAGCAAGGATTTCTTTACTTATATAAACTCTAAAAGGAAGGGGATGAATCTGATTGGTCCACTTGACACTGACGGTTCGACTGTTGATGATCCTGCTCAGATAGCAAACAAACTGAATGAGTATTTTGCATC
Organism: Mastigoproctus giganteus; assembly: GCF_048544385.1. Classification (NCBI taxonomy): domain Eukaryota; kingdom Metazoa; phylum Arthropoda; class Arachnida; order Uropygi; family Thelyphonidae; genus Mastigoproctus; species Mastigoproctus giganteus. The sequence goes on from NC_143576.1 coordinate 72,347,355, forward strand.
TACATTCAAACATGAGGAATTAAGGTTTCAAAATGGCAGAAGGATATCAAATTGTAGCAGGGTACTTAATAATTTTGTAATAACTGAGAGCAAAGTGGAGGAGAAATTGTTGAAGTTAAACATAAGAAAAGCACCTGAGGTGGATAGGATCTATCTAGTTATATTAAAGGAGGCGGCAAAGCAACTAAGCAAACCCTTAGCAATAATTATTAGAGCATCCTTGGACTCAAGGGAGGTTCCCACGGACTGGAGATGTGCAAATGTATCCCCAATTCATAAAGGGGGATCGAAGGATGACACGAGCAATTACACACCAGTTAGTTTAACTTTCGTTCCGGGTAAAATAATGGAGTCACTGGTTAAAGAGTGCACAACAAGACTGCAGCAATAATTCAGACACAGCATGGGTTTGTTAAGGGAGAGTCTTGTCTGACAAATTTGGTTGGTTATTATGATGTGGTTACAAGGGAACTGGATGCAAAAAATAATTTGATATCATATATTTGGATTTCAGGAAAGCTTTTGACACTGTTGTGCATGAAAGACTATTGTACAAATTGGAGCAGAATGGTATTAAGGGTAAGTTGCTACAATGGATAAAAGGATGGTAAGTGGGAGAAGACAGAGGGTGGTCATCAATGGGTGCTGCTCTTCGTAGACTAATGTTATTAAGTAGAGTCCCACAGGGTTCGGTGTTGGGTCCACTGTTGTTTTGTATATTTATCAATAATATTGATGAAGGTATATTAGGCTTAGTGTCGAAGTTTGCAGATGATACAAGGGTTGGCAGGGTTGTTAATGACAGTAATGGCAGTGTGCTACTGCAACAGGATCTAGATAATTTGGGTAGATGGGCTAAAAAGTGGGAACTGAAGTTTAACCTTGACAAATGCAAAGTACTGCATATGGGTAGAAGTAACCAGAGAGAAAAGTACCAACTGTGTGGTACTACACTTAAGGTGGCAGAAAATGAAAAAGACCTGGGAGTAATAATTGTGCAGTCAGATATGAAGTTTTCTGAGCAATGCAGACAGGCTGCCAGGGCAGGTCATGGGGTTTTTTCAATGATATATAGGAATTTTACTAGAAGGGAAAAGGAGGTGATTGTCCCTCTGTATAAGGCAATGGTCAGGCCTCGCCTTGAGTACTGCATACAGGTCTGGAGGCCTCATTTTAGGAAGAATGTCGATTTGCTTGAGTGTGTACAAAGAAGGGTGAGGGGAATGAAGAGATCCTCTTACCAAGAGAGGCTTAAGTTCTGCAAATTGCAGTGGCTGGAGACTAGGCACCTGCACAGTGATCTGATTGAGGTGCATAAGGCTTTGAATGGGTTGAGCACGCTGAATTCTGATGGGATCCTTCCACTTATTCAGATTATGAACTTAAGGGGACATAAATTCAAATTAAGAAAAGGCAGATGTAGAATAGAAGTGTAGAAATTCACCTTTAGCCAGCGGGTGGTTAATTGCTGGAACAAACTTCCATCTGTTGTGGAAGTTGATAGGTTGAATAAATTTAAGGAGGAACTGGACAGGCATGTGGAGGGAATGGTGTGTTTTTTTTTTTTTTGCTGATGCTGCATAAGCTCATACACTTGCTTTCTTGCATCACATACCACTACATCAAAGGAAACAGTGAATGAAGGTGGAGTTGGCTTTCTGGTCCATAAAGATATAAAAAACAACATTTTGGAATTCAAAAGTACATCACCAAGGGTGTCAAGAAAACTATTCAGGATTTCTAAGAAGTACAAGCTAAAGGTTATAATGATTTATGCACCAATATCGAGCCATGATAATGAAGAGGCTGAAGAAACGTACGCTGAAATTGAGTCTTCTAGATGAGCAGAAAACCCACTACACTATCATTATGGGGGACTTCAATGCTAAGGTTGGAAATAAATAAAACAGCACAGAAAAGGAAACTATAGGAAATTTTGGAATTGGTGAAAGAAATGAAAGAGGTGAAAGACTTGTGGAATTTGCAGAATCTTGAGGAATGTCAGTAATGAACACTATTTTCAAGAAAATGGTGAACAGAAAGCGGACATGGAAAAGCCCAAATGGATTAACAAGTAATGAAATTGACTTCATCCTCACTAGCAGAAGATATGTCATGAAGGATGTTAGTATCCTGAACAAGGTAAATGTTGGAAGTGATCACAGGGTGGTAAGATGCACGCTTAATATAGATGAAAGAAAAGAAAGGAAAAAACTGACTCGAGTAAATAATACAAAGGTCTTTGAGGTAACAGAAGAGGAGAAAAAGCATTATGTACTGGAACTTAAGAACAAGTTTGAGCTTTTGCGGACTGCTCAAGACCAAGATATCAACGAGGAATATTACAACTTTCTGGAAGTGATAAAGCCCAAGAAACCTATAGGTAAAAAGAAATCCAAAGAAGAAAAAATTAGTCAAGAAATACTTATGATAAACCGAAGACGACAAATGAAGAGCAAGAAAAACACTGACAAGAAGAAAATTGAATATACTAAGTTATGCAAAATCATTAGAAAGAGACTCAGAGAGGACATACGAAAATTTAACACAAGCAAAGTATAATAAGCATTAAAGGAAAACAAAGGATTTAAATCAGCAGCCATGAGCAGTAACACAGAAAGACAAATTATACTGAAACGGAAGAATAGCGATGGTGTACTTATAAATAGCAGAAAGGGCAGCAGTAAACAACTTCGGAGATATCGTGTCTCATTGTCGAACTCCTTTCTCAATTTTAAATTTCCTAATGTCTTTGTCTAGTCTAATAAAGAAGGTCTAACAAAGGACTGTTAGATAATTCAAATAGCAGAAGACTACTATGGAGAATTATACAAAGAGCAAGGGAATGATGCCAGCAGATGGATCACAAATTAATAACACATACAACATACCTGATATCCTTCCTGATGATGTAGAACATGCACTGAAAAAAATGAAGAATCAGAAAGCCCCAGGGGAAGATGAAGTTACTGTAGAGTTGTTAAAATTGGGAGGAAGAGACATGACACAAAAACTGGCAAGACTCTTCACAAAATGCATTAGAAAAGGTGTGATGCCTAAGGAGTGGAATAATGCAATCAGTTTTGCTGCATAAGAAAGGAGATAAATCAGAAATTGGAAATTATAGACCAATTAGCTTGTTATCCCACATCTACAAGTTCTTCACAAGGGTCATTACTATAAAGAATACTTAATGAGAATCAAACGAAAGAACAAGCTGGCATTAGGACAGGATTTTAAACTCACATTCACGTAATATCACAACTAATGGAGAAAGCAAATGAATATAAAACACCATTATGCCTGTCATTTGTGGATTATGAAAAGGCATTTGACTCTATACAGCATAAGGCATTATATCTCATTTCATATATCTCATTATATATCATTTCAGGCACTGAAAAGACAAGGCATAGATACCCCATATATTATGATTTTGAAGAAAATATATGAGAATGCTACCTCCTTTATTAGACTAGACAAAGATATTAGGAAATATAAAATAGAGAAAAGAGTTCGACAGTGAGACACAATATCTTCGAAGTTGTTTACTGCTGCCCTTGAGGAAGCTTTCAGAAGATTAGACTGGTCGCAGAAAGGAGTCAATGTGAATGGAGAGTACCTAAACCATTTACGATTTGCAGATGACATTGTGGTCATAAGCCACGATTCCAAAGAATTAGAGGAAAATCTAAATCAGTTAGTAAGGATTTTGGACTAAAGATGAATATGAGTAAAACAAAAGTAATGATGAACAAGTATGCCACAGAAAGTGATATAATGATTGAAGGAGCAGTAATTGAAAAAGTGGAGTCGTATACTTACCTGGGACAAGTTATTAGCTGTAATAATGATAAATGGCTGAAAGTCAAGAGAAGAATAAATTTTGGATGGATAGCATTCAGGAAATATAGTCGCATACTGAGGAGCAATATCCCGATTTGTCTGAAACGTAAAAAAATTAATTAATGTATACTCTCCACCATGACTTATGTAAGTGAAACTTGGGCACTCACCAAAAGAATGGAAGAGAAGCTAAGAACTACACAGAGAAGAATGGAACGAATTATATTGGGAATCAGACTCTTAGATAAGAAGAGATAAGAATTAGGCAGCAAACTTAAGTAAAGGACATTCCTATCAAATTTAAAGACTAAAATGGTTGTGGGTAGGACACATAGCTCGAAGACATGATGACAGATGGAATAAGAAAATAACAGAATGGTACCCAAGAGGAGCTAGAAGAAAACATGGAAGACAACAACGGAGATGGACAGATGAAATTCATGAGATTTTGAGTAGTAAATGGATTACCACTGCACAAAACAGAAGGAATTGGAAAGTTGCTGGAGAGGCCTTCATCCTGCAGTAAATTAAAAATGGCTGATGATGTGATGAATGAATTATAAACAAGTAGTAAACTCGATCCTACTGCATTTACGATAATACCGATAGCTGCAATTCTGGGTTATTAAAGTGAAATGTGTTTCCCCTTCCATGAAATCTTCAATCATATAAAATACATAAATAAATTAACTTGTTTCACTTGTGCAACCAGTGTTTGTTGTTATTGATTGCTCATCTTTTTTACTGTTTTAAATTTTACGATCCAAAAAAAAAAAAAAAAAAACAATACATCAAGAAACAAAAAACAGAAATATCAATCAAGCAAACTTCATACATTGTCAAGGTAAAGTGCTATTTTACTGTAATATTTATATATTATAAATTAAGATGTTTAAACTTGTGTTAGCAATTTTATTGGGTTTTAACTTTTTTTAGTTTAATTACCAGACTGAACAATTTTTTTTGAGTGCCCTGCCCTTATCCCTATTTTTCCCATAAGCCCTGTTGTTTTTAATGCACAAAATACCATAACGCAGAAATTTTTTGGAACATATGTACCGCATTATAGCAGAACTGACTGCACTGAAGTCCCCCTAGATGGGTATTCTGAAATTTCAAATTGTGCCTTGAGAATTTTATTCCAGTTCTCTACTACTTATGGTTGCGAGTTGGAATTCTGGACACTAACAAACATTAAATCCAATAAAACGGAAAACTGATGAGTGTTGAAGATGGCATGAGATTAAGTTTATCCGAAATACAGGCAATTGCTCAAAATCATCAAGCTCATGTATCTCATTAAAATATTTCAGTGAAAACTTCCAATTGGTATACAGCAATACCATGCATAGCACTGATAATTGGTACCGACTCTGTTCCGTGTTATGTGAAACCGTACCGATTGAGGTATAATTATAATGGAATTTAATTGAATGCATACCAGAGAAAGAGTGTATAAACAAATTATAATAAATCTATAAACAATTTGTGCTTAATAGCCAATTAAAAGGATTTTAAATAAAAGAATATTGCAAAATTTTTATTAATGAAAAAGGTAACATCATGAGAGATGAGAAAAAAAGCTTTATTGTTTATTTAGGTATTTCAATAATGAAGTCTGATGAAGTAGTCTCTTCTTTTTCGCAGCGTACAGGTCTTTGTAGCATTGAATTCCATCTTGTAAAATTTGCCATATTCAACATTCGGATCTCCATTTATAATTGCCTCGCAGGCCATGTCAACTCCCCGAAAAATTTTCTCCAATTCTTCTGTTGAAAATTCCTCTGATGCCACTTCAGTGTTATCCACTTCAGAATTGTTTTCCTCTTCTTCATATGCAGTTTGTTCATCAATTTCAATGAGGGTTGCATCATCTAAGTCATTTGCATGTGAGTCAATGCAATCATGTACATTGGCAGTGTCCAAAATTTCAAACCCCAAGTCTTTTCCGATCTTCACAATGTCTTTGGCAATTGTCTGAACTTGCGATTCAAAACCAGTGAAATCATTTACCAAATGGGGCAATATATGCTGCTAAACAGAAAGCATGTTGTTGGCAGTGATTTCTAGCCAAGATGCAGATATATTTTTGATCACATTCCTGATGTTATAATTTTTTCAAAATGTTTGTAAAGATGATGATCCCACTCCTGTTGAAGCTTCAATTGCTTGGGAAAAAGTTTGCCACAGATAATATGCCTTGAATGTAGCAATTACATCTTGATCCATGGGTTGGAAGAGAGACGTGTTAGGTGGAAGAAAGCATATTTTTATATTTTCATTGAGATCAGAAATTTCAGGTGGATGGCCTGGCACATTGTCTAAAAGCAACAAAATTTTGAACTCCATCCCTTCACCTTTGCAGTAACATTCAACCGTCAGACAAAAATAATTTGTGAACCATCTGTAAACAATTCTCTTATTATCCATGCTTTCTTATTGGATCGACAAATTACGGGCAATGTGCTTTTTACGCAACCCTTTAGAGCTCTTGGGTTTTCTGCTCTGAACACAAGTAGAGGCTTCAGTTTAAAATCCCCAGATTAGTTTCCACCCAACAAAAGTGTTAAACGATCTTTTGATGCTTTTATATCCAGGTTAGGCCTTTTCATTTTCAGCTAAAAAAGTTGGTGAGGGCATTTTTTTCCAGAAAAGTCCAGTTTCGTTGGCATTGAAAATTTGTTTCAATTCACTGGGAAATCTTGCAGCAGTGTTTTTGTTTGCACTTGCACTATCTCAGGTGAAAGTGCAAACAAAGTGCAAAGTGCAGTGTCTTTGTTTGCACTTTCACCTGAGATACGAACCTTGTAAAGCCCAGCACGGTTTTTAAATTTAAAAAACAAACCACGATTGGCTGTAAATATTTCTTTAGTCTCCTCTTCACTTTCTTCTTTTTCCTTCAGCGTGTTTGTTATAAGGGCTCATGGCTTTCGCTTGAATGATGTTTGACTCAAAGGAATTCTCTCTTGATTACAATCTTCTATCCATATGAATAAAAGACGTTCCATATTAATCAATAGCGAACTTCTTTGCTTAGTTATCACTTTCATCATGTTAAGATGCTGTAGAAATTCCCTGCTCTTTATACTGATCCTTCTTTCGAACAATTGTTCACACTGACGCTTCATTCATTCCATTTTCATGTGTGATTTTAGCATACGATGCACCATCTTCATGGCATTTGATAAAGTTTTTTTTCTAACGTAAGCCATTTACATTTAGTAGCTCCACCACTTATATTACTTTTCCTTTTCTGACTCATTGTTTCGTATTTAAAGGGTTAAAAAATAAATTGTGAAATAAAAAGTTTGAAAAGCTATTACCTTGTCTCATCAGGATGGAACACTGTTGTCACTAATGGCCTGAGGAGAGCTATTGTCACATGTGTATTTGAGACAATAGAGTTGGCACCGCACCATATATGTATGCATACCTAGGCTACGACAATGCAGCATATATGTGGAGTACGTGTCTAAGCTATTACTGTGAATTTTTGACCTAAATTTAGTCAAAATTTAACGCTTTCTCTGAAAACTAAATAAGTTAAGATACAAAAATATAAACAAACAGGAGCTTTCTGAGCAATGTAACATTATAGTCATAAAAGAAACTTTATGACTATTATGGAACCTGATACCAAAGGCCTTGTTGCAGACTTAAACTTAATTGAAAACCACGTTAAAGTGAAACCTGTGCTGTTTGAAGCTGTGCTAAGCGGAAACTAAATAAAAAAAATATTTTGCTTGGGCTTTATTAAAATACATCGATTCTTTCAAGATTGAATATATGTTTTTTTTTAGTTATAACCACTATTATATTTGATAAAGTGTGAGGCAAAATACACATTGTTTTTAAAGTATATATACCACGAGCCCAAAAAGGTTGAGGACCATAAGCACCTTCTTTACCTGGGACTGAATTAAGAAGGGGGAGGTGTAAAAGAGTTATGGTTTGCTGACAAAAAGGCTACTTCGGCAACAATGTGTCTATTGTGTAACTGAAGCTAAAAATGATGACTGCTAGGGAAGAAGATAAAAAACAGTCAAAAAGTTGGATTTGTTTTAGAAAGGAAAAAATTTCAGAGTTGGATTTGTTTTAGAAAGGAAAAAATCTTTGGAGGGGGGGGAGAGAGAGAGAGAGAGCGAGCGCGCACTGAATGTTGGATGGATGATCTGAATGAAGAGAAATCCGAGAGAAAATGAATGCAGATTATTGAGCATTGCTGAGCAAGGTACATTCAATCAGTATACACCTTACTGTGAGTGGCAGTGTGTACATTGCAGATGATCACTTCTTGTATAAAACAAAAAAAAAAAAAAAAAAAAAAAAACAGCCGAGCAAGATGGGTATAACTGATTCAAGTTCTGGCTGGGATTATTTCCTCTCTTCTATTTTTCAGAATTTAGTTGTCAATAACTGTGGTTCACATTTAAATGGAAAGTATGCTGTATGTTTGCAAATGCCATAGAAGAGTCAATTGTTCCATACATATTCTCTGTATATTGCATCTATAATTAAGTATAGGGGGATAGAAAATTTGGTGGAGATTTTGCGGTTTGATCCAATCATTTCAAGATATGTTAACTGCTGTTAGGAATTTCACAGAAGGCAATGGATTGCATCACTTAGACCACTCTGCACAGTTTGTAAACTAATTAGCTGTTTTTACACTGATTTCAGAAATATTCACTTTTTTTCTATTACATACCATTTTTTTTTCACAAACCACTTAGGATGATGTCATTAATAGTATTATTGAATGGTTTAGGTGCAAATGCTGGGAATTTGTAATCTAAATCTTCATATGTTGGAAACACTCATTTGTTTCTTGACCTTGAGAGAACCATGGAGCATGTGTTTATCAGTGTTAGCTCAGTTTACTTTTGAGGTTATCTTGTCAAACTTGTGCAGAAAAGAGAGTAAAATGTTGTCATGCAAGTGTTTGAATTTATTTGGTTATAGTAATAATAGCGGCATGTAATGCGAGAAAGCAAGCGTTTGAGCTTATGCTAGCATCAGCAAAAAAAAAAATTCACACAACCATTCCCTCTAAGTGTTTTGTCCAATTCCTCCTTGAATTTATTTAAGCTATCAACTTCCACAACGACAGATGGAAGTTTGTTCCAACAATTAACCACCCGTTGGCTAAAGGCAAATTTCTGCACATCTAGTCTACATCTGTCTTTCCTTAATTTGAATTTATGCTCCCTTAGGTTTGTGGAAGAATCCTGTCAGAATTCAGCGTGCTCAACCCATTCAAGGTCGGCGCCTCCGTAGCCAGGTGGGAAGGAGCAACAGTGCGTAGCACACGCTTCTTGATTAGACTGGGGTTCGAGCCTGTCACCACCAAATACGGAGGATGTGGAAAGGTCAGGGAATGACCACCGCATATCCCGGAGCAATATGGCCTTAGTTGCTAATGCTCCTAAAAACCAAACAACAACAACAACCATTCAAGGTCTTATACGCCTCAATCAGATCACCTCACAGGTGCCTAGTCTCCAGGCACTGCAATTTGCAGAATTTAAGCCTCTCTTGGTAAGAGGATCACTTCGTTCCCCTCACAAATCTTGTTGCTGTCCTCTGTGCACACTCAAGCAAATCTACATCCTTCCTAATAGGAGGCCTCCAGACCTGTATGAAATACTTAAGGCATGGCCTGACCATTACCTTATACAAAGGGAAAATCAACTCCTTTTCCCTGCTAGCAAAATTCCTGTATATCAGTGACAGAACCCCTGACCTGCTCCTGCATTGCTCAGAAAAGTTCATATCTGACTGCACAATTATTCTCAGGTCTTTTTCATTTTCTACCATCCTAAGTGTAATACCACACAATTAGTACATTCCTCTACCCATATGCAGTACTTTGCATTTGTCAATATTTGTGGAAGTTATGTAGTCATCAAGCAAAGACAAGATATTACAGAATTTGTAAAAAATATATATTGTTCTTATTTGATGGATGATTAGGTGATGAAGATAAACAATGAGCTCCACATAAAGTTTGCAATCCTGTGTTGAAGCACTGAGATTGTGAAAAAATTGAATAAAGAAGGCTACGCCACTTGCAATTCCCATGAGTTGGAAAGAAGCCAACTGTGATCACTGTTACTTTTGTGAATATTCCATCTTTGAAACAAGTAAACACATGGGCTGTGTTAGGGTAACTAAGAGTAGAAACAGGTGCATGTATACTTGCATGTACAATGCTATGAGTATAATTAATAAATTTGATGAGCTGGAAGTGCTAGTCAAGACATCAAAGGCAGATATTGTTGGGATATCAGAGTCATGGTGTCCCACAGACATAAGCAGTTCAGAACTGGAATTTGGAGTGTGTACAGAAAAGATAAACAGGACAGGAAGGAAGGAGGGGTTATGCTGTTAGTTAAGAAACACAAAATCTAAGGAAGTGCATCCAATTGATGTAGGTGGACAATGCAATGTTGAGTCTGTTGGTGTGACATAAGCACTGGGAAAGGAAAAATGAGAGTAGATGTGTGTTATAGGCCTAATGAATCTGATGAGTATAATGAGCAATTGTGCAGAGAAGTAGAGTGGGCCAGTAAATTAGAGTGTCTTATAATGGGGGATTTTAATTTTCCAGATATTGACTGGAATATGTGGTTTGGCCACTCACACACTAGCAAGCTTTTGGGAATTTATTGGATGATTGTTTTCTACACCACCATGTTCAGGAGGCAACAAGAGGGAGTAATACTCTTGATCTGATTATCAGTAGTGATTCTTCATGCATTAAGAATCTGCAGATAAAGGAACCACTAGGCGGCAGTGATTACAGTGTGCTGAAGTGGGATTTACTTAAGGAGGTAACTACTATCAGAGGTAAAGGGAAGGGTTTTTGCTTTCGTAAAGGCGACTATGATGGTCTGAGACAGTATTTAAATTCTATACAGTGGGACCAACTGATGATGTCACCAACAGCAAATTCAAAATGGGAAGCATTCAAGGAACTAATCTTGGAAGCTACCAGGCTTTACATACCAACCAAGAAATATTGTTCAAGGTTCAGGCCTAAATGGTTGTCAGATGAACTAATGAGACATATGGCAGAGAAGAAAAATGCATGGGATACATACAAATAATGGGTGACATGGAAGCCTATGATAGATATGTTGGTCTGTAACCAAGTCACAAAAGAGATTAGGCAGGCAAAGGCAGATTATGAGAAATCCTTGGCAAAGGATGCAAAGAAAAACAGAAAAGAGTTCTTTACCTATTTAAACTCAAGAAGGAAAGGGATGAATCAGATTGGTCCACTGGATGTTGATGGTTCAACAGTTGAGGATCCTGCTCAGGTGGCTAACAATCTAAACAAATATTTTGCATCTACATTCACACATGAGGAGTTATTCAGGAGGAGGAATGCCAGAGGTGTATTCAATTCCGGCAGTAAGCTAGATCATCTTGTAATAACTGAGAGTAAAGAGGAGAAATTGTTGAAGATAAACACAAGAAAGGCACCTGGGGTGGATGGAATCTATCCAGTTATAGTAAAGGAGACGGCAAAGGTTAGTCATAATTATGAGGGCTTCCCTGGACTCAGGGGAGGTACCCATAGACCGGAGATGTGGAAATGTGACCCCAACCCACTAAGGAGAATCAAAGGGAGACAGGTAATTACAGACCTGTTAGTTTAACTTCTGTTCCAGGGAAATTAATAGAGGCACTGGTTAAAGAAGCATTGCAGGATCATCTAGACACGACTTCAGTTATGACTTCAGCTCAGACACAACATGGGTTTGTTAAGGAAAGTCTGGTCTGACTAATTTGATTGGATATTATGATGTAGTCAAAGGAACTGGATGCAAAGACTAACTTTGATATCATATATTTGGATCTTAGAAAAGCCTTTGATACTGTTGCACATGGAAGACGGCTGCACAAATTGGAGCAGTGTGGCATTGGAGGCAAATTTCTGCTATGCATAAAGGGAGGCAAATTTCTGCTATGCATAAAGAGTAGGAGACAACAGAGAGTGGTAATCAATGGACACTGCTCTTCGTGGACTAATATTATTAATGGAGTCCCTCAGGGTTCAGCATTGAGTCCACCGTTTTCTGTATTTATAAATGATATTGATGATGGTATATCAGGCTTAATGTCCAAATTTGCAGACGATACGAAGGTTGGCAGGGTTGTTAATTACACTAATGACAGTACACTGCTGCAACAGGATCTAGTAAAGTTGAGCAGATGGGCTGAGAGGTGGCAAATGAAGTTTAACATTGACAAATGTAAAGTACTACATATGGGAAACAGCACTAATCCCAGAGTAATGTATCAACTCTGTGGTACCACACTGACAGTGGTAGAGAAGGAAAAGGACCTGGGGATAATTGTGCAAGCAGATATGAAGTTTTCTGAGCAGTGCAGATGGTCTGCAAGAATAGCTCATGGTGTCTTGTCAATGATATACAGGAATTTTTCTAGCAGGGATAAGGAGGTGTTTATCCCCTTGTATGGGCAATGGTCAGACCACACCTTGAGTACTGCATACAGGTCTGGAAGCTTCATTTTAAGAAGGATGTAGAGCTGTTGGAATGAGTACAGAGAAGGGTAACAAGATTTAGTGAGGAACTAAGGGTTGCTCTTACAAAGAAAGGGCTTAAGTTTTGCAAATTACAGTGTCTGGAGACTAGCCACCCTGAGGTGATCTGATTGAGGTGTATAAAGCCTTGGGTGGTTTGAGCATGCTCAATGCTGATGGGATTCTTCCTCTTGCTCAGAATAATCGCCTGAGAGGGCATAAATTCAAATTGAGGAAAGATGGTTATAGAATAGATGTGCAGAAGTTTGCCTATAGCCAGCGGGTGGTTGATTGCTGTAACAAACTTCCATCTGTCGTTATAGAAGTTGATAGCTTAAATAGATTCAACGCAGAACTTGACAAATATCTGGAGCGAGTAGATGGGTGAAATAAGGGGGGGGGGGTGTTGGCTGATGCTGCATAAGCTTGCTTTCTTGCATCATGTGCCTTTGCTAATGTTAATCTGCCATTAGACCAGTCCTTCGTGGAGATAACCTGCCAATTCCATTCTCTCCACTTAAATTGGAGAATGTAGCAGCAGAGATGCTGAAAGTGAAGCTTCTGAAGATGAAACATGTCTGGAGATTCTGAGTCCAACCCTCAACTGTTTCACAGCATGAACTCTATGATCTCGTAAGAGATTTAAATTTACCAAAGGAATTTTTAGAACTCCTTGGTGCTAAACTTAAGTCAAAATATCTTATAGCATATGGGACATTTTTCTCATGGTACTGAGAATTAGAACTAGTCCTCTACTTTTCTGAGGACATTTGTATGGATTTTTGCAAAAATATAAATGACTTAATGAACTATTTCAATGTATAGGATTGTAAGTAAACAGTGGAGACTTTTTATTGACTCATCAAAGTGTAGTCTCAAAGATCTGTTGCCCCACAAAAGAAAATAAATATGGGTCAATTCCGGCAGCTCACTTTGTGCATTTGAAAGAAATTTATGAGAACTTGAAGTTGACAAATATTAAGTATGAAGAACATGGTTGGTTGTTCTGTGTTGACTTTAAAGTAATAGGCATGTTACTTTGACAGGAATCAGGCCACACAGAAATGCCTAGTTTTGTGTAAGTGGGACAGTCAAGCAAGGAGTAATCACTGGTATGTCAAGTCTGGCCAAAGAGGGGCATTTTGTTGCCTGGATCAAAAAACATAGCTCATAAACAATTGGTAAACCCCAAGAGTGTTCCTTCCAACCTTGTATATCAAACCCTGTTTGATGTGCAAAAATGAAACAGTTTGTGAAAGCTTTACCTTTAAGAAAGTACCTCCTTCAACTACAGAGGTAGTTGAAGGAGGTACCTTCCTAAAGGTAATTGGGTGATTCCCATCAATCACCCAAGAGAAGCTAAAACAAGGTATTTTTGTTGGACCTCAATTCACAAGCTGATGAAGTACTGAGATTTTGAGGGAACTATGAATAAAAGAGAAAAACAGACATGAATTAACTTCAGATCTATTTCTGAGACCTTAGAAAACAAGGATCCAGACTGCAAGAATATAGTCAAAAATATGTTTGAAAACTTCAAGAAGCTGGGCTGCAACATGAGTGTCAAGGTATATTTTTTACACTCCCACATCAACTACTTCCCAGAAAATCTAAGAAGTGTTAGTGAAGAACAGGCTAAGAGGTTTCACCAGGACATTAAAGACATGGAGATGAGATATCAGGGGAAGTGGTATGTCAACATGGCTGACTACTGCTGGATGCTAAAGAGGAACTTTATAAAGTAAAAGGATCTGCAAGAAAATCAAAGAAACTAAAATCTGACCCATCATATTGCAGTTTTTAAAAGGAGAAGCTCAGTTTAACATTTAGTGGACTTTTTCACACTGCCCTTTTTAAGTTTCCAACATGTATTTAAACAAAAAGTCTGATAAAAGTAGCATTTTGTTGTAATTTCAGTGCACAAATTCTCCAAAAATTAATAAAAATTTGTGAAACATCAAATTTTCTTTTGTGATTTTTGAAGAAACCTGATATGATGGAAACAAAGGAAGTCATTATTGAAATCAGCATTAGAAAATGATTCAGAAACACTTGTCTGAGAAAACAGTAATGTTTTTTTAAAAATGCATAGTAGTGTTGTTTTGCTCATTCAGATGTAACAGCTCAGATCATATATTTTAGTAAGGGATTTCTAAGTGAGAAGTTGCTTTTCAAAGTTAAGAGAGTTAATATTTACTATAGAACCTTTTCCCCCCTGCTCAAAGTAATCGTCACAAGAAAGAATCAACAGGGAATTTGGATCTCTTAAGTCTCTGAGGATTTCATTAAAGTGAACACTTCAGTATTCTGTTAATTGTTCTCTAATCTGACACCAGCAGGCCAATTTGGGTTAGTTTCTATTGTGGATTTCTCACTGCCAATTATATAGTAGTGGCCAAACAGGATGGGTGGGGAGACTTAATTTTAAATAAGCAGTTCAATAATAACATTTTTCTTCTAATAGTTAGTGGAGGTTCGTGAGAGTAAAGGAGATATGGCAATAAACTATGTATCAATTCTCCCATCTCAGTTGCAACACACACAAATAATGAGCATTCTCCCATGGCATGAACTCAATGTGTTCTTTTGGGGAATCAGTTAGCTAAAATTTAACCACAGTATTAATGGTTCCTTATTCAAGGTTGTACCACATGTACAGCTTCCAACTTTTTACTTTCAAAGAGTTGGAAATCTTAGGCATTTGTAAACAGGTTTTTGGGCTTTACAAAGATGAAATTAATCACAAGTTATCTCTGTTCCACAATGACACAAGATTGGCTGGATGGAATGGTAGATGAAAGGTGACACTGTCAAGAATTTAAACCTGGATTAAATGACCTAAAAACTTGTAGTTTTAAAACCTGAGAGTTAATCTTAGAGCAGAAAATTTAATGACTATGTAATAATTAATGCTCCTTGTGTATTAAATTTAAATTATATTTTAATTAAATGAACTGAATGAAATAAACAATTTTCAAAAAAATTTGCATTTTATTTTTGAACTAAAAAACCTTTCTCTGCTTACGAATGGGATGGAGAGGGAAGCACCAAACTAAACAACTTGGCTCAAGGCACCACAACACTTTGAGCCGGTTTTGGTCAAGGAAATTCCAAAACCTCACCAAAAAGAGAAGATCTTAACTCAGTTTCTGATTTTCTAAACTAACTGAATATTCTCTTACACTCAGCACTGCTATGAGGAACTGTTAAAATGCCAAGCATGGCTATTGGATAATGTTACATTTCAAGGTTCCTTGTGCACTTGATAGTTTCCCCAACAAAGACTGCTATGCATTCAATTTTTTCTTATTTCATAAGAGCATCTGGTAGGTTCTCACACTGAAATTGACACAACTGATACTGCAAAACATCTACTACTCCATCTAATTCTTTATCTTTAAAGACGACAAAAAGTACTGGAAACTTGTTCACAAAAAATACCAAATTTGAAAAAAAGCAATGCCAATTGATGAAATTTTGCTATCTCGGCATTTATACGAACATCATTTTATGGGAATTTGGCAGCATGTAGTAACATGCAACCATAAAGTACTTCATCACTCAGCAAGAGAACAGAATTTTCTCTTTTTGTTTTAGACTCTCCACTATCTTGCTAGTAGAAATGCACAAGCTGTCAGACTTACCCTTTTGATAGTCTGCAATAGTAATCAATTTCCAAAATGGAAGTAGAAAATCAGAAAACTGTTGTTAAAATAAATTTGTATAGCATTCAACATACCTAGGAGTAATGACCTCAGTATATGGACATGAGTTACATTGGATTGAAGAGTTATGTTGGGATTTTTGAACATGGGCATAACGTTTAACAAGTTTTTTTTTTTAGCTTTATTCAAGTTAAAAAAAAAAACATGAACAGACTTTCCACACAAGTACAAATAACATACCTAGAATTATCAGTTTGCTTGGACTGATTTGTAAATCCAGAGAGCTGGCAGCTCTGGATTTACAAAAAATAGATGATGAGAAACCTTTGAAGTCAGCAAAGACAAATGCCATTTGCGGAATGCACAACTTTTTGGGGGTGCACGTAATCAGAGTGATTCCATCTACTTCACTATGGTAAATCTACCGAATCATTATGGTAAATCCGGCGCCTCTGTAGCCAGGTGGGCAGGAGCAGTAGTGCATAGCACACGCTTCTTGATTAGACCGGGGTTCAAGCCTGTGACCACCAAATACGGAGGATGCGGTAGGTCAGGGAATGACCACCGCATATCCTCAGCCCGAATAAAGGGTGAGGGTTGGCATCAGGAAGGGCATCCGGCCGTAAAAATTGCATGCCAAAACAATAAAAAGCTGACCCCATATAATAATGGGAAAAGGCGAGGACAAAAAAAAAAAAAATTATGGTAAATCCATAACTGGTCAACAGCAACTAACCTTACATTAGCTCATCTTCACAAGCCTCAATACATTTTCATCAATGTTTCAATGTTAAGGTATCAAATGGTATGGAATTCAGCAAGCACAGACTGACAATTTCGGGGGTTTTTTTTTTTTTTTTTTTTCAATTGGTGGAGATAGATTTTACCTCTCAGTTGACCTTATAAGATAGATTTTACCTCTCAGTTGACAAACTGAATGGCTATTTGTCATTTATGATTTGCTAGAATTGTAAAATTTCCTAAGAAGTCCTCTGCTGCATGGCTATAAATAATCAGGCAAAGGTTCTCGTTTTTTTTTTTCCCCCAAATATTTACCACAACTACTACTTTCCTTTATTGTGATATATTATTAGTGAAGGGGACAAAAAGTTAACTTATGCTAGATTCAATTCAATCTAAATTTTAAATTAAAATATTTGCTCACTTTCTCAGCACTATCTGATGTAAGAACAAAGGTAGAAAAGACAGGTTTCGGCTGCTGCGCTTTTTTGGGCCAACACTCTATAGTCGCTCCCATCGGGAGACAGAAAAGAGGTACTGACAGCAAGAGAGGAAAATTCTGATAATCTTCTAAAGGATACCTTCCTAGGATGGCTGGAACAAAATAACTTATTTTAGCATATATTCCTTTGTAAAGTGATTTGAAAGACTATAAAAAGATGTAAAAAGTTATAAAAGAATCTGCAGTTATAAAAAATTAACAATGCT
Source organism: Mastigoproctus giganteus (assembly GCF_048544385.1). Classification (NCBI taxonomy): domain Eukaryota; kingdom Metazoa; phylum Arthropoda; class Arachnida; order Uropygi; family Thelyphonidae; genus Mastigoproctus; species Mastigoproctus giganteus. The sequence continues at coordinate 72,364,869 of NC_143576.1, forward strand.
ATTTGTTATTATTAATTATATATAAAAAGGTGAAGAAAAACAAGTAGGCGAGCTGCAAAATAAGATGTGTATCAATTCAGAAATTTGTATAGAAACAAATACTTGAAATGTGTCCAAAGAATGTACAGCTATCATGAAACGATAGCTGTACATCCTTTATTAAAAATACATTAGTGACGACCCAAAAATTGTATGCACATGCACACACAAATTCAGATTATATTCTAAAATATAAGAAAATAAACATTTCCTTATATCTTTCATATTTAAGTTTTGATTTCTTTGCAGAACAACAGTAGAATGAGTATACTCAGCTGTTGTCTGTAATTTTTCACTCCATAATGGCCACAGTTATTCAAATCTTTTGCATCACCCAGCTCATTACATGATCTATCAGTTTGTGATGTTGCACAGATTTGTTTACTGTTCAAAATGTAACAATTTCATCATCAGCCATTATTGCCTTGTGGGCCTAATAACAATAATAATCAGTTTTGTTAGCGCAGATTGCTACACCCAATACAGCTATCGGCTTTACATGTACAATGCTCATTATATTCCAGAAGGAATATAATGAACAACATACACATAAATAGAATATATAAGATGTGATCAAAAAAATTCAGGGACTAATTTCGTACCATAAAATTTCTGCAGTGTGGTGAGTGCAACTTGTCACAACGTGTTCAGTAACTCATCTAGAAGTAGTACCAAATGAATTACCCATTAATTTGCAGTCACTGAAATTAGCATGTGTTGAGAAGGTATTTTATCCATTTTGTCATCTTAAAAAGGGTGAATGGTGAAAGTAAAGAAAAAACTATGAAACACCCACCAGCAACTGCTTTTCTATTACCAAAAGCTCCCTGCAAGAAGCTTTTGGAAAGGACTTTGCTCGATCAGCTACAAAAATCAAAGCAAAGGCCTTTCCAACAGCTTCTTGCTATTTGCTTGATAAATGGTGAATGGTCATCTAGTAACAAAGTTTCATATTATGTGTTCGGTCAGCAGTGTAAGATCAGCTTTCACACAGAATGAATCTAAAAATAGCCACTTTGCAAATTTACTCTGCTATATCTTTAATAAACTTTGAACAGACCATGTCAGCAAGGACAAAGTGATGTGCCTGCTTCTAACCAATGGCATAAGGGCAATACCTAGCATTATACCATTTGTTTCTGTTTGCTAGGTTGTTTTTCAAACATTTCTAAACAGTACGTGTGACACCCCCCCCCACCAGACACACACACACTTTCCAATCAGAGCTGCTTTACATGTAAAAGTCAGGCATGTTTCATTCTTGCTATCAGAGCTGGCTTTGCCTCGGCATACGTTACACTTCGTGTTTCACCATAAACATTTGGCAGCCCACTGCACTTGATAGTATTGGCAACCTGAAATGCCAAATTTTTGTAAACCACATGAGAGAAAATTTAAGTCTTATGCTGTTGGCAAAATCTGATATATCAGTTTGATGTTATTGTTAAGCACAGTGAGCAGCAAAAATTTACCAAGAAACCCAGGTCACGTGGATGGGGGGGGTCAGGTATTGGGGACTTACATATTGTATTTCTGATATCTGGGACTTGCTTGAATAATACTACAAGAATATCACCTTATTTTGTGATATCACACAGATCAAATACAGTGTGTATATAACATTGTACTCTAAAATGACCACTCTACTATGTTCATAAAGGGCATTTGTAGCTTTACTCAATATATAAAAGTTTCAGACAAAGTGCCTGATGATGTAGAGCATCTGACATGCAAAGTATTTCAGACAAATTTATAACAATTCTCAGAGATCTTAACATTCCTTGATGTTATTAGTTGACTGGCAGGTAGCTATCAACTTCCAATCATTTTAAGAATACGTTTTGTAGAGCATTCAACGTTTTTTTTTTTTTTTTATGAAACCCCTAAACATGAGGTTATTATTATTATGATGATTATGATTATTTGCTATATGGTGCAAGGAAGCCTGAGGCTTATGCTGCACCAGCCAAAAAAAAAAAAAATTCCTGAGTTACCCTAAGAGAGAGAGAGAGAGAGAAAGAAAGAAATAGAAGGAAATCACCGAGAAAGAGAAGAATGATGATATCCAACCCAGGACCCTGGGTGTGCCAAGTCCATACTCACCAAATGTGAGCCCTCAGGGGGTTATTTGTTTAAATGGCCATTATCACTGGCAATGTGAATGTTTTTAGATGTTGATGTGAAAGTAGTAAAGTCTGTGAATATTAATAGTTAAAGCTCCTAAGCAATTTGTTTTGGTACAGCAAATACAAAGCACACTTTGATGGACTTCCTATTGCTTCACACAGATTTTTTTGGGCTCCTTTTAACAAAGATTTCCCTATTGCACCTTCCTCCTCTTCTCCTGTAAGTCACCTCCTCAGAAATTAGGTATTAGAACCATGCTTGGGTTAGAGGTTGAGAAGACGAAAGAAGATATTTGTTGACATTAGACTGGAACTTCTGTAGACTGTAATTCCGTGAGTTTTAAGTTGGATAGTAAATGGATGTTAGCTGGTGGTGGCATGCGTTCGGACTGTTTTGAAAGAGAGAGCTGGAATTATTATTATTAGGCCTATGGTGCAAGGAAGCCTGAGGCTTATGCTGCACCAGCCAAAAAAAAAAAAATTCCCTGAGTTACCCTCAGAGAGAGAGAGGGAGGGAGGGAGGGGGAGGGAGAGAGAGAGAGAGAGAGAGAGAGAGAGAGAGAGAGAGAATCAGAAATAGAAGGGAATCACCAAGAAAGACAAAAATGGTGATATCCAGCTCAGGACACTTGGTGTGCCAAGCCCAATTTACCAGATGTGAGCCCCCTGGTGTTGAATTTATAGAAGACAATTCAGAAGAACAGTGCCCATTGACGTATCAGTAGTAAAGGCATTCTATGAGACAGCGAGTGGAGAGACTATTAGAGAGGATAGTAAACTCGATCTTATTGAATTTGCGATAATACCAACAACTGGAATTCTGTGGGTTATTATGGTAAAATATGTTTACACTTCCATGGAAATCTTCAATCATATAAAAAAATTAATTTTCAGATCTTCTCTTCATTCCTATTTTTAAAGCTTTATAACTCGTTACTCCGTTCTCACTTGCGTGTATTGTGTTACTTGAAATTTGTGTGTGCCGTGTTCTTTGTTATTGATTGTTTATCTTTTTACTGTTTTAAATTTTAATCCCCGCCCACAAATGTCAGTGAACAGAAATGTCAACTAGTTTATTTAGAATGTACATATTACATACGTACGTATTAATTATTCCATTTATCATGTATATTTTTCCGAATTTCACGTATCATTTAATTTTTTAATTGGTAAGGTAATAAAGCGTAAATCTGTGCTTAATATATCTTTACTTTTATAGCCTGCGGATAATATTCCTCTTATTTTTGCTAATTAGAATCGCTGTTTAATAGAATTAAAATTCAATTCACAAACGTGATCGCAATGACCAGCGCTTACTACACATCGTATAGTGAACAGTACTTTACTATGGTGAGTTCGTCGTAACGTGATTTAATTGTACAGCGAACCAACTGTAAAGGGGGGGGATACATTGTATTTTTAACTATTTACATGAAACTTCGGAAATTGGGGCAGCCGCTTAATCAGGCCAAAATGGACTAGTCCCGATGTTTCCCAAATAACCGGAATCTACTGTATCTGCAATCCAGCTCAGATATAATGAGAGGGAGTACATGTTAGCCTTGTCAATCAATTTGGCCCTGGACAGTGCAAGACTCATGGGGTAGACTTTTTCCTGGCATAAGCTGTCCACGTAAACAAGAGTGCTTCTAACAGATGGGATACACGTAAATAGGAGTGCTAAAATATTCACTGATGTTACTGAGGCAGTGTTAGATAGGTTGGAAAACTGACAACTTGGGGGGGGGGGGGGCTTCACAGACTAATAGATTGACTAGAGCTACAGATAGAGGTGAAAGTGATTTTCACCTTTGCATTCTGATTCCACTGAAACATGAAGCAGCCTGGAAAGCAAGGTATCGGGATTTCAAACCCTGCTGTGGGTCAACATGAAAGAAATAAACATGGGTAAGAATAAGATTATTTGCAGGTACAATAATGCTAGGAGCATATTAAATAAATTTGATGAATTTAAAGTACTGATTAAGAAATCAGAAAAAGCCAACAAGTAAGATTCAGCTGCAGGAGAGCATTGTAAGGGTGTGGTACCACAAAATTGGGCAACCACATATGCAGAAGTTTATTAACTCTATACCAGATCGTTGCAAGGCTGTAATTGCAGCTCGCGGAGGAACAACAAGGTACTGAGGACCTATTTTGCTGATTTAAAGTACATAATAAAAACGGTAAAGTGCAGCCATTATCAAACCACTGCAGGATGGAAGCCTCCTCAACAATTCATGTTGAGGAAATGGACCATAATCTGCCATGCTGGTCCAGTGCGGGTTGTCAGATCGACCGTATTCAGCAGTCAGGGCCTTAAACCCTGGTCTACTCAAAGAGCGTGTGCTACTACACTTCCGCTCCTGACCACTCGGCTACGGAGGCCTAAAGTACATAATATTATTACATTAACATGTCATTTCAGTTTGTACATGTAAATGCAATAAAATGCATGTTGGGTTCTCATGATTGCCATTTTCATGATTTCACATATTTCCATTAATTACGCATTTTACCCTTTGGGAAGATATTTATGGCAATTAGGTATATCAGGGGTGGAGTCTTTTTATTGGATTTCATTCACAGAGATATATATCCCATCTAACAAATGCATTTTGAACATTTCTGCAACCCACAATGCAGCGCAAAACATTTGCAAAATTCACAAGTGATGCAGTTTTTTTTGTCCACCGCTGTATATAGTGGGACACCATCTGATGATTCCCAACAGCAAATTCTAAATGAGAAGAATACAGGGAAATAATCCGAGAAGTTACTAGGCTTTTCATACCAACTACGAAATACCGTTCCAGGCTTAGACCTAAATGGATGTCAGTTGAACTGGTGAGCATTGTGGCAGAGAAGAAAAATGCACAGGATGCATATAAATTTTCAGGTGATACAGATGTCAGAGTCCAAGGAAGCTCTCATAATTATGGCTAACGATTTGCTTACTTCATTTGCTGCCTCTTTTAATATAACTGGATAGATCCCATCCACCCAAGGTGCCTTTCTTATGTTTAACTTCAACAATTTCTCCTCCACTTTGCTCTCAGTTATTACAAAATCACTTAGCTCCCTGTTAGAGTTTGATAAACTTCTGGCATTCCCCTCATTGAATAACTCCTCATATGTGAATTTTGATGTGAAATACTCATTCAGTTTATCAGCTACCTGAGCATGATCGTCAATAGTCAACCCATCTATCTTAAGTGGTCCAATCTGATTTATCCCTTTCCTTCTAGACTTTACATAAGTAAAGAACTCTTCGCTGTTTTTCTTTGCATCCTTTGCCAAAGATTTCTGCCTTCGGCTGCCTAACCTCCTTTATGACTTGATTACAGACCAGTTTATATCTGCCATAAGCTTCTGTGTCGCCTGATAATTTATATGCATCCCATACATTTTTCTTCTCTGCCTCATTAGTTCATCTGACATTTCGAAAATTGTAGATTTCTTAAAGTATCAGTGATATCAGTTCATCTGACATCAATTTAGGCCTAAACCTTGAGCAGTATTTCTTAGTTGGAATGAAAAGCCTAGTAGCACCCAAAATTAAATCCCTGAAGGCTTCCCATTTAGAATTCAACATTGGTAGCATCATCAGTTGCTCCCACTGTACAGAATTTAGAAACTGTCTGAGACCCCTGTAGTCACCTTTAAGAAACCAAAAGCCCTTCCATTTAGCCTTGATGGTACTTACATCTTTAAGTAATTCTGACATCAGTACATTGTGATCATTGTCACCCAGTGGTTCCTTTATCTGCAAATTTTTAAAGCATGAATAATCACTGCTGATAATCAGAACAAGAGTATTACTCCCTCTGGCTGCCTCTCGAACATGTTGCTGTAGAAGTATAATTCAAGCATAATGTCAATACACACCTTCTTTCAGCTTCTCAACCTTCAGCCCATGCATAGTGCTGTTTGTTTGTTTGTTAGTTATTTGGTTTTTAGGAGCATTAGCATCTAAGGCCATATTGCTCCAGGGATATGTGGTGGTCATACCCTGACCTTTCCGCATCCTCCGTATTTGGTGGTAATGGGCTCGAACCCCGGTCTAATCAAGAAGCGTGTGCTAGGCACTGCTGCTCCTTTCCACCTGGCTACAGAGGCACCTCATAGTGCTAAATACTATAGGTTCTAATACTTATTGTGTTCATGATTTTCATGAAAAAAAAAAAAAAATTTCGAATGGGTGCAGAGAATAAGTGAAAGGAATGAAAGAGTGGTGTCTTACTGTGACAGGCTTAAGTTCTACAAATTCCAACATCTGGAGACTAGGCAACCAAGAGGTGATCTGATTAAGGTATGTTAAATCTTTGAATGGATTGAGCTAGCTCAATGCTGATGACATTCAACCTCTTGCTCAGACTACACACAAATTCAAAGTAAGGGAGGATGGTTAAGATAGATCTACAGAGGATTGCTTTCAGCCAGTGGGTGTTGGTTGTTGGAAGAAAATTCCATCTGTCTTTATAGATGGAATTTGGTGGAAAGTTTGAATATATTCAAGAACTAAATTATTGGGGGGAATGATCAGGTGACGTTGGAAGTGGGGTTTTTTTTTTTTTTTTTTGCTGATACTTATAAGCTCGCTTTCTTGAATCATATGCCACTACTATTAATAATGACAGGAATAAAACTTTAAAGTTTTCCAATTAAATAGTGAAAGGGACACAGTCATTCTGCTATCAAAAACTGTGGTAAGTTATGTAATAAAAACTAGTCTTTAATAATCTTATGTTTTGTAAACCCCTGGCACCACCATGCCGTGACGGGACTAATTGTATGTCTATCATGCTGCAATTAAAGATTCTATTCTATTCTATTATTATGTGTTATATCAAAATGAATTTAATCCATTAAGAATATACAAAAAAAACTTACCAGGCTTATATGAAAGTAAATATGGTCTGTTCATTGATTTCTTGTAACATAAGTAAACATCTGATCCAACCTTAAGAAGAAAATTATTGTTTAGTCATATGAATAATTCTAAATACTATGTATGAAATAACACATACAAGGTCGATCAGAAATAATCAGCATATTTAATTTTTTCCTTTGCATGCACAGAAGAGTTTCTGCTTTTAGTGAGACTGTGCAACAAACTAGAAATATCAGTTTGTTATGGTGTACTGGAGCATTCAACATCACATTTCATACAAATGGCAGTTTTTCCAACTATATCACAATACATCATAATTTTAAGTCATATTTTCATGTTAGTAATATGTAAAAAATTTGAAGTCCTAGGAATCTTTTTTTTCCTTTTTCCTTTATTGACATTATGTCAAGTAACACATTTATAAACCTGAAATAACATCTATCTGAAAACAACTGAAGCCAAAATCACATTTGAGTCTGCTAGGCCAAGTCATCTATATTCATTTTAGTTATTACTTGAGCATAATGGCATAGATAATTTAAATATATTAACAGGAGGAATGAAGCACTTTTAAGCAATGCAAGATCTAAATGTCTGTTTAGTTCCAGATGGAAATTACACAGACATGTAAATCAGATGTTTCATGGTACATTCCTACCACTTCATCAGTTTTTGCCATCATTACTACTCGCCATTACAAAGAACAGAACAACCAAAGGTTTGATATACATGACCTAAAAAATAGCCTTGATAAAGTTTGTACTGATTTTAATCATGCCTATTAATTTATCTTCATAATTTTGTCATTCTGTTCTTTGTAACAGTGAAGTAGCAATGACAGCAATTGCTGATTAAATGGTAAAACCATCTGTATATAGTTTCCATTTGGAAATAAGCATAGATTTCATGTTAAAATCAATTCATTCTGTTTTAGGCATTCCCAAATATATGAAGTGTTTAGTGTCTTTGCTATGTCCATCAACATGTAATAACTCCCAATAGGTGGATTTGAATGAAATTTTTTGTTTAGCTTTTTTTAGAAAGACATTCAGCTATTCCAAATTACATTACAATTGTTCAAATAATCAGCAATTATTACGGTAGGCCCTCTACTTATGATGACATCGACCTCCGATATTCTCAGGAACCGCTATACCTTCCATATGATCTTTTATTTTAAGGACCGATGATATTTGCAGGAAACGATGGCTTTCCGATATAGCT